>NC_136500.1:104279270-104734270 GCF_053919585.1 Euprymna scolopes | reverse complement strand
TCGTAGTAGGTATGCTAGGAGTAGTATCGTTGTCTGGAAGGACAATTGAAAAAGCTATGAATCCCCGATGTTTTAGGCAGCCTTTAGACCTCTGCTATTGTAGGTACCACCAACATCCTTAGGAAAACCCTTGATCTTTGAAGCTCCTGGTTTGAGCCGGGATTGAGGGAAGTCCTCATGAAATAAATCCCATCCCTTTACAGGGAGACGTTGATAAACGAAATCAGAATTATTATTATTATTATTATTATTATTATAATTTTACTCACTAGAAGTTCTCACATAGGTAATAATTAGTGATTACTCATTGACAACAACTTGGTCATAAGTCTCTCCAGATTTCCGAAACTCTTCACCTCTTTTGACAAGCTTTGCAAATGATTTTGCATTATCGCAATAACCACCTACTATTGATTTCTCAGTGGCAATGACCATTGATCTTCACTGAAATTTGGCTGGTAATAAGCCTCCCTGAGGCCTCAGTCTTCACCGCACTCTCCTTTCTTAGTCCCTCCATTCTCTTTGATTTTTCTTGATTTGATGTGGTGCCAGTCTGTGTCAACACTATACTTTTATTGGGGGGGGGATTATTTACGTTTTTTTTTGCTCACCTCTCTCCCAGTTTCTTTTCTTCTCTATGGGTGTGTTTTGTTTTTGTTTTATTTCTTTTCAAATTGCTGGTAAATGTTCATAGGTCATGTGGGTTGGTTTCCACATTCTAAGGTTTTCCTTAAAATTCCAGCCGTTTTCATTATTGTTGCATCTTCTACCTCATTTCGATTTCTCTCATTCTTTTTTAAAAAATTTCAGGATTGTTCCCAGTGCTCTTACGATTATTGGTGTTATCTTGACTTTCTTTATATTCCATATCCCTTTCACTTCTCTGACCAGTTGTGTGGATTTGCTTCATTTCTCTGTCTCATTGATGTTCACCCAGTGGTTGGGAAAGCAAAATCTATTATCTGTTTTTCTTTTTGTTAAATACTATAACATCTGATTTTTGTGCTTGTATGGGGTTATCCATTTATACTTCCATGTGCCATAAGGTTTTATGAATTCCGTTTTCAAGTACTGCTACCGGTTTGTGCTTGTATCATTTTTCTTTGTATTCAAGATGCAGTTGTTTGCACAGTTCTGAGTGTATTATCTTTCCCACCGTGTCTATTCTTATATTCTTTTTGGGCTAGTTTGCTGTATTCGTTTATTATGTGATTTTTGCCTCCTCAGAGATTGCATTTGCCGTTTTCTTGTGTCTTGTCAATGTTAGTCTTGATATAGTTTGTTCAAATCGCTTTACTTTGTGCAGCTGTTAGTAGTGATTCAATCTCTCTGTTTAGGCGTCCTTTTCGTATTCATGTCCAGATGTTTTCATGAATTTCATCTTTTGTCATCCTTATGAATCGTCTGTGTAACTGTTTCTCATTATATTTTTATTTTCTTATCTTTTCCCTTGCTTCTTTGCTCTCTGTGTTGTCCAATTTTTCCGGTGTTTTTTGCTGCAGTAATTATCTTTTCTGCGTTCTGCTTAATGTATATTTCTAATTCTTTGTTTGTGTCATTCACAGTCTTCTATACAAATCGGTTCTCTTCCTCTGTCTTTCTTTTTCATAGAGAATCGGTCAGTATCATCTTTTGGGTGTAGTGCCTTGTGTTCTCTGGTCTTCTGGTTGAGGTACCTAAATTCTTCCTTGGTATAGCCTATGAACAGTCCAGAATCTTTTAGAGTTGATACTGTGCATGTGTTTATATTTTTATTAGGTTTCTACTATATAAGTTAGTTTATAGGGGTTTCTTGTTCTTCTTAGATATGATTTTCAAATTTTCTTTTTCATTTATGTTAATTTGATAGTGCAGGCACTTCCAGAACTCTCAGATATTTTTAGGTGTCATGTTTGCCCAGTGCTCTCATGTTCCCTTGATTAGGTAATTTCACATCCTCTGTTGCCTCCAGATTTCTATTTATTATAACTAATAGTGCATACTTTTCTATTCGAAATTCCATTTAGGTATCCTGGCAGAAGGTTCTGGTTGTGATTATTAGCGTCTCTAGTTTGTTTCTTGCAAAAAGTTTCAGGTTGTCTGGTATGTTATAATAATAATAATAATAATAATAATAATAATAATAATAATGATGATGATAATAATATTATTAATGATAATAATAATAATGATAATAATAATAATAATAATAATAATAATAATAATAATAATAATAATAATAATAATAAACAAAACCAGAATCTTCAGCCAGGATATCTGAATGGAATTCTGCATGGAAAAGTGTGCACTGCTGATCATGAGAAGAGGAAAACTGGAAGCAACGGAAGGCATGGATCTACCCAACCAAACATAGATGAGGGCACTAAGTGAACATGACAGCCAGAAATATCTAGGAGTACTTGAAGCAGACTCCATCAAAACAACAGAAATGAAAAACAAAATTAGAAAGGAATACCTCAGAAGAACAAAAAAAAAAACTTCTCAAAACTAAACTATATAGTAGAAACCTAATAAAAAGTATAAACACATGAGTAGTTTCACTAGTAAGATACTTTGGATCGTTTATAGGTCGAACCAAAGAGAAACTGAGGCAACATGACCAGAGGACCAAGAAATTCATGACTATGCACAATGCACTACATCCAAAGGATGATACTGACCAACTCTATGTGAAAAGAAAAGATGGAGGAAGAAAACTAGTTTGTATTAAAGACTGTGTAAATGATACAAAAAAATTAGATAAATACATAATACAGAAAACTGAAAGAATAATTAGCACAGTAAGACACACTGAAAAAACGAACAAGACAAAAAAAAATGGAGATAAGACGAGAAAAGACAATGGGAAGAGAAACAGCTACACAAATGATTCATAAGGATAACAAAAGATGAAACTAACGAAAACACTTGGACATGGATGTGAAAAGGAAACTTAAGCTGAGTAACTGAATCTTTAATAATGACTGCACAAGATAACTATCAAAACAAACTACATCAAAGCAAGGATCGAAAAGACACAAGAAAATAGTAAATGCAGACATTGTGAACAAAGAGACGAAACAATAAACTATATCATAACAGAATGCAACAAACTAGCCCAAAAAGAATAGAAAAATAGACACGATCAAGTTGAGAAGTCAATACACTGGGAATTATTTAGACAAATGGTACAAACACAAACTGGCAACAGTACTTGAAAACAAATGTCACGAACTCCTATGGGATATGGATATACAAACAGTAAATCTATCCAAGCAAGAAGACCGGATGTCATAATAGTAAACAAGAAGGAAAATTTCTGCCAGATCATAGATTTTGCTATTCCATCAGATAACAGATTGAATATCAAGGAGACAGAGAAACGGAGAAAATACAGAGAAATGGCAGGAGAGTTCAAAGGAATATGGAAGATGAAGAAAGTCAAGATAATGCCAATAATAATAGGAGCACTTGGAACAATCCTGAAAAACTTTATAAAAATAATGAAAGAGATTGAAATCTGATGAATGGCTGAGAAGATAGAATGGATAACAATAAACGGCTGAAATATTGAGGAAAACTCTTGAATGAGGAGACTAATGCACATGAGCGCCGGACATATAGAAACTGATCAAATATAAAACTCAAAGAAAACCCAGATGGAATCATAAACACAAACTATATAATTGTAAGTTACACCCCACCCACCAAAAAAGTGTAATGTTGGCACAAACTGGCACCACACCAAATAATCCAAAAATGTCAAGGAGGATGGAAAGCCCGAGGAGAGAACACACTACTAACCAGGCTTCCGCCCAAATTCAAGTAAAGACTTGATAGCAATGAGAAATTAATTGTAAATTGCTATTGTGATAATGCAAACTAATTTGCAAAGATTATCAAAAGAGGTGGTGGGTACTTGAAATATAGGAAGACTTGCTGTCACTCAGATTTCAGGGAACGCTACAGATTGTTCTCAGAGAATTCTTTGATGATAGCCTGTGCGAAAACTCCTAGTGAGTAATAATAATAATAATAATAATAATAATAATAATAATAATAATAATAAAAATAATAATAATAATAATAAAAAGCTCTGCAAATGTATGTCACAAAATCCTATGAAATAAATATTTAAAGTAAATAATCCAATATATATATATATATATATATATATATATATATATATATATATATATATATTAGACAAGCATTATGATTACATATGTGCATACATGTTTCAGCTGAAAATAAATTAATTAAAATGGCTTGAAGCAGCTAGATTTAGTAAAGTGGCAACTTATGTTTAATTTAATATAAATAAAAAATATATATACTACTGAACAGTATCTTATAAACATCAGAGTTTCAGTAGGTTAATATCCAGGAAACAACAACCATATATATATATATATATATATATATATATATATATATATATATATATATATATATATATATATATATATACGTTTTATTTTTTATTACCATATCTTTCTGTTAAGTTACATTATTGTTTCGGCTACTCAAAACAATAATGTAACTTAACAGAAAGATACGGTAATAAAAAATAAAACGCATATTTGCTCTACAACAGTATTGAGCACTTTCTTCAGTTTTTATAAATTACCATCTCCACTATGTATGTATATATATATATATATATATATATATATATATATATATATATATATATATATATATATATATATACACTAATTCAAGTAATTCCCAAAAGATTGTAGGCTGTCAAATTGTAGAAGGGTTATGCTACTAAATATTAACTAGTTCATTGTGTTCCTGTTGTAGTAAAGGTGTTGCATGAATGTCCTAAAGTTACATGTAAATAACAATTTTCCATTGTGCGGACTTTCTTTTTGCCTCCTCAATTTGAAATTTATTTTCAAATTGACGTGAACACTAAAATATTTCAATTACAATTCAAATATGAACAGGCAAAATTATAGAAGAATAAAAGGTGAATCAAATGAGGTATAGGTTGTTTAAACAGTTACGTTAAATTTAGCTAAAATTTGCAGTTTGTGAAAAAATTACAAGTGCGGACTTTCTTTTATTGCCGGTACTGTATATATATAGTATGCTTATTCATACAAACATTATATGCTACATATGTACACACATGTTTCTGCAGTACCTCTTTTTTGAAGATGCCACGTAATCAGGCTTTTAACTCATTTTCTAGACCAAATTTAAGAATTTCTTTTATATAAATGCTTTTTATCTACTTTTCCTAAAGAGAAGGGGAATTACAAAAAAATTATTATAAATCGGTAAAAGTAGGGGAAACAATAGGGGCAAGAGAGAGGAAAGTTGACAACAGTTGATCATTTTACTGTAGGACAAGTATCTAAGGTTCATGTTTTCAAATTATTTTTTTTTTTCAACTAGCTATAAAAAACATAGTTCAAAGACCTTTATTCGTGTCAGTAACACTTAGCGCTATTATTTCTCTATATCTATGATACAAAACTGTCTATAGCTTATGTTGAATTAAGTTAAAGACCACACATTATGGTACATATACATATTTAACGCATACATTTACACACATTCAATTAGATTATGGTTCATACAACAAACTAAGTTTAATCTTTACATCTGAATACACGTGATGTACTCCGACGTGTGCGCGCACACACACACACAATCTTGTGTTCTTGTGAAGTAGACTTTTATGCTACACTCTATCAAAAGCCTTTGATATGTCAAGAGCTATTGCTCAAGAGACAAAGCCTCCATGGAGCGATTCCCTTATCCTGTGTAATATAACAGTTAGTACATCAGCTGTAGATTTCACAGAAGGGAAACCGTACATGTCAATGAGCAGGTTATTTTTGTCGAGGTGGTTTATCGCTTTTCTGTTTATCACAGTTTCTAGCAACTTACTCACGAGACACAAGAGACTGATTAGTCTGAGAGGGCAAATTTTGAAAAACAGGGCAGACTGATAAAGTTTTCCAAGGAGTTGAGAAGCATTTCTCTTTAAGGCTACATCCAAACAGCTTTATAAGTATGGGAGCTTTTTTAGCACTATGACTGGAATGCTGTCAGGGCCAGTTGCTTTACTTGAATCAAGGTTTTTGATAAGCGTGGCAACATCATGTACAGAAATTTGTATGTTGCCTACTGTGTTTTCAGTCACAGGAGAGAATATGAGGAGTAGGCGACCCTGATTGCAAAGGGTAGAAATAAACATACTATAAACATATTCTGTTTATTCATTGAGCACTCTTTTTGATAAACAGGAGTTACTGTGAATTTACATACATTTAGGAAACCAAAACTATACAATCATTATTCACATATATGTAAATATAACTCTGCCTTTTGGATCATTTTGGACCATTTGGAATTTACCCATTGGATTGGAAATTTTTAATTCGGCCGTTTTGGATTTTACCATTCTTGGATTTTTTACCCTTCACCAGACTATCCATTCATGTGAAATCTTTTTATCATTTTTCTTTTACCTCCTATTCCCCTTACCTCACCCTTTTTTTAACCAAGTAAGATCTGTGACTTACTTGTAGTTTCATTAAATACTTTTATATGCAAAATCCGATCCCACATTTTGCTAATTCCTGCCCTCTGATGAGAAGGAGAGTATTTCTCCGAAACTCCGCAGATTAAGGACTATCCACTTATCTTGTGCTTCCTTTTTTAAAATTAAATATGTTTTTAACTCTTTTTCAAGATGTCTTTTAACATGTTTTATTAATCATTTGTTCATATATATATATATATATATATATATATATATATATATATATATATATATATATATATAATGTTAAGATATCCATGTATGCTTCTAGAATAAAAATGAAAAATGGAAAAAACATTTTTTCCACTGTCTTTCATTTTTATATTGCTATATTTTTGTGATCAAAAGCAGAGGGCCGCTTGAAATATAAAAATAAAATATCAAATATAAAAAAAACATCGTTTTTATGCTTCATAAGACCTAATAATCATAATAATTCACAAAAACACACACACACACACACACACACATATATAAACCCAAAATAACATATTGAATATATTTTGAAGAATTTTTCAGGTATTTGTTTCAATAGTGATCAATTATTATTATTATTATTATTATTATTATTATTATTATTATTATTATCGTTGTTGTTGTTGTTGTTGTTTATTCACTAGTTCTCACACAGGTCATTATCAGAGATTACTCATTGATAATAACTGGTGATGTTCCTTAGAGTGTGACAATAAGTCACCCCAGATTTCCAGTATTCTCCACCTTTTTTGAAAACCATTGCAAATGATTTTGTTTCATCACAACATCTACTTATTCATCTCTTGCTAGTAATGACCATTGGTTTTCCACAGGATTTAGGTGTCAATAAGCCTCTCCAAGATAATTTCTGTGTTATTTTAGTATACATCTGGCTAATATTCTCTTTCCTTGGTTTTTCTATCCTCCCATGAATTGTGTGGGTTTTCTTTCGTTTTTTTTTGTTAACTAATTTAAGGAGTTTCAGTTCCCTTGAGTGGATGTGGTTGGGGATTTTTACGTTTTTATTTTTTATATTCACCTTCTACATGGTTAGTTTTTTATATGTGGGTTTATTCAAAAGTTTTTGATATAGTTAATTCTAATCATATCGTTCTGTACAGCTGTCAGCAGCGATTCCATTTTCCTGTTTTTGTAGCAAATAATTTCAGGTTGTCCATATACATGAGATGGTTTATTCTTTGTTTTCTTACAGTAAACTTGTATCCAACATCACATTTGCTAATTGAGTGACATCATAACTATGATAAACAGTATCATTGATAAAGAATCTCTTTCGAAGATGCTTCTATATATTCTTATGTCAGTTATGTACAGGGTGAAATGATAAAATTGTCGCCACAGCAAAGACGACATGATTCCATTTTCGTTGCATGAAAACCAGTTTTATTTTTTGTTGCAGACCATCTACTAGTCGCCCAGTTGTGTACAAATCTCAAGAGCAATAGGAGCCTTTTTATCATGTTTGAAAGTGACACAATGTTCGATGTACAACTCATGCTCTCTACTGATTCAATTTATGACAACAGGACCATTGCTAGCACCCTCAAATGCATCGTTGGATTGTTACGAATAATAGAGCCGTACACAAGGTGATGAAAACAAAGTTTCTGGCCACGGTTATTTTCTTTGATGTGGTTTCAAGTGAGGGCCACATCATGCCACCTCACATCTTCGAAGTTGGCTTGAAAGCCAATACCAAAGTGTACCTGGATGTGTTGAACAGTATGGTAATTCCCCTGGTGCAATTAGGTGGCCGCTGGCAGACCCTGGATGTGGCAGCAGGATTCGGTGTCAACTCACGTCTAAAGTGACTCAGGCTTGGCTTTAGGAAGAGTACTATGACTTTGTGTAGTACTTACCAACAAAACAAACGCCCACGTGTTTGTGCCTTGTATAGGCATGCGTGACAACAAAACTTGGGTTTTTATAAGCGGAAGTCTCGAGGTTGTCAGGAATCTACAGGCGCATGCGCAAGAGAAGGGATTGAGATAGTGGTATAAAAGGCAGGTCGAGTGAGAAGGTTGTGGTTGTTGTTGTCATTGGATGTTACAGTGATGCGTGCGTTAGCAGGTGATTAAGAGGCCGTTTTTTTTGTGTGTCAAGTCGCGCACCTCGGTAAAGATCATATAAGTCGTGCACCTCGGTGAAGGTGAAGGTCATAAGCTATTTCGGCCATTTCGGTTTGTCTCTTTTCCTGGACAACTATGGTTGGGGCAAAGTTTGATTTAAAACTGATACCCGAATTCGACGGATCCACTTCTGTTGTCGACTGGGTCGAAAGGGTTGAGCTGACCTGCAACCTCTGTGAAGTAAAGGGGGTGCATACCGTGATTCCCCTGAGATTGGCTGGAGGCGCCCTAAGTGTATATCAGCAACTTAGTGCCGTGGAGAAGGCTGATGTTACCTGTATAAAAAATGCTTTATACAAGGCATTTGCCATGGATCCCTGCACAGCCTACGAAACATTTGCCTCTAGGAAGCTCATGCCAGGAGAAACCGTGGACGTCTTCTTCACGGAGCTGAAGAAACTTGCAGTTCTATTTGGCAATGGAGTGTCAGAGCAAACACTGGCATATGCGTTTGTGGCCGGCCTTCCCACCCATGTTAAGCAACTGTTGAGGGCTTCCACCAGCATATCTGTAACGCCCATGGAACATTTGTTAGAACGCGCTCGAACCATTATCAGAGATGAGGAGGACCTGAGGGAACCGGTTGTAATGATGGCACAGGCAGCCAAGACTAATGCTGAAAAGAGTCCCAGTTTAAGACCCACGACTAATGGGAGATGTTTCTGCTGTGGCCAGCGAGGCCATTTCGCAAGAAATTGTACTAACAAGGGGCGGGGGCGCCCGCGCTGTTTCCAATGTGGTAGTTATGGGCATTTATCCCAAAATTGTGCGGGAAATGCATCAGGGGGCAAGACGTCAGCGCCGCCCTGTTCCCCGGACAAGATTTAATTGAGGCGCAACCGACAATAAATGTGTACGTGGACCAAGTGCCTTGTTCAGCTCTTCTCGACTCCGGGTGCTCACACACCATCATGAGTGCCAAGTTGTGTCGAAACTGGACAAAGCAGAACATCAAAGTAACCACAATAGGTGGCAATACGCAAGCTTGCTGTGGAGCCGGAACTGTCAAAGTCCACACAGACTCTGGTGTGGCCGCAGACATTAATGTGCTGGTGATGCGAGGGGATTTTCTGGGATTCGATGTACTGTTGGGATATGATGCTATTAAGGCACTGGGGGGAGTGGTTATCGGAAGAGATGGGACTGTGCGATTTTTGGAAACCCCAGTGTGTGCTGCAGTTCACATTGATCGGCCTGATTTTAAGGTGGACTACGACCCTCACTAAAAAGCATGGACTGCATCGTGGAAGTGGACAGAAGGAAGGGCGCCAACCGAACTCAAGAATAGCATTGCAGAGTACTCGATACCCGACAAGGCCCGTAATGAATACGAGAAGGAACTTGAGGCATGGATCCAGGATGGATGGCTGATCCCCTACCCCAACAAGCTGGGACCACTCAAGGGTCTGATTCCCTTAATAGCGGTAGTCCAGCATAACAAATCAAAAGTTTGTCCGGTGCTGGACTATCGTGAACTCAATAGATACATTGAGACGTACACTGCCGATGCTGACGTGTGCGCCAGCAAGCTGAGAGAATGGCGCCAGAAGGGCTCCAATGTGTCTATAGTAGACTTGCGGAAGGCTTATTTGCAGGTGCGAGTGGATGAGACATTGTGGCCGTTCCAGACAGTGTGGTTCCGGGGTCAGAGATACTGCCTTACTCGACTTGGCTTTGGGCTGAATGTGGCACCGCAAATCATGAAGACCATCGTAAATGCAGTGTTGTCCCAGGAAAAGACCACTGAGGACGCAACATCGGCCTATATTGACGATGTGTACGTCAATGAAGACGTACAATCTGCGTCGCACGTCAGAGAAAAGTTAGCTCAATTCGGGTTGGAGTGCAAGGATCCCGAACGGAGCACGGGTATTAGGATTGGACGTTTGCGGGAAAGACGGTACCTTACGATGGAGGCGTGGCAGTGAGATTCCAACCATCCCTGATGTTATTACGCGGCGGACTATTTTTTCCTTGTGTGGGAAACTTATTGGTCACTTACCAGCGTGTGGCTGGCTCCGAGCAGCTGTGGGCGTCATCAAATGCAGGGCAAGTTTAGTAACTACAGGTTGGGATGATGTATCTGATGATGCTCTTCTAACTCTGATGACGACAGAAACCCTAGAGAGAGTTAACAAGGGAGACCCTGCCCGTGGAGAATGGTGTGTCGATGGGGACACTGTGAATGTGTGGGTTGACGCTAGTTCTTTGGCATTGGGAGTGTTATTGGAGCAACGTGGAAATGTAATTGAAGACGCGTGCTGGCTGCGACCCGTGAATGATGCTCAACACATCAACCTGGCAGAACTGGATGCTGTTGTGAAGGGTTTAAATCTGGCACTGCAATGGCAGTCAAAGAAGTTACACTTGTACACGGATTCTCTCTGCGTCTACCACTGGGTGTCCGACACTCTTTCAGGACGAACGAGAGTCCGCACTAAGGCAGCCAGTGAGATGTTAATCTGATGGAGGCTAAACATCCTGAAGAGTCTGGTATCAGAGTATGACCTGTCGGTGAGTGTAACGCTCGTGGCATCACACTGTAATCGTGCAGACCAACTAACCCGTGTGCCTCACAAATGGTATGAAGCTGTGAAGACAGGCGTGGAGTTCGCTGCTCGATCTTGCGCAGTTGGCGTGATTAGCTCATGCCAAATACAAAGAATTCATGTGCAGAGTGGACATCCAGGTATCAAAAGAACTTTGTATTTTGCGAGGCATGTGGACCCGGCAGTGACAAGGGCAGATGTCAGGCAGATCATCAAGCACTGTGAGGCATGCCAGTCTATCGATCCTGCACCTGAGCAATGGCAGAAGGGGTGATTGGAAATTGAGCATATGTGGCAACGATTAGCGATGGATATTACCCATTACAGTGGTAAGCCCTTTCTAACCCTTATCGACTGTGGACCCACTCGTTTTGCGGTGTGGCCGCAAATGACCAGGCAGGACTCAGCGAATGTTGTCCGCCAACTGTCATCTATCTTTTCTGAGCGAGGTGCGCCAGAAGAGATATTGACGGACAACGATGCTGCTTTTTGTAGCCACCAAGTTCGGCAGTTGTTGAATGAGTGGGGTGTCCGACTACGACTGCGATGTGCTCATGTGCCATCAGGGAATGGCATTGCTGAGAGGAGCCATCGTAGCATCAAGAGAATTGCTGCCAGAAAGCAATGCACCATTACGGAGGCCACGTATTGGTATAACATCACACCAAACGATGGGAAGTCACTAACAACAGCACCGGCCAATGCCATACACAAATACCGTGTTAGGATAAAGGGCATTGACACTGTCCAACCAATCGACGAGGAGAGTCATGACAAATACAAGGTAGGGGATCCAGTTTGGGTTAGACCCCCTGGAAACCGATGCACCACCAAGTTCAAGCGAGGACGAATATCTGGAGTGGTCAGCCAGCAGTCGGTCCTTGTTGATGGAACCCCACGCCATGTGCGTGATCTTCGCCCAGCTAGTGAAGTACATCCCACAACTACAGAGAGCGATGAATCATCAGATGATGAGCTGCTGATGAGTGAGGTCATCAAGCAAGAGAGTGGTAGTTGTAGTTCGTCTGATCAGGCAGGATCAGAACCAGAACCAGAACCACAACCAGAACCAGAACCTGAATCCGAGATTGTAAACACCACCCTTCGCAGAAGCCAACGAACTAAGAGGCCACCCCCGGAGTGCACTCTATGTGATCATCAGATCAGGGGGGAGTGATGTACTTACCAACAAAACAAACGCCCACGTGTTTGTGCCTTGTATAGGCATGCGCGACAACAAAACTTGGGTTTTTATAAGCGGAAGTCTCGAGGTTGTCAGGAATCTACAGGCGCATGCGCAAGAGAAAGGATTAAGATAGTGGTATAAAAGGCAGGTCGAGTGAGAAGGTTGTGGGTGTTGTTGTCATTGGACGTTACAGTGACGCGTGCGTTAGCAGGTGATTAAGAGGCTGTTTTTTTTGTGTGTTAAGTCGTGCACCTCGGTGAAGATCATATAAGTCGTGCACCTTGGTGAAGGTGAAGGTCATACTTTGTTCCCTTTCTCTCACTGGCTCCCTACCTCCCCGACCCGAACTGGCTGGGCATACATCAAGAACATCACCAACCTAACCTCTCAAAACGCCAAAGCCAGCCTGATCGCCACCATCCATTGAGTATTCGCCGAGCTCCCGCTAGTGCTTGTGGAAAAGACATGCTTTCAGTTCCGGGCCCATATCGACATGGTGATTGAGGCTGAAGGTGGCTACATTGAATAGATGTCAGCTCTTCTACATAATCAAGTTACCTGAACTGATTTTTTTTCAATAAAAGTTTTAAAATAAAGCTGTAGTGTTGTTTTCTTTAGGGCGACACTTTTATCGTTCCACGCTGTATTATTGTCTTCCAACTATCATGTTCCCATTTTTTTCTTGATAAAAGTGATAATCTTGTCAGATAGTTTATACATCCTTAAGCATTCATTTATTCTTTTTTGCAAAATTATGTTGTCAGCTTCTTGTAGTCAATCCATGACATGGTTATGTTCTTTTTATGCTTTTTACTTCCTTCAGGATCTTTTGATCTAAACATAAAAGCTCATTCATCCTTCTTTTCAATTTCCAGCATCCTTTTTGTTCTTCAAGTAATAGTTCACTACTAAGAGAGTTGTGCCATTAGGGTTTCCACTTATCCAGTTATTGGTCCGCGGTTGCTTTGGAACGTTCCCTTTTTCTTTCAGTGCTTTTGTATTAATGTAGTTCTTCCTTTGATCATCCATTTATTTATGTCTTTTAAATTAGCCTTTCATGTAGGATCATGAACTTTTTAAACCAGTGTGCATGTGTTCCATCATGTTCTATTGTTTTCCAATCAGACATTTTTCTTCAGGTTGCCTTGAGCATTTCTTCAGTAATTTCGGTTTCTGTTCCTTCTTCAATTTCATGAATGTTTTTCAGCCACTCAGCATTTTTGTTGTTGTATTTGTCGCTTTCTTCATATCTTGAAACAGAAATGTTTTGTTTCTGTAGTGTCTGCTTGTTCAGTTCTTGTTTTTCCTTAGCTTACATTTTGATAAAACTAGCTCTCATTTTTTTCCAAAGTATTATTCTGTGTCTGGATTGTTTTGCTGTTATCTTTTCTTTTAGTTTTTCGTGTTTCTTATTTAATCTTTCTTCTTTGTTGTAATAGTAGTAGTAGTAGTAGTAGTAGTAGTAGTAGTAGTAGAAACAACAACAACAACAGCAATAATAACAACAATAATAATAATAATAATAATAATAATAATAATAATAGCTTTAAAAGTTTTAAAACTGAATGACACCCTTTTTTTAAAGTAAATAAAAATGGTTCTCTATTCAATTTTTTAATGATTATAATTTATTATAAAAGGTTATAATAATAATGGATTTAAAAAATGAAAATAAATTTACTTTTATATTATATATTTATGTGCAGCAATAGTATTTTAAATAATGAATTATTCTTCTACTATTTTCACCCTAATTTTAAAGTTATGTCCAATTTCCAGTTAATTTCATCGTTTTTATCTTATATGCAATCAGATAGAAAATGTTCACTTTCATTTCTGGAAAGAGTGTTATAACTGTAGGTCAGTATCTTTTACTGAAGCAAAATAGTATTTCAACTGTGTTGTTCATGATTTTATATATTTAAAAATTGAATATATCTCTAATCCAGCTTTCATAATATTTTCCTTGCAAAAAGTAATGATCACCAGTGGTTGGCTTAATTTACAAGCTCAATTATTCTTATCATTTAAAACAATAATTATTAGTTACTTGCAACATAAAACTATGCTGAGAAACATGTTATATGTTATAGATTGACGGTTCCAAAGCTTATCTTCACATTTATAACCAAGTTGATATTAGAAAGCAAGTTAATGAATTTCATTATTTCAGCTGACAATGGAGACATTTGAAATAATGCAAAACCAAATTTAATAATAATAATAATAATAATAATAATAATAATAATAATAATAATAATAATAATAATAATAATAATAAACA
Source organism: Euprymna scolopes (assembly GCF_053919585.1). Classification (NCBI taxonomy): domain Eukaryota; kingdom Metazoa; phylum Mollusca; class Cephalopoda; order Sepiida; family Sepiolidae; genus Euprymna; species Euprymna scolopes. The sequence goes on along the minus strand of NC_136500.1, from coordinate 104,719,581 downwards.
AAACAAAAAAACGAGAAAGTTTGAAGCAATCCTTGAATAATAAAATCAGTTATCATACACAGGACCAAGAAGGGATAAGGTTCAAAAAGGTGTTGAAAGACAGAATTAGAGAAGAAATGGTTGGTCATAGGAGGTACCGGAATGAAGGGGTCCACAGCGCTAAGCTATAATTTCCGGTACTTACTTGAGATTCTGGATTTTCGGCATCTTCATTCTCAGCAGAGACTCTTCCCTGTGAGTTAGAAAACAAAGTTGGTCTAAAGAAATGGTTGGTGTCAAAATCACTTCAATGCCTTACAAATTCTACAGAGAATGAACAATGCACTGATAGTGGTAGTAGTAGTAGTAGTAGTAATAGTGGTGGTGGTATACAAGCTATTAAGGTGCGGTGATTGTTCTTATACGATGATGCATAGTGAATGTGTAAGGAAATCGGTTGGATTAATACATGTTTATGGTGGTTGTTGTAATGGTGGTTGTTGTAATGGCAAGTGTTTTCGCAGAAGTGATAGAATTAATAAAAGAATACAACTCAATGGGGCATTTTCTCCGTTCTTTTCTTTAAATAAATAAAATTTGAAAGTGAGCATCTTTTATTTCTTTCAAAGCTTAACCAATGTACATAAGACATTTAATGTGCAATGATTTTAATTGAACACATCAAAATCTTAGTTTAAATTATAACTTCTTGTGTATCTTTATTTTCTTGATTTTGCTATTTTGACACTGAGTTTATATCTTTCAGGATGTCTACAAAATCAACCAAGTTCGCATTCAGTTAATATTTTTGATTTTCTTATTTTGATTTTGTATTTTTACACCTGAATCACCAAATATACAAACTGAATTTATTAATTCATTTACAATCGAAATTGGAAATCAGTGTCTGGTTTTATGTAATTATGTATAGCATAGGTTTTATGTAATTATGTATAGCATAGGTTTTATGTAATTATGTATAGCATAGGTTTTATGTAATTATGTATAGCATAGGTTTTATGTAATTATGTATAGCATAGGTTTTATGTAATTATGTATAGCATAGGTTTTATGTAATTATGTATAGCATAGGTTTTATGTAATTATGTATAGCATAGGTTTTATGTAATTATGTATAGCATAGGTTTTATGTAATTATGTATAGCATAGGTTTTATGTAATTATGTATAGCATAGGTTTTATGTAATTATGTATAGCATAGGTTTTATGTAATTATGTATAGCATAGGTTTTATGTAATTATGTATAGCATAGGTTTTATGTAATTATGTATAGCATAGGTTTTATGTAATTATGTATAGCATAGGTTTTATGTAATTATGTATAGCATAGGTTTTATGTAATTATGTATAGCATAGGTTTTATGTAATTATGTATAGCATAGGTTTTATGTAATTATGTATAGCATAGGGCTGAAAATACAGAACAAATATAAAAGCAGATTAATTAAAGGGGGGGAGGAATTATGATGTATTTTTTGTGTATTTAAAGAATTGTTTTTATCTGTGTGATTTTTTGTGTTTTGTTCATTTGAAAATTCATCAGCATTTATTTTTTAACTGAAATCACGAATCGAGGAATAAAGTAAAAGTTAAGATTTTGTTTTAGTGCACAATCTGAAAGCTAATAATAAATTCAAGATGAAACTTTGACATAAATAAATAAAGTCTCCAAGGCACTCCAGACAGCATTTCGCCATTTACAGATAGTAGCAGCTTAATATTCCAAACTCGATGGCAAAGCACCAGTTATCAAGATGCAATCAACTCAACAACTAGTGCATCTTATTTGAACGAATTGCTACTGGCTTGTTCGCAAATAGAATACATCAAACTCCCCTTGACAGAGTTCCATTAAAGATACTGATTAAATGATCATTATCAGATTATGATCACGAACATTATAATGAAACACAAAAGTCATTTTCTCATTTGAGCTAATAAATTTATTCAAACAATTTTATAGCAGAAAGAAAAAAACTTATTGAAGGTTTAGTGTAGACAAGGGAGCATAAAAGGGATGTTCTATGCATAAAGTAGCCATTATGTACAGTCTGTTGTGAATTAAAAAGAAAGCTAAATCACGCTTTCCTTAGTAAAGGTTTTATTTGTTAAAAGAACACATAGAAATTATAAATGGTTTTATTTGTAGAAAGTACACATAGAAATTATAAATGGTTTTATTTGTTAAAAGAACACATAGAAAACATTAGAGGTTTTATTTGTTAAAGTACATATAGAAATTATTAGAGGTTTTATTTCTTAACACATTGAAATTATAAATGGTTTTATTTGTTAAAAGTACACATAGAAATTATAAATGGTTTTATTTGTAGAAAGTACACATAGAAATTATAAATGGTTTTATTTGTTAAAAGAACACATAGAAAACATTAGAGGTTTTATTTGTTAAAGTACATATAGAAATTATTAGAGGTTTTATTTCTTAACACATTGAAATTATAAATGGTTTTATTTGTTAAAAGTACACATAGAAATTATAAATGGTTTTATTTGTAGAAAGTACACATAGAAATTATAAATGGTTTTATTTGTTAAAAGAACACATAGAAAACATTAGAGGTTTTATTTGTTAAAGTACATATAGAAATTATTAGAGGTTTTATTTCTTAACACATTGAAATTATAAATGGTTTTATTTGTTAAAAGTACACATAGAAATAATAAAGGTTTTTATTAGCTAAAAGTACACATGCAAATTATAAGGGGTTTTATTTGTTAAAAGTACACATAAAAATTATAATTGGTTTTATTTGATAAAAGTACACATTGAAATGTTAAACGATTTTATTTGTTAAAAGTACACATTGAAATTATAAATTTTTTATTTGTTAAAAGTACACATTGAAATTATTAGTGGTTTTATTTGTTAAACGTACACATAGAAATCATTAGTGTTTTTTTTTTGTTAAATGTACACATAGAAATAACAAATGCTTTTAATTGTTAAAAGTACACATAGAAATTATAGTGGTTTTATTTGTTAAAAGTACACATTTAAATTATTAGTGGTTTTATTTGTTAAAAGTACACATTTAAATTATTAGTGGTTTTATTTGTTAAAAGTACACATTTAAATTATTAGTGGTTTTATTTGTTAAAAGTACACATAGAAATTATAGTGGTTTTATTTGTTAAAAGTACACATTTAAATTATTAGTGGTTTTATTTGTTAAAAGTACACATTTAAATTATTAGTGGTTTTATTTGTTAAAAGTACACATTTAAATTATTAGCGGTTTTATTTGTTAAAAGTACACATTTAAATTATTAGCGGTTTTATTTGTTAAAAGTACACATTTAAATTATTAGTGGTTTTATTTGTTAAAAGTACACATAGAAATTATAGTGGTTTTATTTGTTAAAAGTACACATTTAAATTATTAGTGGTTTTATTTGTTAAAAGTACACATAGAAATTATTAGTGGTTTTATTTGTTAAAAGTACACATAGAAATTATAGTGGTTTTATTTGTTAAAAGTACACATTTAAATTATTAGTGGTTTTATTTGTTAAAAGTACACATAGAAATTATTAGTGGTTTTATTTGTTAAAAGTACACATAGAAATTATAGTGGTTTTATTTGTTAAAAGTACACATTTAAATTATTAGTGGTTTTATTTGTTAAAAGTACACATAGAAATTATTAGTGGTTTTATTTGTTAAAAGTACACATAGAAATTATAGTGGTTTTATTTGTTAAAAGTACACATTTAAATTATTAGTGGTTTTATTTGTTAAAAGTACACATAGAAATTATTAGTGGTTTTATTTGTTAAAAGTACACATAGAAATTATAGTGGTTTTATTTGTTAAAAGTACACATTTAAATTATTAGTGGTTTTATTTGTTAAAAGTACACATAGAAATTATTAGTGGTTTTATTTGTTAAAAGTACACATAGAAATTATAGTGGTTTTATTTGTTAAAAGTACACATTTAAATTATTAGTGGTTTTATTTGTTAAAAGTACACATAGAAATTATTAGTGGTTTTATTTGTTAAAAGTACACATAGAAATTATAGTGGTTTTATTTGTTAAAAGTACACATTTAAATTATTAGTGGTTTTATTTGTTAAAAGTACACATAGAAATTATTAGTGGTTTTATTTGTTAAAAGTACACATAGAAATTATAGTGGTTTTATTTGTTAAAAGTACACATTTAAATTATTAGTGGTTTTATTTGTTAAAAGTACACATAGAAATTATTAGTGGTTTTATTTGTTAAAAGTACACATAGAAATTATAGTGGTTTTATTTGTTAAAAGTACACATTTAAATTATTAGTGGTTTTATTTGTTAAAAGTACACATAGAAATTATTAGTGGTTTTATTTGTTAAAAGTACACATAGAAATTATAGTGGTTTTATTTGTTAAAAGTACACATTTAAATTATTAGTGGTTTTATTTGTTAAAAGTACACATAGAAATTATTAGTGGTTTTATTTGTTAAAAGTACACATAGAAATTATAGTGGTTTTATTTGTTAAAAGTACACATTTAAATTATTAGTGGTTTTATTTGTTAAAAGTACACATAGAAATTATTAGTGGTTTTATTTGTTAAAAGTACACATAGAAATTATAGTGGTTTTATTTGTTAAAAGTACACATTTAAATTATTAGTGGTTTTATTTGTTAAAAGTACACATTTAAATTATTAGTGGTTTTATTTGTTAAAAGTACACATTTAAATTATTAGTGGTTTTATTTGTTAAAAGTACACATTTAAATTATTAGCGGTTTTATTTGTTAAAAGTACACATTTAAATTATTAGCGGTTTTATTTGTTAAAAGTACACATTTAAATTATTAGTGGTTTTATTTGTTAAAAGTACACATAGAAATTATAGTGGTTTTATTTGTTAAAAGTACACATTTAAATTATTAGTGGTTTTATTTGTTAAAAGTACACATAGAAATTATTAGTGGTTTTATTTGTTAAAAGTACACATAGAAATTATAGTGGTTTTATTTGTTAAAAGTACACATTTAAATTATTAGTGGTTTTATTTGTTAAAAGTACACATAGAAATTATTAGTGGTTTTATTTGTTAAAAGTACACATAGAAATTATAGTGGTTTTATTTGTTAAAAGTACACATTTAAATTATTAGTGGTTTTATTTGTTAAAAGTACACATAGAAATTATTAGTGGTTTTATTTGTTAAAAGTACACATAGAAATTATAGTGGTTTTATTTGTTAAAAGTACACATTTAAATTATTAGTGGTTTTATTTGTTAAAAGTACACATAGAAATTATTAGTGGTTTTATTTGTTAAAAGTACACATAGAAATTATAGTGGTTTTATTTGTTAAAAGTACACATTTAAATTATTAGTGGTTTTATTTGTTAAAAGTACACATTTAAATTATTAGTGGTTTTATTTGTTAAAAGTACACATTTAAATTATTAGTGGTTTTATTTGTTAAAAGTACACATAGAAATTATAGTGGTTTTATTTGTTAAAAGTACACATAGAAATTATTAGTGGTTTTATTTGTTAAAAGTACACATAGAAATTATAGTGGCTTTATTTGTTAAAAGTACACATTTAAATTATTAGTGGTTTTATTTGTTAAAAGTACACATAGAAATTATAGTGGTTTTATTTGTTAAAAGTACACATAGAAATTATTAGTGGTTTTATTTGTTAAAAGCACACATAGAAATAACAAATGCTTTTAATTGTTAAAAGTACACATAGAAATTATAAATATATAAAATTTTTATACACTAAAAGTGCAGATCGAAATAATACATGGTTTATATAATCTTTAAGATTGTTAGATTATTTGAGGGGTTGAGAAGTTTAAACCATGACACACTCTATTTAGACCACTGTACTCAAGATAAAGGAAATTGCTCAGTAACCAGAAGTGATGATATTTTTCTGTTGGTGCCAGCTGAAGAATTCAATTCAAGGAAGAATAAAATTTATCAAATTAGTGTATTTACAAGATCTCATGTACCATTCAGCATTGAAAAAAATATTAGTTTCATGAATTAAAAAGAAAAATTGCTTAATGAGAAAATGTTCAGTTATTTCTGGAGACAATTCCAAAAAGAATGTTAATATCTGATTTGTGATAATGTGCTTTTATAATGGTTAGTATGTGCAGAAAAATAATTTTGCTAATTATATCACCAGGGGATTTAAGTAATAATTCCTACATGTAATTGGTGTGAAAGAATAAAATTACAACAATATTGAAAGTGACAAAAAGTGCTTAAAAAACGTTGAAATAGATACTTCAATGACCTGTGGATTCAAAACCATTTTAACAAAATAAGTCAATATTTTTTGCTAAAATAGAATAAAGGTGACTGATAGCACTTTGTTATTAAGTTAAACAGACTTAAGCAGGTTTTATGGAACAACGTGAATGATTATATGGTGTGAATGTCGTATATAAAAAGAGTTCTAATAGAATATACACAAGTATTTCATGCAACAGTGACAGTTTAATTAGTGAAATACAAGAATGATAAAATATTTATCAGTAACATAAAATGGCTTCCATAGTTTCAATTTGGGAGTGCAAATAAAAAACAAATTACATGGATAGGAAAAGAAGAAACAAAATATAATAACATTACAACAACAAACTACAATTGAAAAAAATGAAAGGCAAGTTCTTACAGTTTGGAAATATCTATTTAAATAAGCAGGAAATACAAATTTCTTATTGAACACCAATAGCATAGAATTTGATTTGTAGCAAAATTAAAAATAACATTCATTTTAAATAATGTAAACACTATTAAACATTGATATATTAATATTAATAAAAATCAAATTATAACAATTTTCCAAACAGCAAATAATAAGATTTAAAACAAAAAAATGTGCATACAATGAAAATTGTACAAATTTGCTGTAGAGAAAAATACAAAAATCTACAAAAATGAACTTGTGGATTTTGGTGATATATAAAAAAAGAAATAAGAAAAAACAAATTGGTTTAAAAACACATAAGACAACAAAACCAGAAAGAAAATAAGCTGTGACAGTGACACAGCAGAATAACTTATCTTCAGTAAATAAGAGGTGTCAATATTGCAAATTTAGAGAAACAGATACACACACACACGCACACACGCACACACACACACACACACAAGAAACTACTTAGATGCAATCCCTGGAAGACCAAATTTCTGTAAAGTATAAATAGCAACTCTTAAAAGAGCCTTCCAAATCTAACATATAATGAAATCAAGTGGTAGTTCTAGCCAGAAACTCAACTGAACTCAACTGAACTTAACTGAACTCAACTGAACTCAACTGAACTTAACTGAACTCAACTGAACTCAACTGAACTTAACTGAACTACAATAATCAAAAGAAAACAAAGAAAACAGATAAAGTTGCACTCATATGTAATATTCCTTTTTTTTTAGTGAATAAAAAAAATCCCAATTTGTGATTTAATAGATTTTTTTCTATTTGTCCAAGTGCTTTTGGCTGTATGTTAGCTACATTCCAGAGACACCTCCGACATTGTCAAGGTAAATAAGCAATCATTTGGAGATGCCATTGAATATATGCTCCTAAATTTAGACAAATCCTTGTGAATGACGAAATCATGTGGTAGCAAATAAAGAGTTTTTGATGGAATTAGAATCATGATTGTAAATACAGTAATAACTCGGCAGCCATTGACCGTTTCTATGGTCAGTGCTCAAACCAAAAGTTGGAGATTTTCTTGTCTTGATAGTTAAACAAAATTTTAGAGTTCGAACCGCTGAATTGTAATGTAAATAAGCAGCGTTGTTTCTCAGTCTGATCAGATCGGCAGTTTGGTGCATGATAGTTTTGAAGCTTAGAGTGACGACCCCATCCCCATCCTGACGCCATCCCTGCCATACATGTCTGAACTTAGAGACGCAGAATCCTTTAATTCGATTCGTTGACCCCTAAAGCATGGGATGACAAAGGACCATAAGGTGTCAAAAACGTTAAGAAAAAAATCAGAAGCGACCAGGCATTTGATGCTACATGAACGAAGTGGAATTACTCCAGGACGACACCGCGTCCAAACAGTAATGTACCTATGTCTTGCTGCCTCTTCATTCATTTACAACATCAGCTGATCATTGAAAGGTAAGAAATAAAAACAGCTTCATTGGAATTACATTTTATTCTGTTAGTGCAGGTATACACTATATTATTGTAATCATCTTAATGTATATGTTTGGTGGTGATTTTCTGTGTAATTAAATGTATAAAATAATCAAAGTTTACAGATGAAAAAAGAACTTTTAAACTCTGGAACAAATTCATTCTATTTCAGTCAATTTAAAGGGGAAATACCATTTAAGTCATCAAACATATCGATGTTTGAACAAACATCTGGAACGAAATATGTTTGAACAAACATCTGGAACGAAATATGTTTGAACAAACATCTGGAACGAAATATGTTTGAACAAACATCTGGAACGAAATATGTTTGAGCAAACATCGGGAACGAAATATGGTCGAGCACCGATGTACTGCTGTATTAATTATTATTTACTCATTAAAAGTTTTCACACTAATTATTTTTAGTGATTACTCGCTAACCAGTGATGCTCTCTTGGAATGTGAGTGACAAAAAGTTTCCCCAGATTTCTCCTTATTTTGATAACCAGTGCAAATAATTCTGCATTATCGCAACAGCTGTTTACCATTGATTTTTTTTTTGCTATCAATGACCATTGGTATTATCTGAATGACAATAAGTTTCCTCAAGATTCGAGTACTTTCACACTCTTCCATAGGTGGTCTTGTTGGTGCTCTCTATTGTCCTTGATCATTCAAAATCATTTTGTTTGGTATCAACCGAGGTTAATGTCACTATGTGCACATATGCTTGTGTATTTTTAAATATATTTTATGTATTTTTAAAAATTTTACTTTATTTATTTATTATTATTATTGGTGGTATTATTGTTATCGTTATTACCTATATATTATTTCTATATATTATTACGCTTATCATGAGAAACGAACTACTTTCCTTTATGGTTACTAATTTTCAAATTGGTTTAGTTTCAGTAGTCCCGTATCACATTCGAATTCTAAATGAATATTTTTGTTTTCTCGAATTGTAAATGAATGTTTTTGTTTTAATTTTAATTTAAGTGTAATGCAAGTGAATTCACGATATCGTTGCGTTGTAATAATAAACAGTAAAGAATTAATTCTTAGTGTAAAAGTAAATGTTAAGTTGAAAGCACTAATAAGTAAAGGTCATAGTTAGATTTCACGGTTAGAGTCGTTACCACCGGAAGTAAAGAACCGGTTAGTCCCGCAAGTTGCGTCTTACACTAAATAAAAAAAGCAAAAAGAAAACAATAATAATAATAATCAAGTTTTCGCGTGTTTTTAAATTTTTTTATGTTTATTTTATTATGGGAAAAACAGAAAGCATAAATCAGGGGAAAAAGATGAAAAACAAATACGGCATAAATAACCTTGTACGATCCCAAACCAGTGTTTCCTCGTACTGTTCGTTGTGAACGCATCTGCTGCGGTGTAAATGGGGAGCAGGGAAAGGAGGAATCTAATAGAGAGAAAAGATGTTGCAACTTCCATTGAATCTAACCGATTTTGGCAGCGGACTCTCACCGGAAAAAATATAGGAATGTACCATTGTCGAGGAACTGTAGATGTAATAAGCCTATAGCACACCTCAGATAATGTGCTACAGTTTGTAGGCATTACATTTGCATGTTATGTCATGATTTTTAATCCTATTAAGGTCAAAGTCGGAGGGGAAAAATGAGTTCATTTTATTTATATAGATAGAAGAAGATAGATAGATAGAAGAAAAAAAAGATAGAAGAAGATAGATAGATAGATAGAAGAAAGAAGATAGAAGATAGAAGAAGATAGATAGAAGAAGAAGAAGAAGATAGAAGATAGAATAGATAGAATAGAAGAAGATAGATAGAAGATAGAAGATGATATATCGAAGATAGAAGAAGAGATAGAAGATAGAAGAAGATAGAGAAGAGAAGAAGAGAAGAAGAAGAGAAGAAGAAGAGAAGAAGATAGATAGAAGATAGAAGAAGATAGAAAATTTAAAAAAAAGTCATGTTGAGAGGAGACTAACACCCTTTTCTCCCCATGTTAGGAATGCTTTTCTAAATAATGTTATTATTTCAGCACAGTTTGTTTTAAATTCGCCCTTTTTTGTTTCATTATATTTTTTATTCATTTCATTTTTTGTTTAATTAAAAAAAAAACATTTCCTTTATTTGTCTATCAAAATCTATTAAATCAGTTTCGTTTAAAAATTTAAATTTATTATTTCTTTGCGTATATTTCTATATATTTCTTGATTTAACTAAGATTCCTGATAAATTTTATCGTAAACAAATGTACTTAAATAACTTTTGGATAATTATCAGCTTGTTACAAAATATTTGATCCTGAATAGGTTTTTAACATTTATTCTTATTTTAAATAAGAATCGGTTTTTAATCGAAATTCTTAAATTCTAAGCAATTAATTTGAAATTTGGACCTATTTTTCAGGATTTGGGTCAATGTGCACTGGTTATCCAACCTGCAAAGGGTGTTTATTCCGAAAGCCGTTCTTAACATGAGAAGATTGAAAATACATTTTGGAATAAACACCCTCAATCTCCCCATGTTAAGAACATTTTTCGGAATAAACACCCTTTGTAGGTTGGACAACCAGTGTACATTTTTTTCCAATTTTTTTTTTAATAATCTTGTAGCTTTGTGTCCACTTGATAATAATCCGCAGAAAAAGTTGAAAAGGACAAGAAGGAAAAAAAAATTTGTAAGGAAAGCACTGAAAGTTCACGTGTACCAAAAATAGTTTTATTTATAGATAAATTGAATTTGCATAGAATTAATGTACATTTGTATTTTTTTAATTACAAAAAATGGTAGCATTCTCAGCAATTTAAAATGGCCATTTAAAAATTTTCATTGAATTTCTTACACAGACGATCTCTACTTAAAAAATTGTCATTTTGAGCTTTCATTTTTTTTTTAAATATTTAAGTTCTAAACTAACGAAAATCAATGGTCAGTAAGTAACTCCAAACTCCATGCTTAATTTACAAGAAAAACTGACAGTGGATAGATTTCATTTTTTCAAATATTTTTATCATAATAATTTTTTAGAGCCTCACTCATTAACGTCTATTTGAAAAAAAAAACGCTTCCAATGGAGATGAAATCATGATAGGAATCTGGAAGCTCCAGAAATATCACATTAAAAAAGTCTATGGTGTCTCCACAATATAAAAAAGAAAATCATTTCAAAACAAAAATTATACATTAGAACAAGGACACATTTTTATAGTATTTTTTTAATTTGCAAAACAGAAAATATTGAAAAAATATAGAAAATGTTAATCTTTATATGCTTTATTTTACTTAGTTAAATTATAAAAATATTGACTTTCAAATTCTTTTTTTTAAAACTTACACAATAATGAACCCTCTTAACAACTTTAGTTTTTAACATAAAATAAAACACTTTGTTTCATTAATTAAGATTTAAAGAAATATTTCTTCTCAATTCAAACATTTTCATTGAATTTTGTTTCATTAATTAAACAAATATCTATTTTTCAGAAATATCTAAACCTTTTATTAATTATTAGATATGATATGGCTTTAATTTATGAAAAAATGCTTTTTCTACATCAGGAAATAATGAAGTATAATATTATCTCCTTTAATTTATGCTTGATTAATTTTTTTTTATTCAAAATGAAATAGGGATTTTTTTCGTTTTCCAATCAGTCGGAAATAAGTCAAACACCATCCATTATGGCTAAGCAATTTCTATAGCTACATACGTAGAAAATAGAGCTATTGAACCTGACATGGTGATATGGGACAAAGAAAAAGAAGCAACCTTAGTAGAAAGTGTCCGCAATGATGTTCGGTTAAACAAAGTTGAAAAGGATAACAAAATACGAGAAGGTCTTATGTACGACATGAAAAGAAACTGGAATCTTAAGAAGATCTTCATTATTCCAGTAATTATAGGAGCAACCTGAATCATGAAAAAGACTTTAAAAAACTACCTGGCAGATATACTCTGTGAACGAAGTGCAAGAGAGATACGAACATTGTTCTTAAAGGGATGCTTAGAATCTTAAAAATATCTCCTGATTAGAAGGTTTAGAAATGCTCTTCTGTTTACGATAATAAATGAAGGTCAAGCGTCCCCAGCTAAAAAAAAAAAAAAAAAAAAAATTTGAAAAAAATACTATATGGAATTTAAGGAAAAAATAAAATAAAAGTTTGTTATATTGTACGCCATTTTGTAAAATGGAAAGAAATTAAAATATCAATGAAAATAATATTATCTTTTTCTCAGTTTAAATATTTTTTTTATCTTAAACACAATACAGAAATAAACATCTTAGACCATATAAACCAAAAAAGTAAAATATTTTGCTCTGAATTCATTTCTAGTCATTAATTAACATATACTCCACATTCCAGCACAAAATTGTCCTAACTTAACTTTAATTATCCCGCAGAATATACTAAATCACTATCACTACAATGGAAGATAAAATAAGCACAGCAAGAGACCAACAAAGACGAAGGCGTCAGCAGTTACAAACTGAAGAAAGGGATAATATCAGATTTCAAAAGAGAAACGTAGTGAGACAACAAATAAATAACATGAACAAGATAGACAGCATATTTTGGAAAATAAAAAAGCCAGAGAGCAGGAAAGAAGAAATAACATGACTGAAGAACGTAGACAATTTTATCTGGAAAATGAAAAGGCCAGACAACGGTAAAAAAGAAACAATATGAATAAAGTAGAAAATCCAAATATCCCGTATTATTTTATACGTGACACGAATATCATTCGCTCATGTTGTGAGGCACTTCGATTTCTAGGAGTAGCATTGAATTGTTGCCAAAGAGGAAAAGTTTCTCTTCCTCCCTTAGACGGTTACTTAAAGGCAATGACACAGAAGCACTTAATTTTAAAAGTAACATACACAATTACAACTCATCATTTTGATTTGAATCATTTGGAGCAAATATAGTCCGCTCTCTTGGAAGTGGTCCCTATTGTTTTCACTTACAATGCCAAACCTATCATTATTCCAGTACTCTGCACCCAAATAAATAAAAAGAGAGAAAATATGAACAAATTTACATCTTAGACTCATCTGAAGCAACTCAGGTGTAATTTACTAGAAAATAATAAATGTATTCAACGTGTCTTTGAAACCATAGCTACAAGTATAGAGAATAATCCTTATACGCAAGCTTACAAAAATATGAGGGCCATTGAATTAGAAAAGGAAGCACGTGCTATAAAGGAAAATGTACATCCAAGGAGAGTTTTGACGCATTTTATCATTGGTCCAGATATAAGAAGATTTAACAATTCAATAAACAACGAAATAGTTGCAGTATTTGTTGGTGAGGATGATGCTCCACCTGCTAACTAATGTTATTGTCTTCCCACATGGTTAAATAAAACAATGAATTTCTTATCTGTCTTGCCCATGATATATGTCATATTATTTCTAAATGGTGACAAAGGCTGACACATAAATATGCAACATAACCCAGAACAGCAAAAAAGAGTTCGACATAAAGTGGCAATGCAAGAGTATTAGTCATCACCTTGAATTAGAGATAACTAAATAGTATTATCCATAGATCTGGTAACCTATTCTAACATTATGCAGTTGCTGCATATCAAAATCAACTAAGAGCTGCTCAATATTCTGGCTTAATGGATCATTTGGCAAGGAATGAGTGGTGACCCTGGTGTACCAGTTATTCTGCCATCTTCATTTTCAGGAAATCCTAGGAATCTCCAACAACTTTATCAAGATGCAATGGCAGTTTTCTGTAAATACGGAAAACCAGACGTATTTCTTACATACACATATAATCCAAGATGTCTTGAAATAGTAAATGACTTACATGAAATTGACCTGACTTAATATTAAGTGTGTATCATGCACATCTAGCTAAACTTTTGAAAGACATTAAAGACAGACATGTACTTTACTTCTTTTTGCATATGTTTGTTATTGAATTTCAAAAAAGAGGCTATCACACTGCTATATGATCATAATGCTTCAAGATCATTATAAGCTAAAACAGTACAACAAATTGATGCAAAATTGTGTCAGCAGAGATACCTGGACCTGAAAATCCAGACCTTTGTGATTTCATGGTACATGGTTCAACCTCATTGCAATTGTTCGATTACATGATAAGAAGTTTCTTACTGATGTGTGTTTTTAAAATGTTCAACTACCATGGAATTTCCACGGGTTTTGCTAGTTATCATTATTATTGCAGTTTTTATTACTATTATTGTTATTATCATTATTGTTTTTATTATTGTTATTAATCATTGTTTTTATTATTATTGTTTTTATCATTAATATAACTATGATTCATATTATTATTATTGTTATTACTATTTTATTAATGTTATTATTGTTTTTATTATTAATGTTTTTATTATAATTGTTATTTATGTTGTTGTTGTTACTATTGTTATTATTATAATTGTTATTATTATTGTTATTATTATGGTTATCATTACTGTTATCATAATAACAGTAATGATAACCATAATAATAACAATAATAATAATAACAATGACAGATTGGAATCCTACGATGGCTAGTATATAGATTCAGAAACGGGCTTTATTTTAGTTGATGAAGTTATTGAGTTCAAACTCATCACGAACACAGCTGCAAGTCTGTTCTGGCAATGTGTCACACTAGAGATAGACTAACAAATGCTTTGTACTTATTTTACACATGGTATTTTTGGATGACGATTATCACCAGAAACAACCTTTTTTGCCATAGAGATTCATATAGGAAGAATAATGAATAGGTAAGCAAGCATGAAATATTATACAGATTTGTTTTGTTCCATTGTCCTAGGTTGACTGTAGAGTTATCATTGGTTGACTGTAGAGTTATCATTGGTTGACTGTAGAGTTATCATTGGTTGACTGTAGAGTTATCATGAATCAAATAAAACAGAAACTTAAATGAATCACTGTTTCCTTTCAGATTTGATGATATGGAATACTTTTTAATGATGTTTAATTAATTTTACATAATTTGTAAATTTAACTGCTTTCTTTTCCATAAAAATTGTGGCATCTGTGATTGGCAGAAGAAATATAAAACCTGGCAATCAACATTGGAGAGTAAAAGTGTAATTGCAGGACTATCTGGAGTTCTGGAAAAGAAAACGGAATATTTAAAAATTTCGGTAAATTTACAGCATTTCACATCCTCCATCCAAACCTGACATTATTCAAGAATCAATGAGGACCTTTGTGCTCTCTATCGCAAACCCTCAACTCCCTATTAAGATTTTGATTCTTCTTTTTTTTTCTATACTTTCCAAGTAATAATAAAGTAAAGCGTTATATTTCCTTTTTATGCGAAATATAAATGCAGACATCCTCCTGATAGTGTTGTACACATTTTGATTAAAATGCAATATACGTATTGAAGTGTGCTGGATAATGTAGTTTTAGAATAAATATCGTTATGCCATTTCTCTCCTAAACTTTGCTTGTTTGTTGGTAAAATAAACAAACAGACAAACAAACAGAACTACTTCATTAGTATCTGCTAAAGTAAAGTGAAAATAGTCTGAGAAAAATCTCTCTTATATATAGTTTCACGATGAGATGTTAATTATTTTATCTCCATTTTGATTGCAATCTTTTGTGTTCTCTTGAACATTTTTATACTATTCATAAAAGCTGATAGTTTTCATTCCAGGCCCCATGCCGTGGGAGGAGATGTCATTTCCATTCATCAATAGTGAATTAACTGACACAAGATATCAATACTTCAGCAAAAAACATCTGAAGAAGGCTGTAGAGTACATCAGTCAAAAATTGTCAATAGAATAACCAAGATGAGGGTAAATTGTCCCAAATATGTAAATATTGATTTAATTTTCTTATTTTTAATTGATTCCAATATTTATTTTATTATTGTTTCAACATTTAAATATTATGAGATTCAAATAATCAAATAGCGAAAATAGAAAGTTTGTGTACATTTTTTTTCACTTGTTTTCATTTTTAGCCATAAATATTAAATCAATAAATAAATGTTCTACAAGTGAAGAATACTTTTATGTAAAGAAAAAAAAAGACGTTTTATCTAGAATATTCCTATGTTCTTATGTTGAATATCTGACCAAGTTGCACTGAGAAAATAAATCAAATTTTCTTTCATAGAAGATTTTCTGGACAGTTTCTTTGTTTCATCATCCAAAATAACCAAGACATGCTTAACAGGATTCATGTCAGGAGAATCCGTAAAAGCTTTTGACTTTTTCTCTTTTTTTTGTTTTTCATTCTTTTGCTTTCTGATATGAAGTTCCATTTCCTATGAAGTCTTTGATGAAATGATCATCAATGAATATTGAAAAAAATCCTTCTTGACAAATGATGTTTCAGTTTTCTGGTTTTATATTCCTCATATGTTCCAGTAGGTTGTCTGTTTCAGTTTCACTCCAACTCATATACAAATTATGAAACCCATTCCTGTGATGGCTTGCAGTACACAAGTTTGAGAACAGTACCATAGTTACCTGATATTTCCTGGTTCAATACGCAAACATTGGCCTTTGACTTACATATATTCATATGATATTAAATATCACTATATATATTCACATATTTGCTGTTGTGTTAAACTTTGTTTTTTTTTTAAATAATCACATATTTCTATGTAATTCGACATTGAATATAACAAAAACATTTTGAATATTTATGAACTTTAACAAAATTTCTTGATATACAAACCAAATACAAAGTTTAAAAAAAAAGATGAAATGCAAGGAATTTGAATACAATAGTCAGTGTAGGCAGATACATTATGTATGCAATCTTCATCAATGGCTGAGAAAATCCATTGAGTAGAAAAAAGTAAGACAAGGTTTATGTCATTTTATATTTAGAAACATTTAAACGGTTACCTTCATTGCATCCACGATTAAAATGACATGACCATCATTTCATTTTTTCTTCAAATGAAAGTTGGAATTCACTAAAACTGAGGAAAGTATTTTTGTTATTTTAATTAGTTGTCATTGATGTCTTTCATAAAATAAATTATATTCAATAATTATATTCAATAATTATATTCAAACTTTTCCACGTCGGTACAGTCAAGGAAATGGGATCCACGAAAGGGATTTCAAAAAAGTAGAAAACCTTTTGATATCTAAAGTAAAGGATGATTGATGTTATTTGTGTTGATGTTATATGTGTTGATGTTATTTGTGTTGATGTTATTTATGTTGATGTTATTTATGATTATGTTATTTTTGTTGATGTTATTTATGATTATGTTATTTGTGTTGATGTTATTTATGTTGATGTTATTTATGATTATGTTATTTTTGTTGATGTTATTTGTGTTGATGTTATTTGTGTTGATGTTATTTGTGTTGATGTTATTTGTGTTGATGTTATTTGTGTTGATGTTATTTTTGTTGATGTTATTTATGATTATGTTATTTGTGTTGATGTTATTTGTGTTGATGTTATTTTTGTTGATGTTATTTATGATTATGTTATTTTTTTTTATGTTATTTGTGTTGATGTTATTTTTGTTGATGTTATTTATGATTATGTTATTTTTGTTGATGTTATTTATGATTATGTTATTTGTGTTGATGTTATTTATGATTATGTTATTTGTGTTGATGTTATTTGTGTTGATGTTATTTGTGTTGATGTTATTTTTGTTGATGTTATTTATGATTATGTTATTTGTGTTGATATTATTTGTGTTGATGTTATTTGTGTTGATGTTATTTTTGTTGATGTTATTTATGATTATGTTATTTTTGTGGATGTTATTTGTGTTGATGTTATTTGGGTTGATGTTATTTTTGTTGATGTTATTTTTGTTGATGTTATTTGTGTTGATATTATTTGTGTTGATGTTATTTGTGTTGATGTTATTTTTGTTGATGTTATTTATGATTATGTTATTTTTGTTGATGTTATTTGTGTTGATGTTATTTGTGTTGATGTTATTTTTGTTGATGTTATTTATGATTATGTTATTTGTGTTGATATTATTTGTGTTGATGTTATTTGTGTTGATGTTATTTTTGTTGATGTTATTTATGATTATGTTATTTTTGTTGATGTTATTTGTGTTGATGTTATTTTTGTTGATGTTATTTATGATTATGTTATTTTTGTTGATATTATTTATGATTATGTTATTTGTGTTGATGTTATTTTTGTTGATCTTATTTTTGTTGATGTTATTTATGATTATGTTATTTGTGTTGATGTTATTTGTGTTGATATTATTTGTGTTGATGTTATTTGTGTTGATATTATTTGTGTTGATGTTATTTATGATTATGTTATTTTTGTTGATGTTATTTTTGTTGATGTTATTTATGATTATGTTATTTTTGTTGATGTTATTTTTGTTGATATTATTTGTGTTGATGTTATTTATGTTTATGTTATTTGTGTTGATGTTATTTTTGTTGATGTTATTTATGATTATGTTATTTGTGTTGATGTTATTTTTGTTGATGTTATTTATGATTATGTTATTTGTGTTGATGTTATTTGTGTTGATATTATTTGTGTTGATCTTATTTGTGTTGATATTATTTGTGTTGATGTTATTTGTGTTGATGTTATTTGTGTTGATGTTATTTATGATTATGTTATTTGTGTTGATGTTATTTTTGTTGATGTTATTTATGATTATGTTATTTGTGTTGATGTTATTTGTGTTGATGTTATTTGTGTTGATATTATTTGTGTTGATGTTATTTGTGTTGATGTTATTTATGATTATGTTATTTGTGTTGATGTTATTTATGATTATGTTGTTTGTGTTGATGTTATTTATGATTATGTTGTTTGTGTTGATGTTATTTGTGTTGATGTTATTTATGATTATGTTATTTGTGTTGATGTTATTTATGATTATGTTATTTGTGTTGATGTTATTTATGATTATGTTGTTTGTGTTGATGTTATTTATGATTATGTTGTTTGTGTTGATGTTATTTGTGTTGATGTTATTTATGATTATGTTATTTGTGTTGATGTTATTTATGATTATGTTATTTGTGTTGATGTTATTTATGATTATGTTGTTTGTGTTGATGTTATTTGTGTTGATGTTATTTTTGTTGATGTTATTTATGATTATGTTATTTTTGTTGATGTTATTTATGATTATGTTATTTACTATTATGTTATTTGTGTGGATGTTATTTTTGATGATATTATTTATTATCATGTTATTTGTGTTGATGTTATTTATGTTGATGTAATTTATGATGATATTATTTATTATATTTTTTGTGTTGATGTTATTTATGATGATGTTATTTATTATCATGTTATTTGTGTTGATGTTATTTGTGATGATGTTATTTATTATCATGTTATTTTTATTGATGTTATTTGTGATGATGTTATTTATTATTATGTTATTTTTGTTGATGTTATTTGTGATGATGTTATTTATTATTATGTTATTTTTGTTGATGTTATTTGTGATGATGTTATTTATTATTATGTTATTTGTGTTGATGTTATTTATTATTATGTTATTTGTGTTGATGTTATTTATTATTATGTTACTTGTGATGATGCTATTTATTATTATGTTATTTGTGTTGATGTTATTTATGATGATGTTATTTATTATCATGTTATTTGTGTTGATGTTATTTATTATGATATTATTTTTTATTATGTTATTTGTGTTGATGTTACGAGGGGCGTGCAAAAAGTAATGTCCCTGACCCACTTCCAGTTGTCTGATCTAGCTGAAATGTTGCATGTGCAATGATTTATATCTCGACGGGTTATGTGGCAAATTACAGCTCTGAACTAATTGTGGTTTCTGTTTTACAGGTGTTTGAATTGAGTCAGATATGAAATGGAGCCTTTTGAATGTCGAGCATTGATTCGGTTTTTGTATTTGAAAGGACGCACACCACAAGAGACTTTTGATGAAATGAAAGAAACTTATGGTGATAATGCCCCATCATATGACCTTGTAAAACGCTGGCATTGTGAATTCAAACATGGCTGGAAGTCTGTGGAAACAGCTCCAAGACCTGGTCTCCCCCGCTTCTGCCATTGATGAGGCATCTGTCCGTCAAGTTGAGGCTGCCATTTTGGAAGATCAGCGCATTACTATTCGCCAAATAGCCCAAGATGTCAAGATTAGTACAGAGTCTAGGGAAACTATCATTCATGACCATTTGCATATGCATAAGGTGTCTGCCAGATAGATTCCAAGGTTGCTCACACCATTTCAGAAGCGAGAATACGTCGAGTGCTCGAGGATGAATTTGGAGATGTGCCAAGAAAATGAGTCAAAGTTTTTCAAAAGACTGATTACACAGGATGAAACCTGGGTCCATCACTATGATCCAGAGACCAAAGCCCAGTCAATGCAGTGGAAGCACTTGGACTCACCACCTCCAAAGAAGGCAAGGGTGCAGCCCTCCGCTGGCAAGGTCATGCTCACAGTATTCTGGGATCAGGACGGAGTAGTGATGACAGATTTCCTGGCAAAGGGTACTACAATTACAGGAGCCTATTATGCTTCAATTTTGAGGAAATTTAAGGAAGCTATTAAAATCAAGAGGCGGGGCAAGATCAACAAAGGTACCCTCCTCCTGAAGGACACCGCTCCGGTTCACAACGCGCATATCGCCAGATCAGAAGCACGGGCGTGTGGTTATGAAATACTTCCCCATCCTCCCTACTCTCCTGACCTTGCACATCTGACTTTCACCTCTTCCCAGCCATGAAGTTCTTTTTGAAAGGAAAGCGTTTCCCAGTTGATGCAGCCTTGATTTCTGAAGTCATGTCGCGGTTGGAGAACAAACCTGGGGTGTTCTACAAAAACAGTCTCCAGAGCTGCATAAAACAATGGGAGAAATGCATAACTATGGGTGGTTTCTATGTAGAGAAAAACTAATAATTGTGTCGAGTTCCGTAGCTCTACTACTATGGTAAGTGGGTCAGGGGCATTACTTATTGAACGCCCCTCATAATTTGTGTTGATGTTATTTGTGATGATATTATTTATGATGATCTTATTTGTGTTAATGTTATTTATTATTATGTTATTTGTGTTAATGTTATTTATTATTATGTTATTTGTGTTAATGTTATTTATTATTATGTTATTTGTGTTAATGTTATTTATTATTGTTATTTGTGATAATCTTATTTATTATTATGTTATTTGTGATAATCTTATTTATTATTATGTTATTTGTGTTAATGTTATTTATTATTATGTTATTTGTGTTGATGTTATTTATTATTATGTTATTTGTGTTAATGTTATTTATTATTATGTTATTTGTGTTAATGTTATTTATTATTATGTTATTTGTGTTAATCTTATTTATTATTATGTTATTTGTGTTGATGTTATTTATTATTATGTTATTTGTGTTAATGTTATTTATTATTATGTTATTTGTGTTAATGTTATTTATTATTATGTTATTTGTGTTGATCTTATTTATTATTATGTTATTTGTGTTGATGTTATTTATTATTATGTTATTTGTGTTAATGTTATTTATTATTATGTTATTTGTGTTAATGTTATTTATTATTATGTTATTTGTGTTAATCTTATTTATTATTATGTTATTTGTGTTGATGTTATTTATTATTATGTTATTTGTGTTAATGTTATTTATTATTATGTTATTTGTGTTAATCTTATTTATTATTATGTTATTTCTGTTAATCTTATTTATTATTATGTTATTTGTGTTAATCTTATTTATTATTATGTTATTTGTGTTAATCTTATTTATTATTATGTTATTTGTGATGATGTTATTTATTATTATGTTATTTGTGTTAATCTTATTTATTATTATGTTATTTGTGATGATGTTATTTATTATTATGTTATTTGTGTTAATCTTATTTATTATTATGTTATTTGTGTTAATGTTATTTATTATTATGTTATTTGTGATGATGTTATTTATTATTATGTTATTTGTGTTAATCTTATTATTATGTTATTTGTGTTGATGTTATTTATTATTATGTTATTTGTGTTAATCTTATTTATTATTATGTTATTTGTGTTAATCTTATTTATTATTATGTTATTTGTGTTGATGTTATTTATTATTATGTTATTTGTGATGATGTTATTTATTATTATGTTATTTGTGTTAATCTTATTTATTATGTTATTTGTGATGATGTTATTTATTATTATGTTATTTGTGATGATGTTATTTATTATTATGTTATTTGTGTTGATGTTATTTATTATTATGTTATTTGTGATGATGTTATTTATTATTATGTTATTTGTGTTGATGTTATTTATTATTATGTTATTTGTGTTGATGTTATTTATTATTATGTTATTTGTGATGATGTTATTTATTATTATGTTATTTGTGATGATGTTATTTATTATTATGTTATTTGTGTTGATGTTATTTATTATTATGTTATTCGTGTTGATGTTATTTATTATTATGTTATTTGTGATGATGTTATTTATTATTATGTTATTTGTGTTGATGTTATTTATTATTATGTTATTTGTGATGATGTTATTTATTATTATGTTATGTGTGTTGATGTTATTTATTATTATGTTATTTGTGATGATGTTATTTATTATTATGTTATTTGTGATGATGTTATTTATTATTATGTTATTTGTGTTGATGTTATTTATTATTATGTTATTTGTGTTGATGTTATTTATTATTATGTTATTTGTGATGATGTTATTTATTATTATGTTATTTGTGTTAATCTTATTTATTATTATGTTATTTGTGTTAATCTTATTTATTATTATGTTATTTGTGTTGGTGTTATTTATTATTATGTTATTTGTGTTAATCTTATTTATTATTATGTTATTTGTGTTAATCTTATTTATTATTATGTTATTTGTGTTGATGTTATTTATTATTATGTTATTTGTGTTAATATAATTTATTATTATGTTATTTGTGTTAATGTTATTTATTATTATGTTATTTGTGTTAATGTTATTTATTATTATGTTATTTGTGTTGATGTTATTTATTATTATGTTATTTGTGTTAATCTTATTTATTATTATGTTATTTGTGTTAATGTTATTTATTATTATGTTATTTGTGTTAATCTTATTTATTATTATGTTATTTGTGTTGATGTTATTTATTATTATGTTATTTGTGTTAATCTTATGTATTATTATGTTATTTGTGTTAATGTTATTTATTATTATGTTATTTGTGTTAATCTTATTTATTATTATGTTATTTGTGTTGATGTTATTTATTATTATGTTATTTGTGTTAATGTTATTTATTATTATGTTATTTGTGTTAATCTTATTTATTATTATGTTATTTGTGTTAATCTTATTTATTATTATGTTATTTGTGTTAATCTTATTTATTATTATGTTATTTGTGTTAATGTTATTTATTATTATGTTATTTGTGATGATGTTATTTATTATTATGTTATTTGTGTGAATCTTATTTATTATTATGTTATTTGTGTTGATGTTATTTATTATTATGTTATTCGTGTTGATGTTATTTATTATTGTTATTTGTGATGATGTTATTTATTATTATGTTATTTGTGTTGATGTTATTTATTATTATGTTATTCGTGTTGATGTTATTTATTATTATGTTATTTGTGATGATGTTATTTATTATTATGTTATTTGTATTGATGTTATTTATTATTATGTTATTTGTGATGATGTTTATTATTATGTTATTTGTGTTGATGTTATTTATTATTATGTTATTTGTGATGATGTTATTTATTATTATGTTATTTGTGTTGATGTTATTTATTATTATGTTATTTGTGATGATGTTATTTATTATTATGTTATTTGTGTTGATGTTATTTATTATTATGTTATTTGTGATGATGTTATTTATTATTATGTTATTTGTGATGATGTTATTTATTATTATGTTATTTGTGTTGATGTTATTTATTATTATGTTATTTGTGTTGATGTTATTTATTATTATATTATTTGTGTTAATGTTATTTATTATTATGGTATTTGTGATGATGTTATTTATTATTATGTTATTTGTGTTGATGTTATTTATTATTATGTTATTTGTGATGATGTTATTTATTATTATGTTATTTGTGTTAATCTTATTTATTATTATGTTATTTGTGTTAATGTTATTTATTATTATGTTATTTGTGTTGATGTTATTTATTATTATGTTATTTGTGTTAATGTTATTTATTATTATGTTATTTGTGATGATGTTATTTATTATTATGTTATTTGTGTTAATGTTATTTATTATTATGTTATTTGTGATGATGTTATTTATTATTATGTTATTTGTGTTGATGTTATTTATTATTAGGTTATTTGTGATGATGTTATTTATTATTATGTTATTTGTGATGATGTTATTTATTATTATGTTATTTGTGATGATGTTATTTATTATTATGTTATTTGTGATGATGTTATTTATTATTATGTTATTTGTGTTAATGTTATTTATTATTATGTTATTTGTGTTGATGTTATTTATTATTATGTTATTTGTGATGATGTTATTTATTATTATGTTATTTGTGTTAATGTTATTTATTATTATGTTATTTGTGATGATGTTATTTATTATTATGTTATTTGTGATGATGTTATTTATTATTATGTTATTTGTGTTGATGTTATTTATTATTATGTTATTTGTGATGATGTTATTTATTATTATGTTATTTGTGATGATGTTATTTATTATTATGTTATTTGTGTTGATGTTATTTATTATTATGTTACTTGTGTTGATGTTATTTTTTATTATGTTATTTGTGTTAATGTTATTTATTATTATGTTATTTGTGTTAATGTTATTTATTATTATGTTATTTGTGATGATGTTATTTATTATTATGTTATTTGTGTTAATCTTATTTATTATTATGTTATTTGTGATGATGTTATTTATTATTATGTTATTTGTGATGATGTTATTTATTATTATGTTATTTGTGTTGATGTTATTTATTATTATGTTATTTGTGTTGATGTTATTTATTATTATGTTATTTGTGTTGATGTTATTTATTATTATGTTATTTGTGATGATGTTATTTATTATTATGTTATTTATGATGATGTTATTTATTATTATGTTATTTGTGTTGATGTTATTTATTATTATGTTATTCGTGTTGATGTTATTTATTATTATGTTATTTGTGATGATGTTATTTATTATTATGTTATTTGTGTTGATGTTATTTATTATTATGTTATTTCTGATGATGTTATTTATTATTATGTTATTTGTGATGATGTTATTTATTATTATGTTATTTGTGATGATGGTATTTATTATTATGCTATTTGTGATGATGTTATTTATTATTATGTTATTTTTGTTGATGTTATTTATTATTATGTTATTTGTGTTGATGTTATTTATTATTATGTTATTTGTGATGATGTTATTTATTATTATGTTATTTGTGTTGATGTTATTTATTATTATGTTATTTGTGATGATGTTATTTATTATTATGTTATTTGTGTTGATGTTATTTATTATTATGTTATTTGTGATGATGTTATTTATTATTATGTTATTTGTGATGATGTTATTTATTATTATGTTATTTGTGTTGATGTTATTTATTATTATGTTATTTGTGTTGATGTTATTTATTATTATGTTATTTGTGTTAATGTTATTTAATGTTATGTTATTTGTGATGATGTTATTTATTATTATGTTATTTGTGTTGATGTTATTTATTATTATGTTATTTGTGATGATGTTATTTATTATTATGTTATTTGTGTTAATGTTATTTATTATTATGTTATTTGTGTTAATCTTATTTATTATTATGTTATTTGTGTTGATCTTATTTATTATTATGTTATTTGTGTTAATGTTATTTATTATTATGTTATTTGTGATGATGTTATTTATTATTATGTTATTTGTGTTAATGTTATTTATTATTATGTTATTTGTGATGATGTTATTTATTATTATGTTATTTGTGTTGATGTTATTTATTATTAGGTTATTTGTGATGATGTTATTTATTATTATGTTATTTGTGTTGATGTTATTTATTATTATGTTATTTGTGATGATGGTATTTATTATTATGTTATTTGTGATGATGTTATTTATTATTATGTTATTTGTGTTAATGTTATTTATTATTATGTTATTTGTGTTCATGTTATTTATTATTATGTTATTTGTGTTAATCTTATTTATTATTATGTTATTTGTGTTGATGTTATTTATTATTATGTTATTTGTGATGATGTTATTTATTATTATGTTATTTGTGTTGATGTTATTTATTATTATGTTATTTGTGATGATGTTATTTATTATTATGTTATTTGTGATGATGTTATTTATTATTATGTTATTTGTGTTGATGTTATTTAGTATTATGTTATTTGTGTTGATGTTATTTATTATTATATTATTCGTGATGTTATTTATTATTATGTTATTTGTGATGATGTTATTTATTATTATGTTATTTGTGTTGATGTTATTTATTATTATGTTATTTGTGATGATGTTATTTATTATTATGTTATTTGTGCTGATGTTATTTATCATTATGTTATTTGTGATGATGTTATTTATTATTATGTTATTTGTGATGATGTTATTTATTATTATGTTATTTGTGTTGATGTCATTTATTATTATGTTATTTTTGTTGATGTCATTTATTATTGTTATTTGTGTTGATTTTATTTATTATTATGTTATTTGTGTTGATGTTATTTATTATTATGTTATTTGTGTTGATGTTATTTATTATTAGGTTATTTGTGATGATGTTATTTATTATTATGTTATTTGTGTTGATGTTATTTATTATTAGGTTATTTGTGATGATGTTATTTATTATTATGTTATTTGTGTTGATGTTATTTATTATTATGTTATTTGTGTTGATGTTATTTATTATTAGGTTATTTGTGATGATGTTATTTATTATTATGTTATTTGTGTTAATTTTATTTATTATTATGTTATTTTTGTTGATGTTATGTATTATTATGTTATTTGTGATGATGTTATTTATTATTATGTTATTTGTGTTGATGTTATTTATTATTATGTTATTTGTGATGATGTTATTTATTATTATGTTATTTGTGTTGATGTTATTTATTATTATGTTTTTTGTGTTGATGTTATTTATTATTATGTTATTTGTGTTGATGTTATTTATTATTATGTTATTTGTGTTGATGTTATTTATTATTATGTTATTTGTGTTAATCTTATTTATTATTATGTTATTTGTGTTGATGTTATTTATTATTATGTTATTTGTGATGATGTTATTTATTATTATGTTATTTGTGTTGATGTTATTTTTTTATTATGTTATTTGTGTTGATGTTATTTATTATTATGTTATTTGTGTTGATGTTATTTATTATTATGTTATTTGTGTTGATGTTATTTATTATTATGTTATTTGTGTTAATCTTATGTATTATTATGTTATTTGTGTTGATGTTATTTATTATTATGTTATTTGTGTTAATCTTATTTATTATTATGTTATTTGTGTTGATGTTATTTATTATTATGTTATTTGTGATGATGTTATTTATTATTATGTTATTTGTGTTAATCTTATTTATTATTATGTTATTTGTGTTGATGTTATTTATTATTATGTTATTTGTGTTGATGTTATTTATTATTATGTTATTTGTGATGATGTTATTTATTATTATGTTATTTGTGTTGATGTTATTTATTATTATGTTATTTGTGTTGATGTTATTTATTATTATGTTATTTGTGATGATGTTATTTATTATTATGTTATTTGTGTTAATCTTATTTATTATTATGTTATTTGTGTTGATGTTATTTGTTATTATGTTATTTGTGTTAATCTTATTTATTATTATGTTATTTGTGTTGATGTTATTTATTATTATGTTATTTGTTATGATGTTATTTATTATTATGTTATTTGTGTTGATGTTATTTAACATTATGTTATTTGTGATGATGTTATTTATTATTATGTTATTTGTGATGATGTTATTTATTATTATGTTATTTGTGATGATGTTATTTATTATTATGTTATTTGTGTTGATGTTATTTATTATTATGTTATTTGTGTTGATGTCATTTATTATTATGTTATTTGTGATGATGTTATTTATTATTATGTTATTTGTGATGATGTTATTTATTACTATGTTATTTGTGTTGATGTTATTTATTATTATATTATTTGTGTTGATGTCGTTTATTATTATGTTATTTGTGTTGATGTTATTTATTATTAGGTTATTTGTGATGATGTTATTTATTATTATGTTATTTTTGTGTTGATGTTATTTACGTTGATGTGGATGTTATTTGTGTTGATGTTATTTATGATGATGTTATTTATTTTATGTTATTTGTGTTGATGTTAGTTCTGTTGATGTTATGTATTTTATGTTATTTGTGTTGATGCTATTTATGATGGTATTATTTATTTTATGTTATTTATGTTGATGTTTTTTTTTCTGTTATTTGTGTTGATGTCATTTATCATTATGTTATTTTTGTTGATGTTGATGTTATTTGGGTTTATATTGATGTTATTTATGTTTATGTTGATGTTATTGTGTTGATGTTATTTATGATGACGTTATTTATTTTATGTCATTTGTGTTGATGTTATTTATGTTGATGTTATTTATGTTGATGTTTATGTTATTGTGTTGATGTTATTTATGATGATGTCATTTATTTTATGTTATTTGTGTTGATGTTATTTATGATGATGTTATTTATGTTATGTTATTTGTGTTTATGTTATTCCTGTTGATGTCATTTATTTCATGTTATTTATATTGATGTTATTTATGTTGATGTTATTTTTGTTGATGTTATTTATTATCATGTTATTTGTGATGATGTCATTTATTTTATGTTATTCATGTTGATGTTATTTATGTTGATGTTATTTATTATTATGTCATTGATGTTGATTTTATTTATGTTGATGTTATTTATTATTCTGTCATTTATGTTGATGTTATTTGTATTGATGTCATTTATGTTGATGTTATTTATGATGATGTTATTTATTATTATGTTATTTATGTTGATGTTATTTGTATTGATGTTATTTGTATTGATGTTATTTATGATGATGTTATTTATGATGATGTTATTTATTATTATGTTATTTGTGTGGATGTATTTATTATTATGTTATTTGTGTTGATGTTATTTTTGTTTATGTATGATTTGTAAAGAAGGAACTATTACTATCCATTTATATCCCCATTCTACTGCAGGTATGTGATTTTTTTTAGGATTCAGTCATTATCTTTGATATGTGTGTATTTTTCCCACATGTCAGGAATAGAACATGGTCTTGTAAGTAAATATAGCCATAATTGCTAAGTAGGGTCTTGAAGGATTATATTGGCTATTCTTCCAATAACAGTGTAGGAATCAATTCTATGAGTAGATCTTCATAGCTATACCTTCAGAGCCGATATGATAGGTAACCAAAAAAGTACTGTTTTAAAAGAAAAGAAAAATGCTTCATGTGTAACTTATTTTTTGTATTTGAAATAATCGCCATCTTCATCCAGTACCTTCTGCCAATGTCTCCAGCTGTTCAATTGCCTTGCAGGAGTTTGGCACAAAGAAGTCTGTGGGGCGTTGGCAAGTCTGTTCTATTGGTGATGGGTTTTCTAAGATGACTCTCCAGGGAGTGGAAGACGTGGTAATCAGATGGTAAAGGTCAAGCGAATGAAGTGGATGGCATCAAAGTTGATTTATAGAATCCTTGACCACTTGCATGATATATGGCCTGGTGTTGTCATGAAGGAAAAGCACACATTTGCAATTCACCAATGCTAGCTGCTTATGGTGCAATACCTTTTGCCCACAGTTGAATTGCCATGCGTATAGATCTCCAGTAACCATTTGGCCTGTACATTCATAATGAACAACTTAATAACCTGTCCACCAGACACAAAGCATTATCTTGTGTGCATACATAGGTGGTCTTGCAGTGTGAGTGACCATTCCAAGGAAACAACCAAGGTCTTGAATGCTTGGGAATTTTGTATAGAACCTACTTTTCATCACTGATAAGCACTTGATTAAATACACGGATGTGGTATAATGGTGAGAAAGCAACGATGTCCCTCATTGTCTCTTGTTGACCTTCAATATCTTTTACAAAACGCACAAAACCTAACATCACAAATGCATTTGAGAAATTTTATTACCACACAAATAGAAATGCCCGGCATATAAAATTAACAGTAGGTTCTTTGATATAACAGAGGCAGATTCCAAATGAATATTTCTGTTTGGAGCACAACTTAACCACGATACTTGACTTTTGCATTTTAAACTTTAATTCAAGCCATTATATATGAGAATAAAATCAACAGTAGGTTCTCTATAGTGCAATGTAAACTAAAATGTATTGTGGACTAAGTCACTACAGCATGTGAAGCTTTGTCCGGGTGCACTGCGATGGGTCCCCTACTAGAACAGATAATCAATTAATCGATTAAAAAAAATGAACGATTTCACCAATTTTGATGACTATAAAAATATAGGAGTGTGAAACATTCGTTGATCAATCCCGGGCAACATCGGGTCTCCCTGCTAGTTATATTCATAAAGTAGAACTAGTCCTCTCTCTGTATCTTACATGGTTAAATCTATTTCATCCGTCATTTATGACAAATGTCGATCTGTGAAGGCAAGAAAAATAATTTATTTCATTCTTCATGATAAATTTTGGTGAAACAACACTAAGATTAAGGAATCTGCTTTTTTTTTCATTATACTTAAGCAGTTGCGAAAATTGGCACAACGAATTCGAAAGAGAAACATTTGGGGAGAAAGATGTGTTTTTAAAAAGAAATAAAAAATGACAAAGAGAAGTTTTATTCACACATTTTTAACTATTCTTTTTTTATTTCTGTATTATCACTTGGAAATTATAAAAATAAAAAAATAAGAACAAAAATCCTTATAGCGAGTTCAGAGTGCACAAAGATCCTCATTGATTCTTGAATAATGTCAGATTTGAATAGAGAATGTGAAACACTATAAATTTACCGAAATTTTTAACTATTCCATTTTCTTTTTCAGAATCCAGATAGTCGTGCGAAAATGTATGTATGCATGTATGTATGTATGTATGTATATATGTATGTATGTATGTATGTGTGTTCGCTTTTTTCTGTGTGTCTACAAAAGGCTTCTTTCGGAGAAGCGGTCGGTCGGTTCACAACTTTTTAAAACTTTTTATATCACATACAAATCGTAATATCTCACAGTTAACAACGAAGCTCGCCTGTCTATTTAATTTGGTCGATTTTGGGAAAATAAATATTCAATATTTGTCGCTCGCCGCATGTGGGTTAGTCTTTTTCCTATAACATCTTCGGGGGGGGGGCGTTCAGCAGTAAATGAATACTTTGACCTCATTTAAAACGGGCACCTGCTAAATCCAACTAATTAAATAAATTCAAACGTGTTTCCGTTAGCATCTTGCGGTGGGGCAATGGTTAACATCGCACGTTTTTTTTTGTTTGTTTTTTTTTTTTCACACTTTAATTTACAACTTTGCCTCAACGGTTCGGGTTCGATCCTCATACTTACTTTTTTTTAACCCCCCCCCCCCAAACACCCGGACAACGCCGGGTACCCCTCGCTAGTAACATATAAATCACAAATTATTTCAAATTAATTAAACATCAACAGTAAAACAGTGATTCATTTTATCAAATAATTTATAACCTTTATTTGTTTTTTCATTCATGATAAATCTACACTCAACCTAGCACCATAGAACAAAACAAATCTGTATAATAATATGTTTTGTTTGCACATACGTTGTTACCTTCCAGTTTAAATAATGAAATTATCCGATTGCCAAAAATGAAAAGTAATGGAAAAAGTACATGAAAATTACCAAATTTCGTTTCAGCAACAAATTTAAAGTGAACGCATTTCAGAATGAATTGTTTCATAATCAAATTTTTCGCTCCAAAACCTATTTTTTGGGTTAGTTTTATTTTAATATAATCCCAAATACACAATTGAAAAAGTGATATATTTATTGAAAAAATATTAAACTGATAATTATTTTTATAGTCAAAAGAAACAGAATACTTATTGTTTAAAAATGGAATTGTTACAATTGTCAGAAGAGACATATTCATTTTATTTAAAGAATATTTAGCTGCTGACGACGATTATTTTTTATGAAAGAAAGAGACATTTTTCTTAATATTATTCTTGCATGTATTCTTTCAAGAGAACTATTATCATTGTCAGTGAATCGCAAATAAAGTCATAGTTTTCCTATCTAGCAATAGATTAAATATTAAAGAGAGGAAAAACTGGTACACAACTATTGTAATTCATTGTCCGAGAAATAGAAAATTCAATAATAGAATCCAAATCTTCTAAATTTCGACATGTGAGAACAACTAGATATGAAAGCATAAAAATTGATTTGCCAACATGAAGCATTCTGAATATCTTCAATTCTAATAAGCATAAAAGAATTGATTAAACATTGATTTCAACTGCATTCCAATCTTTCTGTAAATAAACGCTGTTTGAATGGCAAGGAAAATTACTATAGGCCGAGTTTGAGATTCCTACCAAGGTTCACTGGTCCAGAATTGTTAGGCATCTCCGACTTTGAGTCATGGATGAGTAAACTAAGAAGTGGTTAATGACTGTGAATCACATTGGACTATTATGATCAAGCTATAATCTGGCTGGCATTTTCACCGGTTGCAAAGCAGTAAATGACTCATATCTCTTTCAGGCCTCATTTTCAATCCACACATCTCTCTCACTGACATTTGACCAACACTTTGTAATCAAGCCCATTTACAGTAAACTGGCCTGAAGTTATGAATGATTTTTGTGAATAATCAACAAAAAGAGAGAATCAATAATACAAACAACATGAAAGCACCCATTAACCGTTCAAAAAGGGAAGAAAATAACCTTTTTTTTTTATAAACATAATGAAACATAAACCTGATTAGTAGAAAAAAAAAACATGGTTGATATTTTTTTAAGATTTTCCTTTCACAGTAAAAATATCTAATTGTATTTTTTAATATGCACACACAACGTTGCCAAGGAATGAATAAGAACTGCATGTAGTCTTGAATCACGATGAACATTTTATTTATTTTTTTTTTTTTTGTAATTTTCAGTTTTGAAGTTATAAATAAAATAAAACATTGTCTTCATTCTTTATTCTGGCATGAATGCAGATGTTATTGCATGAACCTTTAATTTATATAATAATATTTAATTCATATAATAATATTTAATTTATATAATAATATTTAATTCATATAATAATATTTAATTTATATAATAATATTTAATTTATATAATAATACATTATGGACTTTCATTTTAGTACATATGTTATCACCTTTCACACACGTTAAAAAAACTGAGATTCTCTGATCAGCAAAAATGGTGATGAGTGATTAATCTGATATTGCTAAGGTAAATAATTCCGACTTTATCTATTTTAAAAGAAATTGTTTCTTAATCAAATTATATGGCTTTATCGACTAAAACAGAATAATCTTGAATACATTTTTAAACGTGGCCTTTTATTGATTTGAAGAATAACAATTATCTTACTTTTTACTTTATAGAGAATATTTATTGCTTAAATAACAAATAGATAGAATAAAGAAGAGACATATTTGTTTTATTTTTTTAAAGAATAACAAATGTTTTTTTTTCTTAGTAGTATTGACACAAATTTATTATATCAAAACATTTTTTTATTAACTGCAAATTATATAGAAAATACTATGGGATATCCATGGGGTACAGAAATGATGCTGTTATTAGATTTGTTGTAAAATTGAAAAAGACACCAATTGCCTGCAAAACGAGCTAATTGACAGGATCAAATAATAAATTTGATTTGATTTGAAACTGATGCTCAGACATTTCTCAAAGGATATCACAAAGGCCTCAACCATAATTTTGGAAAGTTTTGGACATTAGCCTTATAATTTTTAATAGGTGTAGTGATTAATAGAAATTGATTTTGCAGTAAGTGACTAAAGCACATATATGAGAGGCATTTGATAAGTAATGCCCTTGACTCACTTCTCATCGCAGTGAAGCAACGAAACTTGGCACATTTATTAGTCTTTTTCTACATAGGAACAACCACCCAGAGTTATGCATTTCTCCCATCGTTCAATGCAGCTCTATAGAGCGTTTTTGTAAAACACCCCAGATTAGTCCGCCAACCATAGCATGACTTCAGAAATCAAGGTTACATCATCTGGGGAAATAATTTCCTTTCAAATAAAACTTCATGGCTGGGAAGAGGTGAAATCGAAATGTCCAATGTCAGGAGAGTAGGTTAGGGTTAGGGGGTAGGATTTCATAGCAACATGCACTTCTGACTGAGCGTTTTCTTGCGAAAGGAGGCTATTTTTGCTTATCTTGCTCCAACTCTTAATTTCCTCAAAACTAAGCATAATCTTTTCTCGTCCCATCAGACTGTGAACATGACCTTGATAATGGAGAGATGCACTTTTGCCTACTTTCGTCTCTGGATCCACATTTCATTCTGCGTAATAAGTCTTTAAAAAAAATGTTGACTCATCTTCTTGGCATATCTACAAACTCATCCTTGATGTGTTCTTGCTTCTATAAAGATGTCAGAAACCATCTGGCAGACACCTAATGCAAATGCAAAATGATAATCTCCACAGACCCTGTACTTATGTTGATTCTGTGAACTGTTTGCCAAATAATCATGCATGGATCTTCAAAAATGGCGGTTTTAGACTGAGAGATGCTCCATCAATGGCGAAAGGAGCGTTACTAGGTTTGGGATTTCCACAGATTTGAATTCATAAAGCCAGCGTTTTACAAGGTCATATGATAGGGCATCATTACCATATATTTTTGTTTTCATTTAATTAAAAGTTTCTTGCGATGTACATCTTTTCTACTACAAGACAAACAAAAAAAGATCACTGCCTAACACTGTAACTCCATGTGTGCCCCACGACAGATCGCCGACTCCCAATGTCATGTACCATGGATTTTTTGTTTGACTATTCCTCTATTCCTCTTATGGCCGGATCGTCCTTTTCCCAGTCGATGAGAACACACGCGGTTCACAAAATAGAAATATGAACAAAGAAAGGAAAAACACAAACGCCAATGTTCACATATAAATTGACTGTTGGACTTGTGAGTGTGTGTGTGTCTTCTCCCCATTCTATTGATGTTACATTCGTCTATCTCTATTTCACAGTCAACTCTATAACTGTTCAACTGTAGTCGTTATCAACTCCCATTCGTCGTCTAGCGCATCTAGATCTTAACTGACTGTCCAACTTCCATCCGCCCTTGAGCCCATCTCGATCTCAACTTTCACTGTCCAACTTCCATCCGCCCTCGGGCGCATCTCGATCTCAACTTTCACTGTCCAACTTCCATCCGCCCTCGGGCGCATCTCGATCTCAACTTTCACTGTCCAACTTCCATCCGCCCTCGGGCGCATCTCGATCTCAACTTTCACTGTCCAACTTCCATCCGCCCTCGGGCGCATCTCGATCTCAACTTTCACTGTCCAACTTCCATCCGCCCTCGGGCGCATCTCGATCTCAACTTTCACTGTCCAACTTCCATCCGCCCTCGGGCGCATCTCGATCTCAACTTTCACTGTCCAACTTCCATCCGCCCTCGGGCGCATCTCGATCTCAACTTTCACTGTCCAACTTCCATCCGCCCTCGGGCGCATCTCGATCTCAACTTTCACTGTCCAACTTCCATCCGCCCTCGGGCGCATCTCGATCTCAACTGCCTGTCAACTCTGTCTTGGTCTCTCCAGTCGCCCACCCCACCCTGGCTACCAGAAGCTGCCCTTCCCTGTTTTATCAGTAGGTTTCTATTATTATTGTTTGCTATTTCCTATCTATTGTTGATTGTAGGATATTTCCGATTTCTTTGTTTATTCTAAGCTATTTCCTATCTATTGTTGATTGTAGAATATTTCCGATTTCTTTGTTTATTCTAAGCTATTTCCTATCTATTGTTGATTGTAGGTATTTCCGATTTCTTTGTTTATACTAAGCCATTTCCTATCTATTGTTGATTGTAGAATATTTCCAATTTCTTTGTTTATTCTAAGCTATTTCCTATCTATTGTTGATTGTAGGATATTTCCGATTTCTTTGTTTATTCTAAGCTATTTCCTATCTATTGTTGATTGTGGGATATTTCCGATTTCTTTGTTTATTCTAAGCTATTTCCTCTTCCTTTGTCTATCCCCCCCCTCTCAGCACTTAGTGGCTCAAATCCAACTCAGGGCGACTTTATAGTATCACAACACTCAGTAAGCTCCATTTCACACCTGACTCAGTTCAAACACCAGTAAATCAGAAGCTACAATTAGTTTAGAACTGTAATTTGCCACATAACCCATAGAGATATAAATCATTGCATATGCAAAATTAAAGCCGGATCAATTTGAAGTTGGTCAGTAGCATTATTTATTGAATACACTTTGTAAACCAGAATTATATACTCAATTTGCAGAGTTACAGAGCTATACCAGTCACTGAAATATAGGAAATTCTAAGTTTATTTATATATACTAGCAGGTTGGCCGGCATTGCCTAGTCATAAAATGCACATAAATATCAGATTTTAATTCATGCAGGTTTCTTATTTATAATTAAAGAGCTAATTCTCTATTTATTATTGACCAATATATTTCAAATAGTTTAAAAAATTAAAAAAAAGATGACTTAGGTACTATCCGTTAGTTTTGAAAGCAGAATGTTTAGTGCTCAAGCATTTCTCCAGCATTGATACCGTCTGAGCTACAGACAGATGGATACAAAAGGTGAAAACTTAAGCAACTTTGAACTGTGAATGTTAACTTTGAGCAGAAAGCTTAGATTTATATGTTATAAAAATATACATAAACGGAAAGACAATGAGATATATATATATATATATATATATATATATATATATATATATATATATATATATATATAATAATAATAAAAATTACAATAAGTTTACCAAGGTAATCAAAATGGTAAACTTAAAATATATTATAAATATTAAAGAGTTAATATTTACAAGTAAAATAAACTCAGCCAGATGTAAAAGCTCAATAAAACCGAAAAGGAAATAGAGCTTATAATATGAACAAATGATTAATAAAACATGTTAAAAGACATCTTGAAAAAGAGTTAAAAACATATTTAATTTTAAAAAAGGAAACACAAGATAAGTGGATAGTCCTTAATCCGCGGAGTTTCGAAGAAATACTCTCCTTCTCATCAGAGGGCAGGAATTAGCAAAATCCAAAACGGTAGAATTTAAAATTTCAATCCGATAGGTAAATTCCAAATTCTACCGTTTAGTATTTTACCATTTTTGGATTTTTACCCTTCACCGGACTGTCCATTCATGTGAAATCTTTTTATTTTTATTTTTATTTTGCCTCCTGTTCCCCTTACCTCACCCTTTTTTTAACCAAGTAAGATCTGTGACTTACTTGTAGTTTCATTAAATACTTTTATATGCAAAATCCGATCCTGCATTTTGCTAATTCCTGTCCTCTGATGAGAAGGAGAGTATTTCTTCGAAACTCCGCGGATTAAGGACTATCCACTTATCTTGTGTTTCCTTTTTTAAAATTAAATATGTTTTTAACTCTTTTTCAAGATGTCTTTTAACATGTTTTGAACACACCCCTGTCATATCAACGAACCTACTGTTGATTTTATAAGTGGAGCCTTTTGGCTTGTGTAATAATAAAACTTCTCAGATGCACTTGGTATGTTAGGCTGTGTAAGATGTTAACTTTGGTATAAAACATCTGTTCCTTCATTAATCTAATTATTATCGAAGACATTTAGATACAAATCCTATCAAAGAACACTGCCAGGCATATAAAGTACTTTTGTGTAAAATTTGATAAAAATCATCCCAGCCGTTTTGGAGTCCATTGGGAACTCACACACACACACACACACACACAATTTCTTATATATATATATATATATATATATATATATATATATATATATATATATAGTAACATGGGTGCCCGGGTGTTTGGAGGCGTGTGTTGAACAAAAAGAAGAAAAAAAAGTGGTAGTAGGTAGGCAGGCTCGAACCCATACCTCGAAGGAGGAAGAGAACCTGAAAAAAACGTACCATCTTTGCTGTTACAACTACCGCCAAACCGGAAGTGACGTAGGTTTAAATTAAGGCAAGACAATCAAAAAGACGGGATGATATTCAAAAATATCAGCGAAAAAAGCAGCCCCTCTCTGTAGAAAAGTGCCCAGTTGAGGGTGAAGAAATTAATGTTTTAGCCCGGTATTTGTGGTCTGAAGTGTCGAGCTTCAAAACAATACTGACTTTGTGAAAATCTGTCGCATCTGTCGAAAGTTTTAGGCAGACATGCAAACATACATACATACATATATTTATATATATAGATAACTCAAATTTTCTACCCAAACCGATTAATATGTTCCCCTATTAATGAATACTCTCTATGTAAAATTTCAAATGTTTAGACCAGAAATTGTCTGAGTAAATTGGAAGATGCCGCACAGGTCAATTGTTTTCAGACATTGGCTCCTATTATGACCCCTTAACATTTATTGTTTTGGACTCAAATCAAATTATTAAGTTAGATCCATGTCCAAGTAACCTATATCTAAAATTTCAAGTGTTTAGACCCAAAATTGTCGGAGGAGTTTGGTAGAGTTCTCAAAGGTCAAATCATTGAACTTTGACCCCCTTAACAGTCAAATTTCTGGTCGAAAATGGATTACAAAGATTTTCCCAAATCTCAGTACTCTGTATATCAAATTTCGAGTGTGTAGACTTAAAATTGACAAACTTATTGCGTGGGGAAATGTACACAGACACACACAGAGATGCGTTCACTTTTATATATTTATATATATGTGTGTGTGTGTGTGTGTGTGTGTGTGTGTGTGTGTGTGTGTGTGTGTGTGTGTCTGTCTGTCTATCTATCTATATCTATATCTATATATATATATATATATATATATATATATTTGGTAAAACTGGTAATTAGTAAAAACATGATGAGAGTGCTCAATACTATTGCAGAGCAAATATGTATTTTATTTTTTTATTACCATTTTATCTGTTCGGTTACATATGTTTCAGATGTTGGACCATGTTTACGATCTAACAGTCTCTTCAGACCTTACAGAAGTGGTTGTTAGTATTAGTAAAAAATCAACTAACAATATCATCATTGATAAAATTCTTCCAACTTTTTATTTAATAATTGTTTTATTTTTCTTCAGAAATTTACAGAAGATTCACTCAAAATACTAGAAATCATATTTTTAATTTAAAGCTTTATGTCAGAAAAAAAAACAAACAGATTTCCTCAA
The DNA here is from genome assembly GCF_053919585.1 of Euprymna scolopes. Classification (NCBI taxonomy): domain Eukaryota; kingdom Metazoa; phylum Mollusca; class Cephalopoda; order Sepiida; family Sepiolidae; genus Euprymna; species Euprymna scolopes. Next base: position 104,679,986 of record NC_136500.1, on the reverse strand, counting down.
CTCTCTCTCTCTCTCTCTCTCTCTATATATATATATATATATATATATTTGGTAAAACTGGTGCTCAATACTATTGCAGAGCAGATTCAGGTAGGCGTGGGTGGAGATATATGGATATGGGAGGGGGAGGTGGAGAGAGGATGGTAAAGAAAAGAAAAAAGAGGGGGGTAAGGAGAAGAAGGGGAGTTTCAATTTTTAGGTTTTAAATTTTAACTGCCTTTTGCTTTTTCAGTAAGGTATATTAAGTAGATGAGAGAGAGAGAGAGAGAGAGAGAGAGAGAGGGGGTGAGAGCGAGAGTTGATTTTTTACTCCACTCAACAAACAGTATTTGAAGGAATGCACATATTGACACTACAGAGATAGGGCATGACTCATGCAATGGCAAATGTAATTTTCTTTCATACGGCGAAGGCTAAATTTATTTGGTTGCATAAGCAAATCACATCTCATCAACTGGTCAACTTTGAAATGATTCATTCTCTCTTGCAATAGATATGAATAAGTGTGGATAACAAATGGAAAAATATTTCCTTTTTTTTTAATTGTAAAAAAATATGAAGCAACATCCAGAGAAGAGTTATTGATGGCACGACTCATATAAATGATAATATTTACTTAGTATTTGAAATTTAAATAAGAAATTATGAGATACTGACAAAAAGAGATAGATGTAACCCAGAAAATAGAAAAAACGCCAAGATTAGCACAATAAAATGTAATTAGTATGTTTATATTAGACATGACTATAAATAATAGGAAAATTTATATGGATGGCATATATATATGATATGTACTTATGCAATACATTCTTGCATCACTATGAAAAAACGTTCTATAATGATACAAATTATAAAATGAATATGGAATGCAATATGGACTGCAAAACAGATTTTTGTGAAGGGCTTTATTTACAAGAGGCACTGAGGATGGCTTTACTAAGAAAAGATATAAATATATTATACTTTGTGATAGTCTGAAATAATTGTAGGCTCTGAATGGCAAATAAAAAATTTTGGAATTTGTAAGAATTTGTTTTCTGCATTCAACATGGTTCATATAATATAGTAATATTCATACACTGATGACTAGCAGGGTGATCCGATGTTGCCAGGGATTGAATGATGATCAACTAATGTTTCACACTCCCATATTTTTATTGTCATCTTACTCGATGAAATAGGCTATATTTTAATAAAATCAGTTGATTGCCTCTCACAGTGACTAAGTTCACAATACATAGTCTACATTGCACTGTAGAGAACCTACTGTTGATTTTTACAAATTATTTTTAAATATAATGGCTTGCATTTAAGTTTTAAATGCAAAAGTCAAGTATCATGTTTCACTTGTGCTCTAAGCAGAAACATTCATTTCAAACGTGCTCCTGTCATATTAAAGAATCTACTGTTGATTTTATATGCCTGGCATTACTAGTTGTTTGGTGATTATGGCTTCAATTTAAGTTTAAAATGAAAAAGTCAAGTATCATTGTGAAATTGTGTTTAAACAGAAACATTCATTTCGAATGTACCTCTGTCATATCAAAAAATTTACTGTTGATTTTATATGTTGGGCTTTTTGGCTTGTGTGGTGATAAAACTTCTCAAATGCATTTGTGATGTTAGGTTGTGTAAGCTGTTAACTTTCATTGAATTATTTTGATTATCAATTATCAATACTTATCAAAGACATTCCAATACAAAACCTAAGAAAACTGCCAGACACATAAAATACCTTCGTGTGAAATTTCATAAAAATCGACCCAGCCGTATTTGATTTCATATTTTGAGTTAATATTGAATGAATAAGCAGACACACAACAAACAAATGCTTTGTTTTATAAGAATTTATATATATATATATATGTGTGTGTGTGTGTGTGTGTGTGTGTGTGTGTGTGTGTGTGTGTGTGTGTGTGTGTGTGTCTATATTATTATTTTAAAGAAATTTTCATAGTTTTGTAATGAAATATGTGTTATATATCTTTCATTTTATTGTGTGATACATTAATTAAATGTTAAAAATTTAAATTCCAAAAAATTAAAAATGACTTTCAACTTTTATACTAAAACGACTTCAATTATGAAGACTGGCCTGATGCAAAAAAAAAAATAAATAAATAAACTACTTTTACAAAAGTTAGGAACTACTAAATATAATAGATTCATAGACTACATTCTGTCTAGAAAACACACAAATCTGGAGTTTGTGGAAACCCTGAAGTTATTATCAAAATTTTTCAGTCCTAATACTTCACTGTTCCACAAAAGGTGGAAATGTTAGATAAAGAGTACTAGCAAAACTTGAAAAAAAAAACCCAAAAAACTAATTTCTATCTATAGAAACTTGTGGAAGATTGCCAAAAGGTTGTAAGCGTAAAAAGCGATTTTAAAAACATAGAAGAATTCAAAAATTACTCCCCAGAAAAAGAGAAAAAAAGAGAAAAAAGAATATTCAGTATAAATTAAAAAGTTACTCTTCTGAAAAAGAAAGAAAAGAATATGGCTACCCACATTGTTAATAATGAATAATAAATCGAATAATATATGTGTGTTATTTCAATTATTTTAATGTGCTGACGAATTAAAAAACTTTTTACTATTTTACTGTGTGATAATGATATAGTTCTGTGAATGCACACTTTGTAAATATTTTTACAGAAAGATTATGATTGTAAGATTTTATTATTTCTTGAAACATGTTTTGAAATATTGGTTTTTGTATTAAATTTCCTGAGTACAAAGTAAATTAGATTACATCTTTTTTTTTTTTTGCAGGTTTAAATGTGAAGTGATCAATTAAACTCCGGTCAAATGTAAGAAATTCGATTTGAGATATTTTTAAACTTGATTATTACTTTATTATTGTATTAGTTTTTATTATTTTTTAACATTTTTTGGATGGTCTCATCCGTTAAAATTTTTTGAATGGTCTCATCCATTAAAAATTTTTGAATGCAGGCAAAACCATTACGGCAAAGAAGTACTGTCAACAAATGAATGAAATGCATCAGAAACTTCAACAACAACATCCAGTATTAGTCAACAGAAAAGGCCCGGTTCTCCTCCATGACAATGCCTGACCGCATGTTGCTAAACTGAACCTGCAAAAGTTGAACAAATTGGCTACAAAACTCTGCCTCGTCCACCATATTCTCCAGATCTCTTACTTACCTATTACTTTTTCAAGCATCTCGACAACGTTCTGCATGAAAAAACCCCAAGTGATATAAAAAACGCTTTCAGTGACTTCATAATCAACAAAACGCAAGATTTATACATTACTAGCATAAGTACACTTGTTTTGCATTGGCAAAAGTGTGTTGAGTCCGATGGTACTTATTTCGATCAATAAATCTTTGTTTGAGCCAAGATATGTTCATCTGAATTTAAAAGTTAAAATCCGCAAAAACTTTCTTGCCAACGTGATATATATTGGTTTTACTTAGTTTTATTTGATATAATTTTTATTTTATAACTTTATACATTTGGAAATATAAATGCAGGCATAACTATTGCTTGCTGTTCTCATTGTGTTTCATAAAAACATTGCATTTAAAAAATATTCTATTATTAACTGATAGGAATATTTTATGGATACACTTCTTCATCGTTATTTTTCAATTAAAAATGTGAGATTATTATCAATTATTCTCCTCAAGTAGATCATGTTTTAAGCATCATTTATTTGTGTGTGTGTGTGTGTGTGTGTGTGTGTGTGTGTGTGTGTGTGCGTGCGTGTGTGTGTGTGTGTGTGTGTGTGTGTGCGTGCGTGTGTGTTAGTTTATTTGCTTGTTAGTATGCAAAAAAAAAAATCATTTTTTTCCTAATACTGGAAGTCTCTATTCAATCCTAAATGCAACCTAAGAAAATGTCTGAATTCAGGATTAAATATTCAGAAAATTTTTTCATCAGTGTCAAATTTTCAAAAAAATCTCAGTCAATTTTTTTGTTTATTCTTTTAAAATTGGAAACATGAGTTATGCATATTAGGATTTGATATAAATTCAAGGTTTATGCTTTTGTTCACTTATTTTATTATCTTCAGGCATTGAAGAATTTTCACAAGCTGTTAAATAATGAGACCCATGCTTCTTAAGATTTAGAAATCTTTACCTTGAGTTATTATTGGCATGAAAACATTTATTTAAAATGAGGACTGAAGGATAAAACAGGGAAAGCAAATGCATCCACATCTTTTCTACTCTTTAAATTTGAATGAATCACAATCTGGCATTTCTCAATCAATCTGTGTAAACCTTCTTGTGTTTATAAAGATTTTAATTCTTAAAAAAAAAACGTTGCCAAATTCGACCCACATTATCAACAAGATTTAGAAACAATTTCCTTACCAAAGCTGTAGTGATGCATAGAATGAAATGGTGTTGGAGTCATTTAAATCCATTGTGATTATGTGTTTGGTTGTTTTTTAACGATTTGTTCTCTTCTGGCATTTTCTGCATACAATAACTACCATAGAACATTTTCACCTGATGTAATAATGCTTTCTTTTCGTGTTTTACTCTGACTTGCACAATGCTTTAAGTCTGTATTTTTTCAGAGCAACTGCTTTGCCTACATTGAATAAGTGTAAAGTTGTGCCATATTCATATAAAGCATAAAGAAAACGTAAATGTATGCATATGAAGTCAAAAACTGATTTCAAAGTGTATATATTCCAAATTTTTTTTTAAATCCCTTTGGTTCATGCAGCATAAAGAGTTTTCGTACTTGACTCAACAACATTAACAAAGGCAAACACACTTTTTATAAGAAACGACAAAATTGTTTGGCAGCACGACAGCAGTTTCAACAATAAGATAGTTAGCATTACATTGTAATGGCTACACTGACATTCTGTTTGTTCAAAACATCTGTTTATTTATGTGTATCTTGAATTTATTTTAAAAAATCTTGGGCATTGAAACAGTTCTATACACTGTGTCTTTGTTTATATTGATCTAACTGTCCTCTTTTTCACTTAAATAGGAATGTTATTGAATCCACTGCAACCTTTTCTTCTTAATCTACATTAAATAAATGCAACATCTAAGATAATGTTGCACAGTGATTGGCATTTATTTGCTTCCCCATGAAAGCAAAATATGACACAAGGTTGTTTTTAATGTGGGGGGGGACCAGCTCCCTTAAAAGGGGCACTCTGGAAGTAGGCAAAAATAAAAATTGTCTTAGTATAGAAAGGTTTCCTCTCCATTGACTCAACACAAATTAACTTAAGTGTAGCATCAGAACAGATTCTACACTGTGATCTCATGTGTTTTATCTATTAATGCAATACTATGGCAATGCTTACATTACAACAATAACATAAAAAAAAACAAATTTATGCATGAACCCCTAAGAAATTTGAGGATTGGGAGTCGAGAAAAAAACTTTGATCCTTTCATCATAATACCACATTCACACCGTGAAGTTAAACCTACTTAAAGAACCCCAAACATTTTTAAATGTGTAACAATTATGTACATGTGTGCATGAAATTTTTTTTTTATTATCATGAAAAAAATATGGGATGTAAAAACAAATCATTAATTAAATATTTAGAAATTTAAAAAGAATCGGAATCGGAGTCAGAAATCGTAACGGATCAGAATTTAAAACAGAATCGGTAACTGAATCGGAATCAGGAAAAAATTTGGAATTATGCCATCACTAGTATACACACACACACACACACACACACACACACACACACACACACACACACATATATATATATATATATATATATATATATATATATATATATATATATATATATATATATATATACATAGACACACCTAGGGGATCGGACAAAAGGGCACCGGATAAACCCCACTATCTAATTAAAGTAAAAACAGATAAAATCCCAAATGAATAAAAAACATTAAAAATCACTTTTTATATTTTTATTTTAATTTAATTAAATTTAGGAAAATTAGAAACCGGGGAACTAATTTTGACAAGGTATGAAAATTATGCATCTATGGAATAAATGTCAATCGAAGGCCATTCTTAAAGACGATATAGTTTTAAATAGGATTCAAGTGCCTTTCAAAGAAATATACATATTTTTAAATATTTACTCTTGTTTGAAAGCAAATAAGTCAATTTTTCTAAGCTAGGTACACGTTCTAAGGAGATTTTTCTTGTATTATCGTTTACAATTATTATATTAATAAAAAAGTAAAAAATCAAAATCCTATGACCAGAATTAATTCATCATAATAAATTTCGGTTTAATCATAAATACGTCAGTGATAAAAAAATGTTGTTAATAGTTTGAAAAAAAATCAATTACTCTGTGATTGTTCGAAACTTGACAGAAATTTGGCAGTGTTTAAACTATCAAATAGAAAGCCACTTAAATAGTATTTGAGGTGTCGTACATAGTTCCCATTTAAAATTATATTCCTTGATGTGACGATTATAAAATCTGTTTACAGTTGATTTTTATTCCGTACTTGCTTAATGTTTCTACAATTCCAAAATTACGTAATTTTCTGTTGCTTATTTTCCGTTGCCTCATTTAATTATCAGTGATGTTTGAAAGTATATTTCTTGACAAAAATGTTTTGTTTAATTTTTCAATATTTTTTGGAACATGTAAATCAACTGCTTTCTTTCAAAGGTTACCTAGAGAATTTATGAACTTTTTTAAAACTTTGTTTTACAAATAAAATAAATTCACATCGTATTTGGATGTTATTATCATTTTAGTTTTAGTGATGATTTAAAAACAATAAATATTTATCATTAGTACCAATAATGAAAAATTAAATTAAAAATTTAAAACAATCGGTTTTGGAATCGTAAATTAGGGACACATTTTTCCGATTCCGATACCTCCAAAAGTTCCGATTTTTTTTACAACCTTTTCGGTATAAAATTTCAAATTTTTTGTTAGCTTTTATTTATTTCTATTAATTTTTTCTATTGTCTATTTTTATCCTCACAAAATGCCGATCCATGGTATGTGCCGTTCGTAAAATGGGGACACATTTTTCCAATTCCAATACCTCCAAAAGTTCCGATTTTTTATAAACTTTTCGGTATAAAATTTAAGATATTTTGTTAGCTTTTATTTATTTTTATATATTTTTTCTATTTAACCCTCTCAAAATGCTGCCTTTGACATGGGCCGCTCGTAAAATAGGGACACATTTTTCCAAAAGTTCCGATTTTTTCGGTATAAAATTTCAAATTTTTGTTAGCTTTTATTTATTTTTTATTTTCTATTTTGATCCCCACAAAATGCCGACCCCTGGTATTTGCCGTTCGTAAAATAAGGACAGATTTTTCCGATTCTAATACCTCCAGAAAATAGGGACACCTTTTTCCGATTCCAATACCTCCAAAATTTCCGATTTTTAAAACCTTTTCCGTATAAAATTCAAGATATTTTGTTAGCTTTTATTTAATTTTATATATTTTTTCTATTTTCTACTTTTACCCTCTGAAAATGCCCCCCCCACCACCTCACATGGACCGCTCGTAAAATATGAACACATTTTTCTGATTCCGATACCTCCAAAAGTACCGATTTTTTCAACATTTTCGGTATAAAATTTCAAATTTTTTGTTAGCTTTTATTGATTTTTCTATTTTAAAGCTCTCAAAATGCCGCCGCCTGACATGTGCCGTTCGTACAATAAGGACAGATTTTTCCGATTCCAATACCTCCAGAAGTTCCGATTTTTTAAAAACTTCTCGGTATAAAATTTAAGATATTTTGTTAGCTTTTACTGACGTGGCCGCTCGTAAAATAGGGACACATTTTTCTGAGTCTGAGATTTCCAAAAGTTCCGATATTTTACAACCTTTTCGGTAAAAAATTCCGATTTTTTTGTTAGCTTTTATTTATTTTTTATGGTTTCTATTTTTACCCTCTCAAAATGCCACCCCCGACGTGTGCCGCTCATAAACTAGGGACACATTTTTCTGATTCCGATATCTCTAAAAGTACCCGATGTTTTACAACCTTTTTGCATAAAATTTCAGATTTTTTGTTAGCTGTCATTTATTTTTATTATTTTTTTTACCCCCTAAAAATGCCGCCCCCTGGAACGTGCTGCCCGGTGCAGACCTCACAGACGCACAAACGCACACACACACACAGGCACACAAACACACAGACAATGTTCCTTTTATTTAATAGTAAAGATGTTGTAAATATTGAAAATAGATACATAAAATAATAAATGTGTGTATGCTGTGTGTTAATCAAATTAATTTTTAACTATTCTCAAAATATTTGAAACCAAAATTCATTCAATTTTAGATAATTTGAACTAGATGCATTATTACACCATAATTTGTTTTTTCATTTCAAATCTAAAAATTAATAAGTGCATCTATTCAAATATATTTTTGATATGAACATATATGATGCAATCATGCAACAATACTGCATCAATAACATTTACATTAAATTGTAAAATAGATGATAATAATAATAATAGAATTCTATGAAAAGACTGCATTATTGTCAAAGATTGAATGAATATGATTTACTTTGAAAAGAACGTATAGAAGTAGATGAGTAAAAGCATTTAGCTTTGAGAGGTTTGGAAGTTTTAAATCATATAGAATGTTCCTTATTAAACTCCTTAGTCGCCAAAATCCTGATTGAATTAATATAAGGAAAAGAATAAAAAAGTGATTTGGGTTTTTTCTTCCAAGAAAATTGCACAACACGTTTTTATCTAACTTCATAATTTTGCCTTTTAATTATTGAGGTAATAAACACTAAAATCCTGATGAATATATACTCACAGTCCTGAATGCAGAATACACTAACAATACAAAGCCCTGCACATTCATGACAAAGAATCATCCGTTTTTGGCCACCATTCAACAATCGGTAGCATAATAAATATTTTATCTATTTCTTCTGACGGGGCAGAACAAAACAAAATGGACTTATTTGTGACAGAGAGATTATTCTTTCTGCTAATATAATCACATAAAGAGGAAATTTGTATATTTAAGAGTACAATTAAAATACAATAATCATTTATTATTCAAATAAATGCTTATTTGAATTTATGTAAAAGGAAATAAAAAATTAGAATTTGAAGTAAAAAGAAAAAAAATGAACACACAAAATATTTGTGATTCATCAGACAACTTTTTTTTAATGATTTTTTAATTATTATCATGAAAATGAATATTTTAAGTTTTCTACTATAAATATGACTAGACGAACAATAATAGTTTTTATAGAAATTTAACATAACCATAGCAAAATCAGTCAATCATTTCATTTATATAAAATGTCTATATGAGATGATGCATAGACCAATCAGAAAATAGATTCAGGAGAGGAACTTACAGCCCGAGTGTAAAAGAAAGAATATTGATCCTAAGATAGTGTTAATGTAGACAAGAATAATCCTCTGTGCTTACCTTAAAATCACCATGGTGATTTTTTTATAAAAATGCATATAATGATAAATACATATTCTTTTTTCTTCTAAATTTAACAATTAAGTTGAAGAGTAAGAAATACTGAAAACATAACAGTCAACTGTGAAATAATGTCGCTCGAGAAATGAATACAATGGAGACAATGTAGAGAATAGGGACGACTGATGAAAAAGATCGGAAATTTGGAAGACTGGTCGTCATGCAGTGTTATAAATTTGACTTAGACATTTTAAGTTCACTTTACATGGCACTACGAGCAGGATTTGTTTTTACAGGATTTGTTTTTACAGGATTATCGTCTTACGGAAATTTGAATATTAATTGTGTCAGACCATTGCAATAACAAACATTACTTGCAACTATTTCATCAGTTGATAAATTTACAGAAAGAAAATAATGAACTTCGTGCTGGCAGCAGACACACACTAAAAATCCGGACAGACCTGTGATCAAGGATGGTTACACCAACAGGGACTGGGCATTATTCATCGACACATGGATCCAGTACAAACAAATGTGCAGTTTAACCGACCCCATGGAAATGCACAACAAGTAAAGAATGGCTTGCTAAAACACGGTAAACAGATGTTTGAACTAGAAGGGCTTAAAGCTCTCAATATAGCCATAGAAGAACAACTCCTACGCATATATGACTCGTTGCAGCAGAAAGGTCTACATCAAAAGGTGCATAGACATAGATTCCACAATATAAGACAGCAAGAAGAGGAGGGTCCTGCAAAGCTTCAATCACAACCAAAGTTTTGCAATTTTACTATTCAGTGTCCTAATGAGAGCTGCCGACAGATGATAAACTATTCAGAGGATATGGTGGCCGGCCAACTCATAGCTGGACTTGCACATACAGAATAGCAGTGTAAGCTGTTGGCCGAAGCCAATATTTTGACAACAGTGGACCAGAAATTTCACAGACTGGTTAGTTTAGAGACAACAGATACGTCGACTTCTCACTTGCAAAGCAGTCTAAATGAACATTCAAAGTTTGGCTCAATGAGATCCAAGGGAGGAGAAGAAACCCAGAACCCCTTGAAATAAACCGTGTGAAGGCTGGGAAGAACTGTCCAGTGAGGGAACTTAGATGCCATAATCATGGAATGACTGGACACTTACGAAACATGTGTCGAAAACTGGAGAGGTCGACAACGGAGTCAACAAGTGATTCAACACAACACCAGTCAAAAATACTTAGCATCAGAGGAGGAGGAAGACCAGCGTTTTGTGAACGAAAACAGAAATTAGCAGCAATAACACATCTTGCATGGAGCAGAGGTAAATTCAAAAGAAACACACACCCCAAACCGCCACTCTTCATAAAAGTTGAAGTATCTTTGATACCAGAGTCCCATGCTGAATTTGGGTGCCCCTTAGATAAGGAGACTTGCCATTGAATACACCCTATCCTGGCCGTTACAGATACTGGTGATGAACATCACTAGCGTCAGATCATAGTTTTGACTGGTTAACTAGGTATCATATGCATTTTCACATGTTCAAGTGGCCCTGAAATACTGGAAGTATTAGGATGTACTAGCGATATGCTAATACCAACTGCTCATAGGATGCGTGAAATATTTTTTACGCGTATTAAAGTTGACCTTAAAAAAAACAGATAAGTCGTTTACATGTCAGAAAACATGTCGGGATTTTACTGATCTGAGTCGGCACTGAAAGACTTATAGCTAATCCCTTGAAACTTCCCATGCCAGATATTGAAAGCTGACATGTCAACCTCGAATAATGAGATATTACCATGTGGATGTCTCCAAAGAGAAACGGTTCTGAACAAACCTACAAGAATCCCGTTTACTCTTATTGGATATAATAGGGAACATTTGGAACAATTATTATGGGAAAACTTCAAATCAAGTGCATTCAATACCTGTCACGATGAACCATTACAAGTGGTTACAGGGAGACCACTGGGTATAATATTCATGCCAGGAACAAAACCATCACATATCCATTCCTGTCTCCCATTATTGGAAAAAGAAGATCAAGGAAGATTTAGATAGAGATGTGTTGGGCATCATCGAGCCAGTACCAGCAGGTATGCCTACGGTCTGGTATTTAAGGATAGTGGTTGCACCAAAGAAGGAGGAATCACCAAGAACGATGGTGGACCTGCAAAACTTGAATGCTGTAACAATGAGGGAAACCCATCACACTCCATCCCCATTTAACTAAGTGTCTGTTGTGCCCGCACGAACCAAGAAAACAGTTTTAGATGCGTGGAACAGATATCACAGTTTATTGCTCTTCTCAATGGTTTAAGACGCAACCACATTCATAAAAGAGTGGGGCTGTTATCAATATCTTAGAGCACTTCAAGGTTTCCACACCTCTGAAGATGGGTACACACGCCGGTTCGGCAACATTACAGTAGACATGCCACGAAGGCTTCATTGCATTGCTGGTACGCTTTCTCTGGGATGAAACTATTGAATCTACTTTCGAATTTGCCAGCTTTTTAATAACTGCTGATAGCGTAAAGCCAACTAAAAAATGACTGAAGTCATTCTCAACTTCCCGACGCCGATGAACATCACTGGCGTCAGATCATGGTTTTGACTGGTTAACTTGGTATCATATGCATTTCCACAGGCCAATATCATGTCTCTCTTTCAAGAATTGTTGCACACAAAGGACCGCAAATTGTATTGGGATGCTACCCTAAACAAGCTTTTCGGAGAGTAAAAAAAAAAAAGGATTGTTTTGAAAATCAAGGAGAGGGGTCAAATGGACTATAGCAAGGTTGGCATTGGGTACTTTTTGTTTCAGAAATACTGCTAATGCCCAACAGAATTAGGACCTAACTGTAGAAAGAATCACTGCTAAATGATTCCCATTTTACGAAAGATGCAGAATCTCACTACTCCCCCATAGAGGGAGAAGCTCTGGCATTGATATACAGATTGGAGTCTTGAAGGATGTTCGTTTTGTGGTGCACAGATTTATTGGTTATAGTGGACCACCAGCTACTGGTAACAAATATTCTCAAATCAGGTTCTGGAAAACATAAAGAACCCATGCACATTCCTAGAAAACTTAATGCTGCCCCTCTCGATACCCAGTACTGTCAAGACATAGAAGATTAAAGACCACCGATACTATACATCAGATCAAGGGGACCATGTGAGTATCAATCACAACCGTGTATGCACATGAGCCTAAATTTCAAGCAATAACCTGGGATAGAATCGTCATTGTGGTCACTGATGAGAAATGACGAACGTTAGCAATTTTTTTATTTTTTTATTTTTTTTTTTTTATTCAATTTTCACCCCAAACAAGGCACAGTGCCACTTTGAAGCAGGGGGCTACTATCAGAGACTTAATTAGCGGGGTCATTATGAAGGGAGATGAGTAGAAAGATGTTTGTTAACATTACACTTGAACTTCTGCATATCATTGCAGTTGGGAAAGCAGAATCCCGGAAGGGAGTTCCAAAGACCCGCAGTTCTGGGGAAGAAACTATTGGAGTAAAAGGCTTTCTTGCACCTAGGGATCTCTACTGTAAAGGGATGAGACTTAGTAGCTTGCCGGGTTTGTCGGGGGTAGTTACATCGGGGAGGTACAAGTGTTTGCAGTTCGTCAGAGCATTCACCATTAAAGTATTTGTAGAACAGGCAGAGGGATGCAACATCTCGTCGATGGGACAGAGACTGAAGCCTAGATGACAGTTTAGGACCTATCAGGTTGGCGACTCTCTTTTGAACCCTGTCCAGGAGTGAGAGACAAGCAGCAGATGCACCAGCCCAGATGTGACAACAGTACTCCATACATGGGCGAATGGTTGCCTTATAGAGGTATAGGATACTGTCAGGCGTAAGTAGTTTTTTAGCACGGTAGAGGGAGCCAACGTTCCTTGCAGCAGCCTTGGCAATGCTCTCAATGTATCTATTCCAGTTCATATTCCCTGTAAACGTTAGGCCGAGGAGTTTAAAAGAAGTACTTTCAGGTAATGTGTTCTTGGCCATTGCTATTGGTGGTAGAGAAGGTTTCTTGTAGTTATTGAAGGAAACCAGCTTAGTCTTAGCAGCATTGAATGTGACCAACCATTTTTGTCCCCATTCCACTACGGATTGGAGGTCATCCTCTAGTGTTTCTGCCATTTCCTTGGATATGTGTTCCTTTGTTTTCCCCTCATATCTCTTATAGAGAGTGGTGTCATCGGCAAATATACCCATCTCCGAAACAATTTTATCAGGGAGGTCGTTTATGAATATCAGGAATAATAAAGGTCCAAGGATAGACCCCTGAGGTACTCCCGCATTTATGTCATATTGTTTAGATGTATGACCGTCGAGGATAACTTTGATTTTTCTATTACTTAAGAAGGATTTAATTACATTATGAATTCTTCCAGTGATTCCATATGATCTAATTTTCCTTAGAAGACCATCGTGCCATACTCTGTCAAAAGCCTTAGATATATCGAGGGCCACCGCTCTACCCTCCCCTGTTTTATCCAATGAACGGTATATACGTTCAGAAACTACAGTTAAGATATCTGCTGTTGAACGGGCTTGCCTGAATCCATATTGTTTGTCAGTCAGGAGTTTAGCAGCTGTTAGGTGCTGAACTAGGGCTTGATTAACTAAGGACTCAAATATTTTGGCGAAAAGCAGGAGGAGGCTAATAGGGCGATAATTTAGTGGGTCAGTTCTTTCACCAGAATTCGTGAAGACTGGTACCACAGAGGCGGTTTTCCAGCAGTCCGGAAAACAAGATTCGTTAAGGCATTTATTGTAAAGTTTGGAGAGAACTGGAGCAACCTCGGCAGAGCATTTTTTTAATAGCACAGCCGGGATGAGATCTGGTCCACATGCTTTTGAGGTGTCTAGGTTTTTTATAATAGCATGTACCTGAGAAGGGATGATTTTCAAATCGTCTAGTGTGGCGTCTGTTCGCAGAGGAAAATCAGGGAGTGAGTGGTGTACCGAGTTCAGTGTGGAGTTTGAGGCAAACAGACTGGCAAGCAAATTAGCCTTGTCAGTTGCCGTACAAGCAACCTCATGATGTTGTAGATTTTCCAAAAATCCCGGGTTCCTAATTTCTGTGCTTCGATGCGTTTTCTGGTGGTTTCAGAGTAATCTGCCTTAGCTGTCTCTATCACTCTCTTACAATTATTTCTAGCTTCTATAAACTTCTGTTTATTTGAGCTGGACTTATGTCGGTTGAATCTGTGGAACGCATGCTGCCTTTGACAAATGGCAGCCGCACAAGCAGAAGTAAACCATTGGGGAGAGTGGGGCTTGCTATAGAATTTCCGTGTGGGAACATGTGCTTCAATAGCAGTTTTAAACCATTCAGTGGTCTCATTTGCACACTGTTCCGCTGGAAGAGTAAAGATATTTTGCCATGGGGCATCTCTGATGAGCTCCCTGATGGCTTCCCAATCAGCCTTAACCAATATATATATATATACGAGGCAGGTTCTCAAAGTCACAACATGATAAAATTCTGATACTAAAGTTGCTTAGAGCTGAAGTACTAGAGGCACTGCACTCCACCCATCAAGGAGTGAATGGAATATTGGCTAACACTAGACAATGGTTATTTTGGTCCAGTCTAGATTCTAATAACTGATAAACAAGGGCACAATGTCGAAAATGCAATTCAATTGCCCCGTCCCAACTGAGGGAACTATTAATGCCACTCTTAAACCCAGAATTCCCCTTCCAAAAGACTATCACAAACCTACTGGAAGGGAAGAGTTACATGGTATATGCGAACTGATTCACCAGCTAGATTGAATTGTCTAGCCACCATAAGCAAAGGCTGCAGCAGTATGCGGTGCATTTAGAGGTTAGTTCTGCACATATGGTGTACTGGAGGAAATATCATCCACTGAAGGGCCACCATTTGACTCATTGGAGCATAAATCTTCTCTGGGAGACTGGGGCGTAAAGAGATGTGTATCATCCATACATCCTAAAGTAATGGTCGAGCAAAACTGGCCATAAAAACAGCGAAAAGAATGCTTATAGACTGCACGGATGGCTACAGTCATCTACGCCACAACACAGCAGCACAGGTGATGATGACATATAGAAACATGCCCTGCCAGGACCTCGGATTATCACTATCTGAAATGTTATATGGTTGAACAATAAGAGATAACCTCTCTATACTTTGCGAGAAGTACTGGATTCATGATCGTTGGACAGGAACCAAAGAATTGAGAGAAAGGGAGATAGCAAAAGAACATGTGCTAAACAAAGAACAGTACATGTACAGCGGTCCACTCCAACAGCTTCAGGTTGGCGAACCCATTCAGGTGCAGAATCAGGAAGGACAATATGCGCAACCATGGACAAAAACAGGGAGAATTGTTGAGACATGGTTGGATGGAAGCGGCAGGATCACACTACGCAATTGTCATTTCATTTGGAAGATCAAACCTGTTATGGATGCGCCAGATTATTTGCTCATACACCCACTCCCTCAACCACCTCCACAAAAGCCAAGAATGGAGGACAGCATATTGCCGTGTGACATACATGAGATGATGGATGTGGAAAAGACGGATGATGACGTAGTGATGGCAGACAACACATATGATGCAGGAATGGAGGTGGATAACCAAGACCCGACTAGGCACAAACCAATGAGTCCGATTCCAGCATTAGAGTAATACAACTACCAAGACCATTATCCCCACAAATGTGAAGACCAACTCACAACTACACAGAACTTTCCCAATAAATGACCACAAAACACTGGTGTTGCAGTCATAAGGTAGGGGAGTGTGTAGAGAATGTGGGTGACCGATGAGACAGGTTGGGAAAAAATGAAACACCGGTCATCATGCGGTGTTATAATTTGAGCATTAGTCTCGGACTCTGTAGACTTTTTAAGTCCACTTTACAGACACAAGGATAAGTTTATTTTTAAAAAGAAAGACAATTAAATTCACTAAATATTCACCAGTAAACCTACAACACCGTCATTCCAACTATTTGATTCCAACTTGTATAAATTCTTTGGATAACGCTAGAAAAGGTTCTGAAATATATTTGACCAGTATTATTTAATTCATTTATCTAAAATGAGAATATTCCTTTAACCAAAAAACAATATGGTATGAAGCCATGTTTGTAACATAATTATTCTAATATTTATCGTGTCTTTGGAAAAAAATCTGTTTATCTTATTCTATTTAGGAAATCTCTACGATTATTTAAAAATCACTTTGTGTATATGTGCGTGTGTTTGTGTGTGTGTGTGTGTGTGTGTGTGAGTTCCTGTCTCATAGGTTCCGAAATGGTTGAGCCTATCTTTTACAAATTTCACACAAAGGTAATTTATATGTCTGGCAGTGTTCTCAAATAGGTTTTGTACAGAAATTCATTCAATAAGTATCGAAAACATCCAATCTTAAAAATAGAATTTCTCTCTTATAGATAAAAAAGAAGAATTTTTACAAGGGAATATTTTACATTACACTGGCCAAAGGAAAAAATAAAATCTCAGCAAATCATTTCTTCTTAAACAAAATAGATTTATTGTCATCTGGAGATATAGTTCAGTGATAGAGCATTTGACTACAGATTGAAACCCAGATGTACCTCACTATTTTATTTTAATTTTTTCTTATTAATGAGTTCAATTTACAATAAAAGAAGAGGTACCATTTAAAATCGCCGCAAATCATTTCTTCATTTGCATATTTTAAAATTAAGCATTAATCAGAAGTGACTTTTCCAGGGCATTCATCATCAAGCCCAAATACCAGCTGACGTGATATTGTAAACACAGATGGAATTTGATGAACGGCATTATCATCATTTTTTTTTTTTTTGCAAATTAGTCCACCAGACAAATTATTCCTTATAATATGTAATAATCACTAGAGGATTCATTCTATAATAATACACATGCAATCTGCATAAGTTAAAATATCATGTTTAAGCATATTGTACGACCGGGTCAGGTGGTCAGCTATTATATATTATAATTGTTATTTATGCTTTGAGATTAACCAAGAAAGATAGGAATTCAAGAGAACTGACAGATTTTTATATACAATATTCAAAAAGATGTTTTTGTTATAAAATGTAGAATATGCAATATTTCCAAAGAAAATCAAACAGAAATATTTATGGTGAACAATCTCGAAAGCGCTATACAATATAAGCAAATAGTGTAGGTGAAAAATTATTTGGAAGAAAGTATGAAAAGAAACAGATATGCATTAACGACAAGTTAATATAATCGAACAAAAAGGACTCCTTGGCATTTCCTGGAAGATAGAGTTGGTTGTGTTTGACAATCTGTCAATCTCTAAAGGATCATTTAAGAGCAGAAACTTTTTTAAAACCTATTTAATCTTAAAAAATAATTTATAGGAGAATTCTATTCAAAACAATATTTTATCTTCATTATTTTGCTGTTGCTATCCAAGTAAAATGCTATCACTCTCTTGAAAAATTTAATTTCCAAAGTAAAATATCACTTTTTTAAAAATGTTGTTTTCCAAAGTAAATTTTTTAAAGTCAGGAAATCAGTATCTTCACACAGGGAAGTAGGGAAGAAAGAAAAAGCAGGTGGACGATTTTTGTTTTTGACTTTGTAGAACATGATTGAGTTTTATAAATAGAAAAAAAAAACTTTAATGTACAGTACATTTGAGCTAGGAAGCCAATATTTTCAGACATCATGATCTGGTAGCACCAGGGAATTATGTGGAGACAACACCAAGTCCTCAAAAAATGTGTTTTTAGATGTATTTTGTTAAATATAACAAGATGAATACAAGATGATTTTATTGCTGAAAGTTTGAATTAAAAAATTCAATGTTAGCTGCAAATTGTGAAGAAAAAAATGGCGTAAATGATGGAATGCAGAATGAAAATATTCAAGCTCTACAGATTAAATAAATTTAGTTTGAAATTGCTGGAAGGTTACTAACTACACAAAATAGCAACTGAAGAAGACAGAAGAATAGAGCAGCCAAAACGTTGTGAATATAACAATGATGATGATGATGATGATGATGATGATGATGATGATGATGATGATAAGTAAATACTTCATGCAAATATTTACATGTTTTAAAATTAAAAAGTATGAAGAAGAAAGATGGGGAATAAAGAAAGTTATATGGGAATAGGCAGATAAGGGAAATAGTTTGTTGGATTGTTTTGGAGGGAAGTATATGCTGAAACATGATCACCTATTGTTGAAATTGATGCATTGCATATAATTAATTGAACACAAATTGCAATTTTATGGAGGAGGAATTCGGATGTTCATACCTTTTGGAATGTTATTAGAATGTAAATGGAACTCAAGCAATTTCATGGGGTAGGGGGGATATGTATTTAAAGATTATTAGGCAGTAAAAGACTGAAGATAGTATTGAAAATGTGTTTACATATTATGGTGGTGGCCATGATGAAGAATTAAATCAGTAAAGCATAAAAAGTAATGGAATATGAAACAAAAAATGTTGAAAAGAACTGAGCAAATACAAAACGGTGGGGTGAGATTAAAGAAGAGAGAAAAGCCATAAAAAGTGTGTTGGGGGGAGGGGAGAAATGGAGGCAAAAATGGAAAAGTAAACATGGAACCAATAAAAATAGAATATGTGTCAAGAAGACAAGAAAATTTTCAGATTTACAAAAAAAGATATTTAAACCAAATCAAATAAAGAATTCAAAGTTATCAAAAAAAAAGATGAAAAAAGAAATAAGAATCAACAAATAATAAACTAATAAATAAATATATTTTCCTCTTCTTCTTTACTTTGAGTTCATTTAAATTTAAAATGTTCATGAAGAAAATCACATTACAATCCATTGATGTATTGGATATCAACATAATTTGATAAAGACGAGTAGGAAGGTAAAAAAAAAAAACGAGCAAATTTGAAAATACACAAAAGGAATTCCTGCAAAAATGTTTCCAATTTAACGAGAAAGATGAAGAAAACGAAAAAGATGAATTAAAAGAAAAAGATGAAGAAAAAGTGATGATGATGATGATGATGAAACAACACACTTATCTATGGCGATGAAAACAACAAAATAATAATTAAAAAACATAAAAATTAATCTAATATACACAAAATACAGTATCATGTGACAATGTTAGAACATCAAATGAAACACGCACAGACACACATATCTTCTATCTATATATACAACGCAATGTTTGTTTGTTTGTTTGTTTGCGTGTCCTACAATACGTTAACAGAATATTTAAATAAGTTTCAATTAGGGTCCAATTTTTCAAGAGTACCATTGAAATTTTTCTTCCAGCCAACCGTGGGTCACTATGGGCAATTATCAATTGCCTTAATAAAATAACAAAAATAGGTTAGAACTTAAAAAACATTCATTTTAATAAAATCTTTTCTTTGCTTCATAAAACAATAATCAAAATAAAGAATATCTCAAATGGGAATTTGTTTCAATCCGTCATATTCTGTAAAATAGCAGATGACTTCAACAAATTGTAACAAATCCTTTTTTAAAAATTATATTTAAAAGCAAAAATTGTAAACATGTTTGAAACACTTTCACCAGCAATCAGGGGCATCATCTCTTCAAATCTCCCAATCAGTAAAAATCATTGCTTCCTGCACTGATGAATGCGAAAGCATGAAACACTAGTGTCTGTAGGTATAAAATTAATGATTCATAATTATTAGCCCCTTTCAAAAGAAAATTCTTAAAGTTGAGCACTGTCTGGGAAATAAAGATGGTCGGTTAGTCTTGTGCAAGTTCACAATTTGAAGTCGTTTGAAAACTATTGACTGTCTTAACGTTGTGTCAGTATTTGGCATTTTTAGCCGTTAATTTCCTTTTAATTCACATGGAAATTGATATTGGCCTGGAGATAACGTCCTAGGAAATGGAGTCAAAGGTGGCTTTGCAGCTGGGTTCAAATCTCCCGATCAGTAGCAATCATCAGTTTCTGCACTGATGATTACAAAAATGTTCTTCCCTCAAACTGTTAGACTTTGGAATTCCCTTCTGAATATTTGCTTCTGTCCCTGTACTGACATGCAGAAGTTCAAGTGTAATGTGAACAGATATTTAGCTGCTCAAATTTTGTCCCAAACAGTAGCCTCTTGAATCCAATAGGCACTGTGTCTTTTGGGGGGAGGGGGTTGAAAAAGTGATAAAATAATAAAATCAAACATGTGGACATGACTATGACAAAATAAATAATTCCTACATACAGAACAAAGTATATGAAAGTCAAAATAAAAAACAAAACAAAACAGGAAAACAGTAAATGGAGATTCTGTGGACAAAACAGTAAACCACATGATAATGTGCATTTGGCAAACTAGCCCAAAAGCAATACAAAAACTGACATAACTGGGTTTGGGTGGTTGTCCATTGGGAATTATACAAATAAATGCATTTTGAACATTCAAAATATACAAACATTAACTGATGCCAATATGGAAAATGAAATGCATAAAATCGTTGCATGGGTTATGGATATACTTTTATAATATATATATATAATTGATATAAATTAATTCAAGAAAAAAAAACTAACAGTCAACAAAAAGAAATACTTTTTATTTACCTATTTGTTTGACTTTTCTAATTTAAATAATTTTTACGTGTTGATTTTTTATGAAAGTACTATTATTTTAAAATTTAAATAAATCAGGCATTGAATGAAACAATTTAATCTCAATTGCAATAAGTTTTCCTCATCTTGTGAAGCAGACCAATTATTATTATCATTATTTAATATAAGCAAATGTAACGCCTTTTACTACAATAGAGTTTTTGTGAAATAAGAAATGAAAAAAATCAAAAATAGTTTTTATAAGACTTGCAAAATTCTTGGTATTCCTCTACTATAAAATTATGGGTGCTTGTATGTTAAAAATGTTTTGATGTTTGTAAAAATATATCTTAAACCAAATGAGAATGTAATAAGAGATTTTTCTGATCATTAACAATAAAACTTATTTTAAGTCATTGAAAAAATACTTTCTGTATTACAGAAAAATGTCAATGACTCAAAATAAGTCTTTTCGATTTTCCTATGAATTGCTGATGTCAATTCCATATTGCAAAAAGAATGTGAATCAAAGTCAAAATGAAACAAATGAAACTAAACTAGAAATAATGTAGATGCAGCTTTTAAATTTAGTTCTGCGAGACAGAAATTTTTATTTGATGAGTCATCAAAAAATGCCACGAATCCTGCAAAATTCGATCCAATATCCACCTTGTACCCCATTCCATTATAAAGAAAAGGTATTAACCTCATTTTAACCACTATTTTAAATTAACTTGTCCAATTACAAATAAAACTGTTGGTTTGTGAGTTGAGTGTTTTAAAGTTATCATGAAAGGGGTGGGGGGCAAAAACAAAAGAAATTTCAAGAGGTTAATTCAAAGAAATTTTCTATTAAAAAAAACAGAAAGAAGCTAATTCCGCTATACCCCTGATATATTTGCTGGATGAATTTCAACTGTTTATGAAGAAATTAATATGTCTTTGAATTGAATGAATAAGATTTTACCATAATTAAAAAATTTTTTAGATTAGCTATCAGCATCTCTGTAGAAGTTGCCTATCATAATTTATTAAGAGTTAAAGATTTAATGAGGTTCACAAAAGCCACAGTATTTCTCAATGAAGCTGAAGAAAAAGTATGCATGCTCATAAACAAAAGCGTTAATGTTGGTAAATATATATCGTAAATTTTATTTTATTTTTTTATTCACATTTTGTGCACATTTCCGGCATTGAAATTAAAACTTTAAATTCTGTAAATATTGTACACATAGGTTATCTTGATTAAGTGATGCTCACAAATCTACTTTTAATAATGTTAAAAACAAAGGCAAAAAATAAAACTATGTTGTCATCAAATAAACATGTAAATAATCTTGAATCAATAAAAAGTCTCATCAGTGAAAAAAATGAAAATATATTGATTTATTCCTATTGTTATCTGGTGTTGCTTAGAAAGGAATTACAACTTCAGGGAAATAATAAAAGATGTTCAATCTCATTTAATAAAAACTAACATTATAATTGCTGCGAATTATACTGGTTTCTCATATTTAAAAGTTAGCATCCAACCATTAATATTCATTAATATGTGCCTCCTCACAACCATTCAACTATTTGATTAGAAACAAGGATTCTATGCATTAGTGCAAGTAACATTTTATATATATATATATATATATTATAATATATATATATATATATATATATATATATATATATATATATATATATAATTAATGTTACTTGCACTAATGAATAAATGACAAAAGTGCATGATTAAACAATCTAATGTCATAATGTAAATAAACAATTGCAGCTTCCAATTTTCGAATTTTTTAATCATGCCCAAACGCATGTTTTTTTTTTTCTTTTGGTTGATTGATAGTTGATATTTCTTCTAAAAATAGATTCATTGATTGATATAATAATTAAGTGAATGATTTTGTGTTACGAAACACATACTGTCAAGAATTGTAAATGTCAACTGAATTAAAGGAATAAATTGTAAGATGGTCAATATCATGAAATTTGGAATATAGGCTTTTGTCATTTATTCATTATATGCTCTGTAATTACATTGGGCTTCTTAAATAAGGATTGGTATATATAAAAAATGAATATGTTAATAAAGAATTATATATATATATATATATATATATATATATATATATATATATATATATATATATATATATATATATATATACTAGTAATATGACATTAGAAAAATAAGCAAATGTAAAAAAAAAACTGTCATCGGAATGCAATTCATTTGACTTTGCAAAACTCAATCAGGTTCTGCAAAACCAAAAACAAAAATGTTTCTCTACAAAACATCCAAAAAATGACTGGGTTCGGCATTCAATAACCCACAAAGAGTTGATATTCCATAAACTAAAACAACCAAACAAAACACGATGATAAATATTTGAAAATATAAACAATTTGAAGTATATGTTAAAAACCATATTCTTTTACCCAAAATAACTGGATTCGGCATTAAATAACACAAAAAAGTTTATATACCATAAAACACAACCAAACTAAACACCACAAATAAATATTCGAAGATGTAAAGAAATTGAAGCAGAAAATCTTTTCACCAAAATTACCGGATTCAGCATTAAATAATGCAAAAAGGCATAAAACAAAACAAACCAAAATAAATATGCCATATTTCTCCGTTGTGTAATCTTGATATATTCATTAGAAAGATGAATAAGCTTTATGTTTTTCTGCTGCTTTCGTAGTAGTCCATCTGATTCTTATACGACATTAGATCCAAAAGTATCCATAAAAAATTTTAAAAAAAACCTTTGCTAAATTATCCTTAATGGTATATAAGGATTTCATTTGGAAGTAAACTTAGCTCTCTGTCATATAAGATAGATTGAAATTAAAAAAATGTATGAATCAGAAATGATTGTGCCCCTATGTACAGAAAGACAAAACTAATAAATGAACTGTTTATGTATTTCCATTTTTTTCTAATTAATAATAAGTTAATAGTATTTTCTAACAACATTAAAATATCATAGATTTTATTTCAAAAACTGATTTAACATTTACATGTGCAGATTATCTGTTTTTATCACAAATATTATCAAAATTTAAATACAAACAAATGACAACAATTCACATTCCATATCAAAATTTGAGCTCATTTAAATAATGATGAGAATTTAACCCCATTCTACTAAATCCACTACTTTAGTAACGTGAGCTTTACTTTCAGTTTTCGCTAGAGTAGTCAATGTTTTTGATTTTGTGTAAGTATTTTACACTTATTGAAGAATACATCAGTATCTGGAATCTATCATGGCAGCTACTCGAAATGACTATATGTGTGAAACAAGTAAAAGAAAATGGTGAAGAAGACATGTTTTCTCTAAAATATTTTGAAGTAAGATTTTGTTTCAAATATTTCCAAAAAAAATGGAACACACAAAAATGCAATAAATAAAGGCTCTGCATGTTTGAAGTCAGGAAGAAGGTTGGCGAGTTGACCATAAACAGGAAAATATTTGCTACAAAGCAAAAAATTCTTCTTTAAATAATTGTAGGAGAAATTGGATGTTTGAATGGATTGTGATTTCCGCAATGGAAACCAAGTAAAAAAAAAAATGAACAGAAAATCATAATCAAATTCATCAAAAATTCATTCTCATTTTTGTACTAAACCTACCAGAAGAGGAAGTAAATAAACTATATATATAGCTCCACCTAAACATTAGTGTTATATTTCCCTGATGTGGGAGGGAGATCAATACACCCATTGTAGCATAATAGTTTGAAAGCCATTTGTTGCCAAAAAATAACTGTGATGATAGGATTTAATTATCAATAATAAATCAATGATAAATGATGACAGCAAGAATGGCCATTGAGAGAAATGAAGAGTACTGTAAACCTGTAGAGACTTTGCAGCAAAAGAAGGGAAACTAAGACGATATAGATACAAATCTGAACAGTACAAACAAAACATGACATTTGAAAACAATGAAAGCCAATTCTACCAAAGTGAACGGAGGAAAAACAGAAAAAGAATGACCAAACCTGACAGAAAAAAAACTTTACTGGAGTAAGATATGGAGAGAACGACGGGATCACAATAAAAATGCTGAATGGCTGAAAGACATGAAAGAAGAGATGCAACAAATCAAAGAAGAAACAATGAATGAAATTAGCAAGGAAACCCTGAAGAAGACCATAGGAAAAATGGCGAACTGGATAAAACCAGGACACGACAGGATACATGCATACTGATTTAAAAAATTCACAACATTACATGAAAGCCTAGCTCAAAACTTGAGAAGACATATACAAGTAACAAACGTGCCAGATTGGATGACAAAAGAGATATAGAAAAACAGAGAAAGGAGCCGCCTCCAGCAATTATAGGTCGATCACGTGCTTATCCACTATGTGCAAAATATTAACAGCACAACTGAGGGAACAATTCTACCGCTCCCTGAATAACCGTGGACTTCTTCCCGAAGAGCAGAATGGATGCAAAAAAGGAAAACGAGGAACACTTGATCCGCTATATATGGACCAAAAGATCCTAAAAGAGGTAAAAAAAAAAAGGAGAAAGAATCTTGCCATGGTGTAGATCGATAACAGAAAAGCATACGACAGGATCTCCCAAACATGGATAATAGAATGCTTAAAAATATATGAAATACCAAGCAGGATCATCAACATGATGCAATGAAAACATAGAGATTGGAACCGACAGCTGATGGACCACACATAATAGAAATTAACATACAAAAAGGCATCTTCCAAGGAGATTCACTATCATCATTACTGTTCATCATAGCCGTGATGTCCTTGAACAATATACTGAGAAAGTGCCAAGCCGGATACAAGTTCTCTAACAAAGAGAAAAAAATGGATTACCTGATGTACATGGACGATCTGAAACTTTTTGCAAGGACCAAAAAGGAACTAGAGACACCAATAAACACTACCAAGATCTTCAGCCAGGATATCCAAATGGAATTTGGTATGGAAAAGTGTGCACAACTAATTATAAGAAAGGAAAAACTAGAGATGACAGAAAGCATGGAACTACCCAACCAAATGGAGATGAGGACACTAGGGGAACAAGACACTATAAATACTTGCGAGTTCTGGAAGCGGACACCATCCAAGCAACAGAAATGAAAGAGAGAATTGGAAAGGAATACCTCAGGAGGACAAGAAAATTCTGGAAACTAAATTATACAGCAGAAATCTACTAAAAGGTATAAATACATGGGCAGTATCACTAGAAGATACTCTGGATTGTTCATAAGGTGGACTAAAGAAGAACTGAGACAGCTCGATCAGAAGACCAGGAAACTCATGACAATGCACAATGCACTACACCCGAAGGATGATATTGACTGACTATGTGAAAAGGAAAGACGGCGGGAGGGAACTGGTTTGTATAGAAGACTGTGTGAATGACAGCAAAAAAGAACTAGAAAAATACATAAGGCAAAACACTGAAATGATAACTATGGCAGCGAGAGACACTGAAAAAATCAACAAAACAGAAAACAGAGACAGAGAATAAGACAAGAAAAGAAAAATGAGAAGAGAAACAACTAGACGGAAGATTCATAAGGATGACAAAAGATGTGAATAATGGAAACACCTGGACATGGATGCAAACAGGACATGTAAACCAAGAAACTGAATCCCTAATAACTGCAGCACAAGGTAACTCGATAAGAACTAACAACATCAAAGCAAAGATTGACACAACACAAGAAAACAGCAAATGCAGACTTTGTGGACAAAGAGACGAAACGATAAACCATGTAGTAAGTGAATGTAGCAAACTGGCCCAAAAAGAATACAAGAACAGGCACGACCAAGTGGGAAGTTCAGTAAACTGGGAATTGTGCAAACAACTGAGTCTCGAATGTACAGACAAATGGTACAAGTATAAACCAGTAACAGTAATTGAAAACGAGAATCGCAAAACCCAACGGGACATGGACATACAAATGGATAAACCCATCTAAGCAAGGAGACCAGATGTCATAATAATTAACAAGAAAGAAAAGTCCTGCCAAATCGAAGACTTTGCTATTCCAGCTGACCACAGGATAAATATCAAAGAAAAGGAGAAACAGAGCAAATATACAGAGCTTTTAGATGTAGGTAACTTGGACATGGGTAAGACTTTTTATTTTGATTTGAGACCAAAATAATAAATGTTAAGCGGTCAAAATTGGAGTCAAAGTTTTAAAAAATTTACTTCTGCAGGCTCTACGAAAGTACTCAGACAATTTTTGGTCGAAACATTTGAAATCTTACATAAAGTGTATTCACACATAGGGCAAGTATGAACAGTACATAGGGCCTGAGCAAAGCCGGGCTAAACTGCTAGTAATAATAATTATAATAATAATAATAATAATAATAATTAATAGAAATGCTGAATGGTTGAAAGACATGAAAGAAGAGTTACAACAAATAGAAGAAGGAACAGTGAATGAAATCAGCAAGGAAACCCTAAAGAAAACCATAGGAAAAATGGCAAACTGGAGAGCATCAGGGCACGACGGGATACATGCATACTGGTTAAAAAAATTCACAACCTTACACGAAAGGCTAGCTCAAAACCTGAGAAGATGTATACAGAAGCAAGCGTGTCAGATTGGATGACAAAAGGTAGAACCACACTGCTACAGAAGGACACGGAGAAAGGAACCGTCCCTAGCAACTATAGGCCAATCACGTGCTTACCAACTATGTGGAAGATACTGACAGCACAACTGAGGGAACAAATCTACCACACCCTGAATAACAGTGGACTCATCCTCGAGGAGCAGAAATGATGCCAAAAAGGAAAAAGAGGAACACATGACCTGTTATATATAGATCAAAAGATCCTAAAGGAGGTAAAAAGAAGGAGAAAGAATTTAGCCATGGCATGGATCGACTACAAAAAAGCGTACAACAGGAACCCCCAAGCATGGATAATAGAATGCCTAAAAAATGTATAAAATACCAAGCGGGATCACCAACGTAATAGAAAATGCAATGAAAACATGGATAATAGAACGCCTGAAAATGTATAAAATACCAGGCAAGATTATCAATTTGGTTGAAAATACCAAAAGAACACGAAAACTTGGACTGACAGCTGATTGACATTGCATAATTGAGATTAAAATAGAAAGGGGTATTTTCCAAGGAGATTCTCTATCTCCACTGCTATTCATCATATGATGGCCCTTCACACTATACTAAGAAAGTGCTAAGCTGGATACAAGTTCACTAATACAGATGAAAGAATGAATTACCTAATGTACACAGATGACCTGAAACTTTTTGCAACAATCAAAAAGAAACTAGATACATTAATACAAAATCTTCAGCCAGGATATCCGAATGGAATTTGGTATGGAAAAGTGCCCACTGCTAGTTATAAGAAAGGGAAAACTGGAGACAATAGAAGGCATAGAACTGCCTAACCAAGCAGAGATGAGGTCATTAAGTGAACATGATACAAATATTTAGGAGTTTTGGAAGCAGACACCATCAAAGCAACAGAAATGAAAGAGAAAATTGGAAATGAATACTTCAGAAGAATAAGAAAATTTTTAGAAACTAAACTATGAAAAATAGGAAGAGAAACAGTTACATGAACGATTCATAAAGATGACAAAAGATGAGATGAACAAAAACAGTTGGACCTTTGGACATGGCTATGAAAAAGAAACCTAACAGAGAAACTGTATCCCTTATAACAGCCACCCAAGATAAGCAATTAGAACCAATCACATCAAAGCAAAGATTGGCAACAAACAAGAAAACGGCAAATGCAGAGTCTGTGGACAAAGAGACGAAACAATATACCACATAATAAGTGAATGCAACAAACTAGCCCAAAAAGAATTTAAGAATAAACACGATCAAGTAAGGAAGGCAATATGCTGGCAGTACGCTGAGAATTATGCAAAAAACTGCATCTTATACACACAGACAAATAGTACATGCACAAACGAGTAGCAGGACTTGAAAATGAAAGTTACAAAATCCTATGGGTTTTAGAACAAGATAAACCCATCCAAGCAAGAAGGCCAGATGTCATAATAGTTAACAAGAAGGAAAAGTCTATGGAAAATAATAATGAAAATGGATGAAATATTAAGGAAAACCCTTGAATGTAGAGACTCATATACATGAACTACAGACACTAGTCGGATATATAGAAACTGCTACAAATTAAAATGCAAAGAAACACCACATAGAATCATGAAACTGAAAAAGTAAGTTACCCCCACCTCAAAAAAAAAAGGTGCCAATATCGACCCATACCAAATGGCCAAGGAAGGTCAAGGGGGAAATTGAATAAAAAGAACAAAAATTTGAAAAAAATAAAGATTGAGGAGAGAAAGCACTAGCTAGATTTCCACTGGATGAGTATGAGGAGCATTGGGACCCTAGCAAGGCATATTGCTACTCAAATTCCAGTGAAGACCAATGGTCGCTATCAATGAGAAATCAATGGTTAACAGCTGTTGTGACAGTGAAAATTAATTTGCAAAAGTTATCGAAACAGGTGAACCTAGAAATCTGGGGGAGACTTGTTGTCATTCAGACTCCAAGTAACACCACAAGTTGTTCTCAAAGAGAAATCTTTGATGGCCTGTGTGAAAACTCCTAGTGAGTAATAATAATAATAATAATGATGATGATGATTATGATGATGATGATGATGATGATAATAATAATAATAATAATAATAATAATAATCAAGGATCGATAAAACACAAGAAAACCGCAAATGCAGACTCTGGGGACAAAGAGATGAAACGATAAACCATATAGTAAGTGAATGTAACAAACTGACAGGAATACAAAAACAGGCATGACCAAGTGGGGAGGGCGGTGCACTGGAAATTGTGCAAACGGCTGCATTTTGAACATACAGATAAATGGTACAAGCATAAACCCGCAACAGCACTCAAAAACGAGAACCACAAAATCCTATGGGACATGGACATACAGACGGACAAACCCATTCAAGCAAGAAGACCAGATGTCATAATAATTAACAAGAAAGAGAAATCCTGTCAAATCATAGACTTTGCTGTCCCAGCTGACCACAGGGTGAGTATGAAAAAAAGGGGAAACAAAGCAAATACACAGAACTAGCCAGAGAATTAAAAAGGGATTTGGATGATGAAGAAAATCAAAATAGTACCGATCATAGTAGGAGCACTAGGAACAATCCCGAAAAACCTGGAAAAAAGAATGGCAGAAATTAGAATCAGAGGAATGGCTGCAAAAATACAACGCCTAACGATAAGGAAAGCGGCTGAAATATTAAGGAAAACCCTTGAATCCGGAGAATAACACAAGACAATATAATGAAGAAGCATTACAGGAAATGAAGAACGCCGAAGCTGCAGATCTACATGCTCTACACCCCTATCATGCATCCCTCCATTGTTTCACCACTGTTCCTCCCAATAGAAAAGTGATTGATACCACAGAGCCGAGAAGGTTCAAGGAGGATGGAAAGACTGAGGACGGAACACTGGCCAGACCTCCGCTGGACAAGTGTGAAGAGAACTGGGATCTTGGGGAGGCTTAGTGCCACTCAAATTCCAGTATAAACCAATGGCCACTGCCAGCAAGAAATTAATGGTAAGAGGCTGTTGCGATGATGCAAATTAATTTGCAAATGCTATCGAAGGAGGAGGAGAGAGCTGGACGTCTGGGGAGGCTTGTTGTCACTCAGCTTCCAGAGAACACCACAGGTCTCCAATCAGATCATTTGCTGACTTATGTGAAAGCTCCATGTGAGCCAATAATAATAATGATAATGATAATAATAGAACTTGAAAATCAAAGTCACAAAATCCTACAGGACACGAATATACAAACAGATAAATCGATTCAAGTCATAATAGTTAATAAGAAGGAAAAATCCTGCCAGATCATACATTTCACCATTCTAGCAGGCTACAGTGCGAATATCAAGGAAACGGAGAAGTAAAGTAAATACACGGAACTGGCCCAAGAGCTGAAAGGGATCTGGAAGATGAAGAAAGTCAAGAGAACATCCATAATAGTAGGTGCACTAGGAACAATCCTGACAAACTTTGAAAAAAGGAATGGGAGAGATTGGAATCAGGGGAATGGCTGAGAAGATACAATTGATAACAATAATGAAAACGGATGACGTATTAAATAGAGAGACTAATACACATTTGCTACAAACGCCATATAGAAACTGTAAGAGAAGTACAACAAAAAGATAGAACAACACCGCATGGAATCAAGAAAAACTGAAGCCGTATAATTGTAAGTTTACTCTCCCCCTCCAAAACAAAAATTGAAGTGTCAGCATCAACTGGCACCACACAAAATAATCGTGAAGGGTCAAGGAAGATGGAAAGACTGGGAAGAGAAAGCACTAAACAGACCTCCACTGGATGTGCAAAGAGGACCAGTATCTTAGGGGAGGCTTTTTGCCACACAAATTCCACTGAAGGCCAAAGTTTGGTACCAGTGGGGAATTGCTGGTAAACAGGTATTGTGATAATGCGCATTTATTTCTAAAGGTTATCAAAAGAGGTGGGGAATACTGGAAATCTGAGGAGACTTGTTGTCACCTGGACTTCAGGCAACGCCACAAGTTGTTGACAGAGAAATCTTTAATGATGGACTTTGTGGAAACTCTAGTGGTGGTGATGGTGGTGGTGGTGATCGTGATGATTATTATTATTATTATTATTATTATTATTATAAGTCATAGACCTGTTCATCATTCCAAGGGAAAAAAGTCATGGACCTGTTCATCATTCCAAGGGAAAAATTTCCTAGACAACTTTGTAGCATGCATGGCACAGAAACCCAGGAATTTGCACTTCAATTTAGGAGAATGGACAATATAAACTCGGCAGTAATCTCCAATAGGCATCAAGTCTGCTTTTGAATGTGCTTACCGTTTGTGCTTGTACAACTGCATCTGTTAGATCATTCCATGTGTTGACAACCCTCTGTGAGAAGGTCCCTTTGCGGACATCTAGCCTACAGTGTTTTTTTTACGATTTTGAGGCTGTTGCCCCTGGTTGCACTGTTTTGGATGATCTGAAAAGATGGCTTTCTTGTATCATAGATCCCATGAATGTACTTGTAGAGATCGATCATGTCACCACGATTTCTCCGATGCTCAAGAGTGGGCAGTCTCAGAGTTCTCAATCTTTCAGAATATGGCTTGTCCTTCAGTGATGCCAGCAGCTTGGTTGCTCGGCGCTGTACGTCTTCCAGATCACTGCGTAAAGTCTTATGGTGTGGCTGCCAGACAGAGTGGCAATACTCCAAGATAGGCTCTTGCAGAGTTGCACAAAGACTGTATTCAAGAGGAAGTCAAAAATGCGGCAAATGATCCCGACAGCTTTATTTGCTTTTGCGATGGATTTAGCTACATGTTCCTTGGAACTCAGTTTGTTGTCGATGTAGACGCCTAGGCCTTTCTCATGATCATGCTCTTCCAGTGTTATCACTCCAAGCGAGTTGTCTTTCAATGTGTATTTAGCCTCTGATCTCCTGCTCCCTAGTTTCAGGACACTGCATTTCTGTTGGTGAAAATGGAGCAACCAGCCCTGTGACCAGTTCTGCAAGTTATCTAGGTCAACCTGTAGGCTGTCTGCGGCTCCTGGGATGTCACTACGTGTGAACAACTTTGTGTCATCTGCAAACAGCTTCATTTCATTTTGCCAGAGTTTAGGTAGGTCGTTTATGCTTGATTTTGCTCCGTTTACTACTGAATGCAGTTGAGGACTTTGCCCTGGATGCCATATGACTCAATCTTTGTCAGGAGGCGACGGTGAGGCATGGAATCGAAAGCCTTCTTGAAGTCCATGTAGACGATGTTGATACTTCCTCCTGCATCGAGAGTTTCTGTCCAGGTATCCATACCATCCAGAAGCTGAGTAGTACAGGACCTTCCCTGTACAAAGCCATGTTGCTCTGTGCTAATAAGGTGGTTTTCCCTTAAATGCCTTATAACTTCTTCCCTGACAAGTTTTTCCATCACCTTACAGAGTATGCATGTGAGACTAATTGGTCTGTAGTTACTCGCTTGTAGTCAGCTTCCCTTCTTTAAGACGGGGTAGACTGTTGCCTTTCTCCAGTCCTGTGGTACTTGTCCCTCTAGCAGAGATTTATGGAAAAGCAGTGATACTGGGTGTGCCAAGGTATCAGCAGCTTTTGAAAGAACAAGAGGGTTGTTGGTCTGTAAGTTCTTGAATAGTTTCTGGACTTTTTCCTCAGAGATTTAGAATGTTTCTAAAGGTACGTTATACTCAGTAGGTGGTGGGTCGGGTAGCGGACCATCATCTTCAAACATGAGACTTATAAATATCTAAGCATTCTTGAATTGAACAATAGAGATGAAAATATGGTTTCTTTTTTTTACCTAAGAAGAAAAAGAAAAAAAATCCACAATACAAAGTTATATAGACTTAATGGAATAACTACTTGGGCAGTATCCTTAGTAGGATACTCCGGACCTTTTATAAATTGAACAAAAAAGAAGTTTTTGCTAGAACCAAAAATCTAATGACTATACATAAGACACATGTATATATGTATATATCTATGTAACAGAATTAAGAGTTGCATGTAGGTATATATATATATATATATATATATATATATATACCTACATGCAATTATCTTTTTTAAATAGTATATATATATATATATATATGTATATATATATATATATATATATATTATAAAACTCAAATGACCTTGTAATGATGTACGAAGAGCGTGCAATAAGTAATGCCCCTGACCCACTTCCAGTTGTCTGATCTAGCTGAAATTTTGCATGTGCAATGAATTATATCTCTACAGGTTATGTGGCAAATTACAGCTCTGAACTAATTGTGCTTTCTGTTTTACAGGTGTTTGAACTGAGTCAGGTGTGAAATGGAGCCTGTTGAATGTTGAACAGTGATCCGGTTTTTGTATTTGAAAGGACGCACACCACAGGAGACTTTTGATGAAATGAAAGAAACTTATGGTGATAATGCCCCATCATATGACCTTGTAAAACGCTGGCATCGTGAATTCAAACATGGTCGGAAGTCTGTGGAAACAGATCCCAGACCTGGTCGCCCCACCCTTCTGCCATTGATGAGGCTGCCATTTTGGAAGATCGGCGCATTACTATTCGCCAAATAGCCCAAGATGTCAAGATTAGTACAGGGTCTGTGGAAACTATCATTCATGACCATTTACATATGTATAAGGTGTCTGCCAGATGGATTCCCAGGTTGCTCACACCATTCCAGAAGCGAGAATGTGTTGAGTGCTCGAGAATGAAGTTGAAGATGTGCCAAGAAGATGAGTCAAAGTTTTTCAAAAGACTGATTACACAGGATGAAACCTGGCTCCATCACTATGATCCAGAGACCAAAGCCCAATCAATGCAATGGCAGCACTTGGACTCACCACCTCCATAGTCTTCTGGGACCAGGACGGAGTAGTGATGACATTTCCTGACAAAGGGTACTACAATTACAGGAGCCTATTATGCTTCACTTTTGAGGAAATTAAGGGAAGCTATCAAAATCAAGAAGCGGGGCAAGATCAGCAAAGATACCCTTCTCCTGCAGGACAACGCTCCAGTCCACAACTCGCATATTGCCAGATCAGAAGCACGGGCATGTGGTTATGGAATCCTACCTCATCCTCCCTACTTTCCTGACCTTGCACCATCTGACTTTCACCTCTACCCAGCCATGAAGATGTTTTTGAAAGGAAAGCATTTCCCAGATGATGCAGCCTTGATTTCTGAAGTCACGTCGTGGTTGGAGGACCAACCTGGGGTGTTCTACAAAAACGGTCTCCAGAGCTGCATCAAACGATGGGAGAAATGCATAACTCTGGGTGGTTCCTATGTAGAGAAAAACTAATAACTGTGCCAAGTTTCGTTGCTCTACTGCTTTGGGAAGTGGGTCAGGGGCATTACTTATTGCACGCCCATCGTATGTAACCCACTTTCCAGTTTACGACATCTGGTAGCGCATGCGCGCATGACCTGCGCACTGAAATATTAACGTTATTATTTCGAAATTATTATTTAACATGGGAAGAGTGGGGGGTTAAAATAACTTAAATGTAATACAGAAATGAACGATGTAAAAAAAAAAGTAGATATATCAAAATTTGAATTTAACTATAATAAGTATTATGGTATCTGTTCAGTGCACATTTACCTATAGGTATGGCCAACCACTTATAATTCAATAACTGTAATCTTTTTTTTTTTTCAAAAATAAGCAATTATAATAGACAGAACGACTCATAGAAATCTATCTATAATCTTTTTTTCAGTTTAATATACTTTCATAGAAATGTTTCTGTTATGTCAAAAAAAAAAAACCTATTTTCTTTACGTCACAAGTGTCACACTCATACATGAATTCCATAGCTAATACAACATACTGACCCAACGGGTCACGGGTAGTCTAGTATATATATAAAATTTAGGAATTTAAAATTTGTGATTTGAAAAAGTTAACTTTGAAACATAGAAATTTTATTGTATGCAAGACAAAGCCTACAGCATAGTAAAATATATTTCCTTGAGCCTTTTTGATGTTTATATATCTTCTCGGAGGAAAAATATTGTTACAGGAAAAAGTGTTGTCCCTTTCCATGTAAATAAGAACATTAGATAAGTGAAAATGAGATTAGGTTAAGCCGAGACTTGAACCTTGTAAGCGAGGTTAAGAAATAGGATGTTAGAAATCGGAATGTTAAAATGGTCTGTTGTTAAATTCTATTATAAAATAGTTGGATATTGTTTATATTGTAAAAAGAATTGATTGTTCATTCTTTTACAAAACTGAATATTAAAAATGTCAGCTAAAAAGAATGAACAATACAAATTAAAAATACATCGTTAAAAAAATAGGTCAGTTGAGAATTCTTTGTTGCCAAAAATGTGTTTGGAAAAACATGTACATAGCCACGTGAGTCGGTCACGTTTTAGAAACGTACTTCTGACGTCATAGCAAAAGGGGGATTCTCAATATAGGAACTAGAGTTAGTCAGATCAGGGCAGTTGAGGCAGAACAGTCAGCTGTCGGTTGGAGAGAGTTGATCAGCCAAGAGTTGACATGGTCAGAGGCGGGTCCCCTTAGAGGCGAAGGAGTAGAAGGTTAACCACGTAGAACAAATGTGAATTCCTGACGTCATCAGCATTCAAACGGTTTAATGGATAAAGAATCATCTTTGTGTTTTTGTAAAACTGTTGTCATGTGTCATCATTCAACAACCAAAAGGTAATGTGTTAAACATCTTATTATGAACATTATGTAACCCTTCCAAGAAATGTATCTCTCATCCTCTCTATATGTGTTATAAGAAATATAAGAACTGTGCATCTATCACCCGATATATATATATATATCGTATATATATGAAGTCCCAAGCATCCTCAGACCTGTATAAATGCCTCTTTCTCTCTCATTATCACTATCGTTATATCCATTATATGTATTGGCCCAATATGAACCCCTCGCCATTCTTAATATGAAACCCCCACTATTCAACAATATTAGCAAATATTATAAAAGGTTTGCACGTAATTTTCTAAAGGTAATATACATAGAAATTTAAATGAAGTATTTTTTAAGTTTTTAAATCATTTTAGCTACGTAGAATAAGTGAAATTGGATATTGATGCAGCAAAAAAAAAAAAGGATATTGAACTTCAAATCGAAATTGCATGCTAAATCCTGTAATAGAAGTTCTTGGTATTCGGCAGGTAAAAAGATCCAACGCATATTGTAATAAATCCAAGGAAGCTGGTAACAATCCAATATATACATATTGCCACAGTTTTTCTTTAGTTTGATTGGATATTCGGCAAATATTTGATTATATCGATCCAGTAAAAAAATTTTTTCATATATCAGTTTCAAAATTCAGTTCAAGTTTTCAATCAATTTGTGAATAAAAACCAAAAGATATCCGGAGACAGGCAAATAAAATTAAATGAAAATGAAAATAATTAAATAAAAGAATTGCTTATCAAACCAAAGCAAAATAGTCTTTAAAAATCAGATGCAGTTTTTGTTATCAAGATTATATTTGTAAGTCAGCACAAGTGAAAATGTTATAATATTACTAAAATCGCAAAATTAAAATTCTATCTTCTAAAAATAAGGAAGTGGTAGGACAATTTAACTTGAAGAGAGGGTGGAAGAGAAAGAAAAATAAAATAAAATAAAGAGAGATTGAGAGCGTCTATATGTCTAAACAGGATTTTACACGATTTAAAAAATGGGTCAAGGTTCAAACTAAGAGTTAAAAGGCTGGAAAGAAAAGAAAAGAAAAATAAAGAAAAAGCCTAGTAATGTTAAAACAAAAAAAAATAAAAGCCCTACTTCTGTTTGCTTGCTCCAAACATATAATGCTGAAATTTATATTTCTCATATATAAAGTAATATCCAACGTATATACGTAATGATAATAATATTTAATTGAAAAGCATAAAACACTAGATACT
This sequence comes from Euprymna scolopes, assembly GCF_053919585.1. Taxonomy (NCBI): domain Eukaryota; kingdom Metazoa; phylum Mollusca; class Cephalopoda; order Sepiida; family Sepiolidae; genus Euprymna; species Euprymna scolopes. Next base: position 104,642,488 of record NC_136500.1, on the reverse strand, counting down.
ACATTATTTTTCAATGTAATCACTATTGGTGGAGACGACCATCTCAAAATGAGCATGAAATAAATCACATGTCTTGCTTTATAGTGGTGACTGGTGAACACCTCCAGAGAGTTCAACGGTTTTGTGGGTATGCTTGTTGGTCATCAGAAAAAAGTTAGTCAAAAGAGTTGCGGTTGGGTGACAAGAAGAACGGCTACAAGTCTGGTGACTAGGGGTAAATGGTTGTCATAACCTTGTGTGCAGGTGTGGTGATTTTGTTCATCCAGGGTTTTTGAACATTCCTCAAACTCCTAGTAGATCTTAGCAATGACTCTCAGTGTTGGCTTTTGTTGTAACACTTATATATATATATATATATATATATATATATATATATATATATACTCTTTTGTGTTATTTACAATAGATTCGGTATTTCAAAATGTTAGCTTATCTATGAAGAAATATTAACAACAGGTTATTCGTTGTTTTACCACGTCATTATTTTAAGTTTTCAAAATTTTATATCATGTTTTGTCTATAAGTGAAATATTCATATTTGATCACTATTTCATGTGCTGGCAGCTCTTTCTTTCTATTAGATTTTTTTCTTTCATTTTCCTTATTCATTTTTCTTCTAGAAAACTAAGGCTCATTCATACATTTCACGCCAAGTTTAAAAGTGTTTCTTTCGCTATATACGATAGTAAATGATAATATTTACTTCTTTTTTAGTTTCCATATTTTTATAACATTATTGAATGCTCATATCTTTCATTTTTGAAGTTTATTAGAGATTCTACAGTCACGACTCTTAAGTCATATAATTTTGCTAAATTCACCAATTAACTATTTCTCTCACAGACAAATCTATTTTAGCTGAGTTGTTAGAAAATATACTGGGTAACCTGAAATCAAAATTCATTCTTATCATCCTATGAACGAACAATTACTACCAAGTAAACATCTATTATAAATCTTAAACCATATTTGTGATACAGTTTTTGGAATATAGTGAAAATATGAGTAACATCAAAGAAAAGATTAGTAGGATATATAAAAAAAAATGAAGATAAAAAATTTCAAGTACATTCACACTCTCTGATATGAGGACATTTAAAACTGATTGAAGCAGATATTACAATGTGAAATCTGACATGGAGTCTTACCTGAGAGGGTACTACTACACGATGTAAGAGTTTGCCATCTTTGCTGTAAAAATGCAGCTCATTTCTGCAGTACAAATTTGGTAGTCTAACAAAGCCAGCTACTGCCAAATATTCACCACAATTTGACCAATCCATTTTGACCCCTAGAAAAAAAAAACGATTAAAAAGTTAAAATTAAATCTTAAATGAAAATCTTAAAAGAGAAGTGTTGAAAAATATGTTTAAAACATATCATGAAAATGAAAGGAAATTTGTGAGAATCAAATCTTGTAATTGAAATTGAAAACAAATGAGCTAAAAAATGAAGATTGGGTAACCCATCCACTACCATTATTTAATCTACTTTGATTTCATTAAGAAAATATAAACTGCATTGCATATCTGTTAATGCATTCTTCTTGTATAACTAAAAATAAGTCTCCTTTACTTCTATATTATTCTTATGGAAGGAAAGACACATATTTTGCTATTTAATTAAGATACGTCCTATAGAGTGTAACAGAAATACATATGTAAATTAGATAGCAACAGTGTTACCTTCTTTAAATAATCACAAAGAATAATTAAGAAAGATTACACAGAGCCCAGGGAGTTGATAGTTTATTTGAATAAGTACTAATTATGTTTCATTAGAATCATTAAAACAAGATTTGTTTTCAAACAATGTTTGAAGACAAATTCTTGAACCTGCAGGCCCCGTGAACCCTATGTATGTCCTAGTTCTATCTTTTTTTTAACATCACATTTATATACAATGTTGGCAACAAGGTATTTTCCTTGTAAGGAGCATTTATTAGCGTTTCTATAGTTACATAGTGATTCTACATCAGTATCTAAACTGTTATATATCTTCCAACTTCCTTAATTACCTTATCTATATTTACCTTATTCGAACCTATTGGCTAAGTTAATGGATGCTGAAAATCAAAATTTAACTGTGTTTTTGTTTATGACTTTACCTATATTACTGACTTCAGTAAAGTTCTTGTCAAGAATCTAGTAAAATTCCTTTAGTATATTAAGGATGTGGGCACAGCAAGATGGATTAAATCATACAGAATTTCTATATCTGTTTTTTTATTATTCTTATTCTCTAGATGTTGTCATGGGGTTCTCAACTGGATTGGATTAGAGATATTAGTGGTTATTATATTGCTTTAAGAATTATATATGATACTAGCAGGGGTGCCCGGCATTGCCCAAGTGTGTGGAGGTGTGTGCTGAGCAAAAGAAAAAAAAAGTGGTAGTAAGCAGGCAGGTTCAAACCCGTGACGCGAAGGCGGAAAAGAAAGTGAAAGAAACCTGAAATCTTACCGCTACGCTTTGACGCAACAGAAAGTGAAAAGTGTTCTCATTTTGCGATGACAATCAAAAAGTTGACTTGCAGAAATGAATAGTTAAGTGAATGAGTTCACGCAGGTGCAGAAATGAACGTCTGGCTTAAGTTAAGAATCACACGCTTAACTCTGGCTGTAGGCCAGTTTCTGCCGTATCTGTTTCCCAACGATGTTGGGGAAAACCAGCTCCCCCCTTAAAGGGGGAGTTCTGGCAGCGTCCAACTGAATAGCAATTGTTAGATATGAAAGGCTTCCCCCACATTGATCAAAGTTGATTGCTTTTCTGGATGTCTCGGCCAGAGGGACAGGAGGCCGCTGACTTCACTTTGATCGGTTTTGCTTTTATACGAAAAAAAAACAAACATACATCAGGAACTACGGAATGTTTTAAAAGTCGATCCAAAAAAAGATGGAGAAGACGTCCATTTTCAAATATGAGATTTTATAATCTAGGAAGTATAAGAAAACTTTAATTGGTAACCTTGTCGATAACCCCCATCAAAAAAGCCTACATGCCGCGACCAGAAGTTCAGAATGTTAAAATTAGGTATAGTCAATCTAACCGATACGATGACTTGCAAAAATGACTCACAAAAAAGCGCCCCCTCCTTATAGAAAACTACCCAGTTGAGGGTGAAGGAATTAATGTTTTTAACCAATTTTTTGATATTTGTCGTCCGAGACATCGAGCTTCAAAATGATACCAATCTCTTGAAAATCCGTTGCCTCCATGGGAAGTTTTAGGCAAACATACAAACATACATAAATTTAAACAGATAGGTGAGATTTATATTATAGATAACCTAAGGTGGTGTCCTTATTCTATTTCTTTCCTCAGTGATTCATTCGGTTGATCCCTTATGTAATCTATTTCATTGCTATATGCTGCCCTTTTACCAAAGCTGATTGCCTTTCTGGACGTCCCGGCCAGAGGGCCAGGACATCCAGAAAATTCTTAGTCACAATATTTTTTTCTTAGAACTAATTATTTTTTGTAAGAAAGCCTTGATATTCTTTTAGAAATGCTAGGAATAATAGCGTTTTTCACTAAGTCTAGGTGATGAGATTTAATGTCAATGTAATATAAAATTTGATTGAGTTTAAGATATGGTTTGTATATATTGTAATCTAAGTTAAGATTAATATGTAGAAAATTCACTACATTATGGTTAATGTGAATAGACTTATATCCCTAAAAATTGATGTAATTTGTGTTTAGTTTCAGCATTCACAAAAAACAGTGCATCATAAAACTCCTCTTCTCATACCTGATAACTTTCTATAAATCTCCTTTGCTCCTTTTACAGTGCAGATAAATATCATTTTGTAAAGACTATAAACAACATTGTTTTAATATCCATAGTGAGTGTCTAAAAGCATGCATACAGAGAAAAAAGCATTCCCAATTAAATGGGAACACCTAACGTCAGACACAGAAATTACACAAGAATTTTTAAAGAATATTCAAGATGCAATCCTCATTTATGCAAACAGTTATTAGGGTTTAAAGTAATTTATAGATAAAACAATGTTGCAAACGTTTTTGTTTTGTTTTTATTTGTTTATAATCATATTATTATTATTATTATTGTTATTGGGAGGATGTCGTTGAAGGAGCATGTGGTTAGAAGTGAAGAGTGGATGCTTAAGGTTGTAGCAAATGAAGTGGAGGTATATGAGACCAAGGCTGATTATGTGAAACGTATAGATGAAAAAAAGCAGAGGAACTGGCTAGGAAGAAAATGCATGGAAGGTTCTTCCAGGATAGAGCAGAAGTGGCTGATGAAAGATCATGGCAATGGCTTAGAGCTGGGTATCTGGCTAAGAATACTGAAGCTTTTGTGTGTGCAGTACAAGAGCAGGCATTAGGAACACGATTGTTCAAAAAAGTGGTTCTAGGAGAGGAAGTTGTTGCAGAATGCCGGGTTTGTGGTAAGACCTCAGAGTCAATTGCGCACCTTGTAGCAGGATGTAGTGGACTGGCCCAGAGAGAGTACCACAAAAGACACGATCGCATGGGACTCCAGATATATTCGGAGGTGTGTAAGAGGGTTGGGGTGAAGTGTGCTGGAAAATGGTTTGAGGAGGTGCCTGATGAAGTGAGAACAAGTAAGGATGGCAAGGTAGAGGTATGGTGGGACAAAAGTGTCATAACGACCAAGCAATTGGAACATAATCGTCCAAATTTGGTCGTCATTGACAAGGTCTCAAAAAACTGGCAGATTGTAGACTTTTCAGTACCCTGGGACAGGAATGTAAGAGAGAAGGAGAATAAGAAGTGGAGCAATTATGTTCCATTGGCCTTGGAGATAAGGCGTATACACGGGGTTAAAATATAAATAATCCTGGTTGTAGTTGGTACACTAGGAGTAGTATCAAGTCGTCTGGAAGGACAATTGAAAAAACTACAAATCCCCGGTTTTAGGCCTTCAGACCTCTGCAATTGTAGGTACCACCAGCATCCTTAAGAAAACCCTTGACCTTTGAAGCTCCTGGTTTGAAGCTGTGATTAAGGGAAATCCTCTGGAAATGAATCCCATCCCTTTCCAGAGAGACGTTGATAAACGAAATCAGAATTATTATTATTATTATTGATAATAATAATAATAATAATAATAATAATAATAATAATAATAATTTTTCCTTTTTTCTTTTTATTTCTTTCCCTTTTCTTCTGTTCTTTTTCACTTAAAAGTCATTAATTTATTTTATTTTTGAATATCATGTAACTGCCCTTCTAATCAACATCTGCTGTAAACTTTTTTCTAATTTTTGTATAAAGAGCATCTTATAACTTGTTGATCCAAACATGATCATCGATTCGTAGCGACATATAAATGCTTCTATAAAATCTTGCTTTACTTCAGTATTGAACACTTTTGTATAAACCTCATTAAATCCATTGATTGTTTCACCCGTGAAAAATCTTAACCTGGAATATGCATGGAAGAACACAATTTAAGACTATAAATTATATTTATATATAGAATATATATTTATAGAATAAGAATTTAAGGCTATAAATTATACTTTACATGAATTTATTGTTCGACAGGATACTCAAATAAGAAATATTAAGATTTTCTTATTCCGCAGAGTTGTAAAGAAACGCGTTCTCATCATCAGAGGAAAGATATTAGCAAATGAATGTTATGGCAAAGTTATGCATTTGCCGATACTGGCATGAATTGAAACTGCATTATATGAAAACTAGTGATAAATGTAAAAATGCAAAGAGTTTATGTAATGGGGGAAAGAAATGAAAAATGAAAAGTGAATTAAGAATTAAAAATTAAACATCAAGATGAAGCGATATGAAGTGATTACTTATTTTCAATACAAAATGATCATAAGAGTCGGAAGTTGGATTTATAATGTTGAAAAATAGATCAAAATTAAAAATCCAAGTCTCTAGAAAGATTCCATTTGCAAGCAGTTAAGAAAGACGGATTATTTCAATTCGTTAAAGATTTTTCCCTTACAGATAGCAGGACTGGCAGAACGAAATCTTCCATGACCATTAAAAAGGTTAGTAATTAGGGAAAACTTGATTTCCAAACTACAACGGAAATGGAAGTAAAAACAAAATGTTGTCTTCGTGATCCAGACAGATTGTCCTTGAAATAATTGGGGTTTGCATCAAAATGCACATATTTGAACAGATGCAAGCATGATTTTTGAGTAAACAGAAAAAAAGTCAATGAAAAATCATTGGCGCGTACATAGTCATAACCTTGATAGCAATACTACGACTACTACTACTACTACTACTACTACTAATAATAATAATAATAATAATAATATTATTATTATTGTTATCAGTGATAATGAAAATAATAATAATAATAATAATAATAATAATAATATTGTTATCAGTGATAATAATAATAATAATAATAATGATAATAATAACTAGCGGGACCTGTGGAAATTCCACAGCAGCATTTTTCATATGTAATATATTGTTGCTGGGCATGCTGTGAGCGTTCTGTTCAGCATAAATGAAGGCACAATCATATTCTAGTATTTTTATTAAAACTGTACTGCCCCCTTACTAAAATAATAACTTTGATATTTAGCAAGGCAGGCTCAAACCTACACCATGAAGGAGGAAAAGATCGGGAAAAAAACCTGACGTCTTTGCTGTTACAACCACTGTCAAACCGGAAGTGACGTAGGTTTAAATTAAGGCTAGACAATCGAAAAGAGGGGATGACTTTCGAAAATATCGGTGAAAAAAGCGACCCCTCCCTGTTGAAAAGTGCCCAGTTGAGGGTGAGGAAATTAATGTATTTAGCCAATTTTTCGGTATTTGTCGTCTGAAGGGTCAAGCTTTAAAACAATTTTGATCTTGTGAAAATCCTTCGCCTCCGTCAAAAGTTTTAGGCAGACATGCAAACCTACATACATACATTTATATATTGGTAGCTTGAAATTTTCGACCCAAACCGATTAAAAAGCTTGCCCTATCTCTGAATACCCTTTACGTCAAATTTCCAATGTTAAGACAAGAAATTGTCTGAGTAATTTAGTAGAGACTGCAGAGGTCAATTTTTTTTAACTTTAGCCCCTATTATGACCCCTTAAAATTTATTGTTTTGTGCTCAAATCAAGTTATTTAGTTAGATCCATGTCCAAACCACTTCCGGTTTGCCAGTGGTCGTAACAGCAAAGACGTCAGGCTTTTTTCCCATTCTTTTCCTCCTTCACGGTATGGGTTCGAGCATGCCTTTCTACTACCCCTTTTTTGTTTTTGCTCAACACACACCTCCAAACACCCGGGTAACGCTGGGCTGAAATGCTAGTATATATATATATATATATATATATATATATATATAAAGTCTCAATATTTTACCTCCCATTGCATAATTATTTTGCTCCTAATGTAATTATTGATAGATGTCACATCCCTATTATGCGACCTAACGTCTTCTCTCCTCTTCTGATGAGAAGCATTAGGTTTTGAAATACCATGATATAAAAAAGTTCTTACGTATCCTACATCCCTAATTACTGTAACATCCTTGTTGAATAAATGAATAAATCTATAGATATTAGTATATATTTTTATATTGTAATTTTCTTATTTTATCGATACTCTCTCTCTCTCTCTCTCTCTCTCTCTCTCTCTCTCTCTCTCTCTCTCTCTGTATATATATATATATATATATATATGCACACACAAATTTATCCATATATATATATATATATATATATATATCTACACACACACACGCATATATATATATATATATATATATATATATATATATATATATATATATATAATGTAAATTGTTAGGTGAAAGTACAGAATTTTTTTTTTTCAAGAAAATGTACTAATTCTATTTTTGTCAACACCCCCATTAATCATGCAAAACAAATGTCGATTTAGGGTTTTAACATTTGAAGAACGCTCGGCTTAATCTGGTGATTGCTGGTCTAGCCCTAACTATAATTGATCCCCAGGATTCGGGTCAAATTCTGCAAGGGTACCATTCTTTGTAATTTCGTCTTTTTTTTTTTTTTCCAATTTTTTGAGTGGATTATCAACGATTGCAAACTAAAAAAATTTAACCAAAATGCAAAAAAATTCAATAATTATATATTTTTAAGGGGTGTTCAGTTTCTAATACAAAGTCCTAGTAAATCTATCCCCCTTATTGGAAACACAAAATCAAATTATTGCCCATATAGTTGAGAGAGGTTCCTTTTGAGTTTTTGTTTGTTTTTTTCTGGGGGGGGGGGGATTGCCGCCCTCTAAATCCCCCTCAAAATTCCGTAATTTTCACTTAAAAAATTTTTTTTTTTCCTATTATTACAGACTCAAATTACAGATTATGAAAAAAATATTGAAAATATATTTTGTATAACTTCACGCGGGGGTTCAGTTTTCAATAAATTTTGTATTCAATTTAGTACAACGTTATAATTGAAAAATGAACCCCCACATAAAAAGTTATAAAAAATGTTTTTCATTTTTTTTATAGTCTGAAACTTAAGTATGTAATCGATGATATTAACGGGAAAAAAGTTTTTAAAAAAGTGAAACTTGTGGAATTTAGAAGGTGGGCAATCTCGCTAAGGTCCGCCTTTTTTTTTTTTTTTTTTTTTCTTTTTTTTTTTACAATATTTTAAGCAGATTATTATTGATTTGACACTCAGCTACCAGATGTTTAGGGATCGCTCAGTTTCTAATATAATGTAAGTAGATCTAGATGTGTATACCTTAGGGTAAAACTTGCGGAGTATGAGCTGTTTTATGGTTGTTGAAAAGAATGGAAAGGAAATTTAAATTTCATTTCGTTTTGATCATTTTTTTTTGTGTTTAAACAAAGGAATAACATTCTACAATCGAACTTTATTTATTTTTTATTAATAAAAATAAAATTGTATTAACAAAAATTAAATAATTAAATTTCAAACGAAAAAGTCAATTTGGTTTACCTTTTTGGGCATTTTTTTTTTTTTTTTACATAAGTCCAACTCACCGTTCACATTGGAAATGTTGACTTTTTCGATGAATATTTGACAGGAGAGCGACCACATGCGGTTAATTTAAATTAAATTTCAATCACATGATTACATTTTCAATAATCACGTGATTAAATGTTATCCATTTTAAATTTACCCATATTATAAACACATTATGAAGCGAGATGAAAAGTTCTTTTTAGTGATGTCATATGACGGCGAGTGGTGATGATGATATTTCCCCAAATAAAAAAATGGCCGCATTGTTACAAATAAAACCATTTAATTCATGAAATAAAAATTAAGTATAATTAAAAAGAAATATATAAAAACACGCATGAGTAGAGTGAAAATACTATACAAAATATCGAAGCAATCGGTTGGTTCGGTGTTTTTTTTAGTTTTTACAAAACCTAACAAACCAAGAGTTTCATTATATATATATATATATATATATATATATATATATATATATATATTTGTCTTTACATAAGCAGTAGTTTGTTGCTACACAGTCATGAGCATGTTTCGGTCTACCAGTATTTACCAATTAGAGACCTCATCAGGCAACAACCTCTATTTCCGAAAACGGAATTTAAAATGAAGAGCGAAAATTAATTCTCAGCAAAAGAAGGCTTTTTTTTTTTGTTCTGAGTGTGAAGATTCGTTAGTTTATTCATTTTAGTATTTGTTTATTTACTTATTTATCGGTGACTTTATTCATTTTCATGTTGGTGTTAGGGGTTAGGGTTATAAAACCTAGAACTATACAGTTATCGTTAACAGGCGAGAGGCTCCTGTTTCTGTCTGAGACCATCCAGGGTCAATGTGTCATAAAATTCCCTTTTTATTCCCCCCCCTCTTTCCTTTTTTTTTTCTTAAGTTTATATTTTAATACTAGCTGTACCCGGCCACGCGTTGCTGTGGTTCAGTTTGTTAAAATGAACACATTCCTCAAGAAAAATTGCATTTTGTTCGTTTATTTACTTTTATTATTTTTTGCAATTCAATAAAAGTTGTTATTTTTTCCCCCAAAAAAAAGATTAATTTTTTTACCATAAGTGAAAGTTGTTTTTTCAGGAAAACTTGCAATTTTTTTTTTTTAAAGAAATTTGTCAGTAAACGTTTCTCTTTGAAAACGGAATTTTTATTATAAAAAGAACAGATGAACACTGTAAATAGTTATGTGAAAGTAGAGAAAAATTTGATTCTTTTTTTCAAGAGAATGTACAAATTATTTTTTTTTAACAGATGTTCAGAAAATAAACAGAAAAATACTTCCATCATTAATTATGCAAAAAAATACATAAAATGTTGATTTAGTGTTTCAACATAATGCTTATAAATTACGATAAAATTGCTGAGTATGCGCTGTTTTACGGTTGTTGTAAAAATGGAACGGAAACTTAAATTTCGCTTCGTTTTAATCTTTCTTAATTTTTTAATTGTGCCCCCCCCTCAAACGAATATAATCAAAACAGTAACATTCAACAATTGTACTTTATGTATATGAAACACAAAATATTTATTAAAAAAAAAAAGAAAAAAAGTTAATAACGAAAGGGAAATAATTCCATTTTTAAACGAAAAAGTCAGTTTGGTATATCTTTTTGTTATTTTTTACGTAAGTCCAGCTTACCATTCACATTGGAAATGTCGACATTTATAGGTTGTAGGGTACGTTTACAACGAATAAACACTCCAATCTAGTAGATGTATCAGAATTTTTGACACCCTTATCACGAAACTGCGAATAAAATATAAAAATCTCGTAATTTCTCTTTTAAAAGTGGGTTGTTTATTTTCTTTATGGGTTATACTTCCAAAATAAACTAATAAAGTTGTTTTAAAAGTAATAGAAATATCTTTTTTTATTTTTTAAAAAACAGTAATGAATTTTCTGAACTCAATATTTTTCAATTTTTAAACTTTAAAAATCCATCAAAATTTTTCTATTGATTCTATTTTTACGATATTTTCAGGGTCAATGTGAAATTTTATGCCCTTTCCAATAAACCGAATATATTTTAGGCAAACTTTTTTTTTTAAATCACGCCCCACCCCATTTTCAAGTGTCTATTAAAAAGTAAATAATTAATTTACTCACCAAAGTTTTATATATCACAAATTGAAGAGAAAAGGTCAATAAGTAATATAATCAAATTTAAAACAAAAAAAGTAGTGTTTTTTAGAAATTCACCTGTAAAGTTCGAAGTTTAAAACCTGTTTTTTTTAAACCACGTTGTTTGTTTTTTCTTTAGTTTTTGTTTTTTTATGAAACCTTGGTCCTTGCTCCTTTCATTGAAAAAAAATTAGGGTTTGAATTACATTTTTCGAGGAGTTATAAGCTTGGAAAGACAGGAGGTCGAATAATTCATACCTCCCATTTTGAAATGTCTATTAAAAAGTAAATAATTTACTCCCGAAAGTGTTATATATCACAAATTGAAGAGAAAAGGTCAATAAATAATATATTCAAATTTAAAACAAAAAAAGTAGTGTTTTTTAGAAATTGACCTGTAAAGTCCGAAGTTTAAAACCTTTTTAAAAAAAAAAACAGATTCTTTGTTTGTTTTTTGTTTTTTTTAATGAAACCTTGGTCCTTGCTCCCTTAATTGAAAAAAAAAATAGGGCTTGAGTTACATTTTTCGAGGAGTTATTAGCTTGGAAAAACAGGGTGGAATTATTCACTATTTTTCACGAAATTTCTGACACACCTACCAATCTACCCATGTTAAGAACGGCTTTCGGAATAGACACCCCTAACCTTGCCAGCATACCCGAAAAGCTATAAAAGTTGATGTGTCGAATGTGAACGATGAGTTGGACGTAATGTAAAAATGTACCGAATTTAAAAGGGAACGAAATTCAAATTTCCGTTCCATTTTTACAACAACCGTAAAGCAAAGCATTATATGCAAATTTTACTTAACTTACTGTATTAATGTTATTTTTTTAAGCAAAAAAAAAAAAATATATATTTAGGTTTGGCTATAAATTCCTAAACTCATTTCACCCTAAATAATTTAGGTGACTGAAATAGGAATCTAATTGAATCTTTAATTTCCTGAATAGTATGCGAGAATTCATTTTTCTTCGAGTTATATCGAATTCATTAATACGGACTTTAGGGGCTTTTTTCGTAATGTTACTGTAAAAATTATGTTTTATTGTTACAAATTACGATGCTTTATTTATATAAAAAAAGCAAAAATAAATTCTTGCGTTTTTTATTTACTACTGAAAACCATAACTTTAGTAAAGGTATTTTTTGTTTAAACAAAATAAAACTTTTCACTAAGAGTTAAGTAAAAATAATTAGTTCATTATATTCTGCGATCATTATTTGATAAATACTGCAATTTTCATTAAAATTGGTTAATTTCCTGATTTTTGGTGAATTTTTAAGTAAAGGGAGCGTTGGCATTCATTTTGTCTGTACCTAACATTTTTCGATGAATATTTAATAGGAAAGCGACCACATGTGGTAAATTTATCAATATTCATGTGATTAAACCCATTGAAAATTTACCAATATTGTAAACACATTCTGTTTACATTAAGCCTGTAGTGTTTTTTTAGAGATGCAGTGTTGGCAACTGAGATTTAAAAAAAACCCGCGAGATCAGGAGAAAGAAATGTCCAGAAAATCGCTTGAAATTTTAAAAAATCGCTAATCCCCTCCCAAAAAAAAACTCCCTATTTTCACTTCCTACCACAAAAAAAATTATAAATATAGTATATTCAATATATAAAATGTTCCGTGTTTTCTCACTATATGTTTCTGGAATTATATTAAAGCGGTTAGCTCCCGTATTTTATCAGCTAGTTGTACCTGTTTTTTTTCAGAGAGGGTATTTTTTTTTTTTTTTTGCAGGAAACAAATCATAAACTCAAACTTTTTATAATAAAAGTTAAATTGAAATATACTACAAATTAAACATCACAATAATGGTGCAACATATTTTGAAATTAGAAAAATAAAAAAACAAAAAAACTTTATTTTAGCATGTTAAAAGTATTTAGGTTGATAGATAATTAAATTCTACTGTATTGATATAATTTTTTTTTTTTTGCTGTTGTTTCTTGCTTTTTACAATTTTCGACTAAATACTTCTAAATTTCGTATTTTAAAGTAAACTTTGAAGGTTGGAATGCCCCCCCCCACCTAAAATGTACTTGGAAAAATCGATTTTATAGCGAGATTTAAGAATGGTTAGCCGTAAAAAAGGTGAAAAAAAACCCCCAAATAATCAATAAATAATTGTTACCAAAGGCAATAAATGCTACTTTTTTTTTACTTACATGAATTAATTTATTTTATGTTTTAAAGTATTTTCAAGCGCTTGCGGATGTGTGGGTGCGAAATATCTCCAGATTTTCTAGAATTTCCCGCTAGATTGTAAACGAAATCTCCAGATCTAGCAGGAAAACCGCTAAATTAGAAACACTGGTCACGTGACAGAAAGCGGTAATAAATAATTGTCCCTAAATAAAAAAAATCGCCTATCTGTACAAAGAAACCCACCTATTTATCATAGAAAAATTAAGTATAATGTTATAATTAAAAAGAAATATATAAAAACACACATGGATATAGTAAACATATTATACCAAAACGTGGAAGCCATCCGTCCAGTGGTTTTTTAGACAATTAATTGCGAACGAACCAAAAGTTACATTTTTATATATATAGATAACATGCTTATATCTGAGAAGAGATTAGGAGTTTGTCCGGGTCTGTTGAATATTGTTTGTGCTTCCAGTGAACGGTTGAAGGGAGGGAAGGGGATTAGAGGTGTGGATAGGAGATAGAAAGGAAGGAAGGTGGTAGGGGGAGATGGAATGGGAAAGAAGGCAGAGGGAATAAGAAAAGGAAAGGAAAGGAAAGGAAAGGAAAAGAGAAGGTGGTATCATTCAATAGCTTTGTTTTATCTTACTTAAACAAAATCAGTTTCTTATTTGACCTCCCAACTTTTAGTTCCTATTTCGTTTGTTCATTTAATGTTGATTCTTTAATTTGTGTATTGGTAAGTTTATTAAAGACTTTTCATAATTATGCTAATGCAAAAACTCGGAATATATGTTATTTCTAAACTTGTTGCCTGATGAGGTCTCTAGTTGGTAAATACTGGTAGACCGAAACATGCTCATGACTGTGTAGCAACAAACTACCGTAAAGACAAATGTAACTTGCTCTACTTCTGTATTGAGCACTCTCGTATGAACCTCGTTATATTTCACTGGTTAACCTACCTTTGAAAAATAGCAACCTCAAATTATGTATATATATTCGACATAATATGATTCAACTAAAAAAATAAATAAAAGCTAACGTGAATTAAGATTAAAGTTATAGTGTTATTGTGGACCCTCACCCCTTTTAAAAAACCTTGTTAAACTTTGTGACATATTTACATTCTATGGAGGTAAGGCGCGAACGAACACCCAATAATTTTATTATACCATATTTCTTCAAACTAAAACATAATTATCAAAGTATACTGACGCAAATACAGATATATACATATATGTAGATATGAAAAGTCTTTGGTAAAGTGTGTGCCATATTTCCATGGAGTACAGGCGCGAACGCAGACCCCACAATTTTATTATACCATCCCTATTATCAAAGTATTCTTATGTACATCTATCAAAACCCTTGTAAACGGTTTTTTTTTTTTCATATTTTATTTTCATACTTTGGGGGCCAGCCGTGAACGCAGACTGTACAATTTTTATGAACCACCGTTCTACCAGATCAAACATACCTATTCCTGATCCTCGATACATCTTCTATCAATATATATATAGTTTTTTTAAAATAGTCAACCATATAGGAGCCTATTCATGACCACACACACACACACACACACACACACACACACACACACACACACACACATAGACGTTCAGCTTTATATTATATATATATATATATATATATATATATATATATATATATATATATATATATATATATATACACACACACACACACTGAAACTACCATCGAGACAAATATAAATTCATCTTCCCCGTTCTATGCACTAAGCCACAAACTCACAAAATCTTTTCTCCCAATTATTCACACTCATCAATTTCATTTGTCTGTTTTTTCTCCCATGTTTATTGGCCGTTGTCAAGGACCCTTTTTCTTTTTAAACTATTCAACTTGCATGTAAAGAACTATAAGTTTACTTTAATAGAATCTAAAAAAAAACTCTATTTATGAAAAAATATAGAACGAATATTTTCACCTAATACAATTTCTCTGTTGTCATGATGAACGCTAAAACGCATTAAGTACATTGATTTATCCTTTTGTTATTTCGGGCCTTTTGATGAGATTCAGCAATTACTTTATTTACTCATAGGCATTTGATTGCAGCTAGAACAACACAAAAGAACTCGATGCATGGTCGATCTATTTAGCAATAGATTAGTATGACTTGCAAAATGTTTGCATCACATGTGTTCATATAAATGAAATTTGGAGGAGAAGAGCATTGTCCGTAACATTTCACGCATTATCCAGAAAAATAGATGAGAGAGTTTGTAATCAAAGCAAAAATCAAATAAACTATTATAATAGAAAATCATCTTTTTTCATAAGACAAATATTTATTACAATCTGAAAGGAATTCGTCTAAATATATGTCAAAACTTTAAACTTAAAATAATAACTTATTGATGCAATAGTGTCAATGAAAGATAAGAGCAGATAAAAATGCTATTTCAAGACAGCAACGTCCACAGTCATTAAGAACGTAACTGTTATTGCCATGGATGCAGACTAAAACTGCTGCTTGAATCACTAATAAGCAATTCTTCTAAGCTGACCGTCATGTCATTAATATTCATCATGTAAGACATGTTTGTTCTGCTGGTGCATTTGCAAAAAATGCACATTCTCAAGAGAGTAACAGAGAAAAAGCATCACAAAATTTTTTTTTTTTTTTTTTTTTCCAAATTTGGAAAGAAAAGTACATTTCAGTGAGGAAAATTTCATAAAATTGGTCTGTTTTTAAGTAGATATGTCGGCTTAGAAATATCATTTTAATTCTTATTTGTGTCCCTGCAGCAGTTTTGAAATAATATATATCGAACGAGCATCACATTGGTTTATTGAATGCATAAACAATATTTATTGATAACAATCCATAGATGGGGAAAGGTGATATCTTTCCTAAAAGTATTAGTGTATAAACTTTATCATTTCTGTAGTTCACATCAATGCAATTCCGCCATGGAAGTAGAATTAGGTTCGTCAAAACTAAAAGATATATGCATTTTCATTTTAAAAATTATTTTAAATTCATCTAAATGACTACTGTTAATTTTATTATAACTTTCTATTTATATATTAAGATCATTATTATCATCATCATTATTATTGGCTCACATGGAGCTTTCACACAACTCAACAAACGATCTGATTGGAAATCTGTGGTATTCTCTGGAAGCTGAGTGACAACAAGTCTCCCCAGACATCCAGCTCTCTTCACCTCCTTCGATAGCATTTGCAAATGAATTTGCATCATCGCAACAGCCGCTTACCATTGATTTCTCGCTGGTAGTGGCCATTGGTTTATACTGGAATTTGAGTGGCACTAAGCCTCCCCAAAGTCCCAGTTCTCTTTGCGCTTGTCCAGCCGAGGTCTGGTTGGCGCTCGCTCCTCGGTCTTTCAGTCATTATTGACTCTTCTTGGCCCTTCGTATAATTTTTTGGGGGGAAGGGGGGGGGGGATCGGTGATGAAACAATGAGGGGGGGGATGCATGATGGGGGGTGTAGAACTTGTAAATATGCAATTTCGGTGTTCTTCATTCCCTGTAACGCTTATTCGTTATATTGTCTTGTATTATTCTCTACATTCAAGGGTTTTCCTTAATATTTCAGTGGTTTTCATTATCATTAGTCATTGTACTTTTGCAGTTATTCCTCTGATTCCAATTTCTGACATTCTTTTTTCAAAGTTTTTCGGAATTGTTCCTAGTGCTTCTACTATTATCGGTACTATTTGGACTTTCTTCATCATCCAAATACCTTTTAACTCTCTGGCTAGCTCTGTGTATTTGCTTTGTTTCTCCTTTTCTTTCATACTCACCCTGTGATCAGCTGGGACTGCAAAGTCCACAATTTGACAGGATTTGTCTTTCTTGTTAATTATTACGACATCTGGTCTTCTTGCTTGGATGGGTTTGTCCGTCTGTATGTCCATGTCCCATAGGATTTTGTGGTTCTCGTTTTCGAGTGCTGTTGCAGGTTTATGCTTGTACCATTTGTCTGTATGCTCAAAATGCAGTCGTTTACACAATTCCCAGTGTACCACCCTCCCCACTTGGTCATGCCTGTTTTTGTATTCCTTTTGGGCAAGTTTGCTGCATTTGCTTACTATATGGTTTATCGTTTCGTCTCTTTGCCCACAGAGTCTGCATTTGCTATTTTCTTGTGTTTTATCGATCCTTGGTTTGATATGGTTGGTTCTTATCAAGTTATTTTGTGCTGCAGTTATTAAAGATTCAGTTTCTCGGTTTATTATTATTATTATTATCATTATTATTATTATTATTATTATTATTATTAGTTCCTTTTATTATCACTTATTAATAAATTTCTGTGTTATTATTTTATTGCGATTATCATTATTTTCATTACTACTGATAACAGTATTATTATTATCATCATCATAAATTCTTGAACTATTTTAATGTTATTGTGATTGAATTGTCTTTATTAATGTTCTAAGTGTTAGAGTGAGTGTGCATAGATAGTTCAGTAACTATTACAATATTTTTATTCACGAGGTTCCTTAAATAAGTCTCCAAACTTTTTCGTGTGGGCACTTTGATTGTACATACATGAAATTCCAGTCCCTTTTGAAGAAATCTACCCCAGCTGCAATACACTTGTACCATTCCAACAACTTCTGGAAGGCCCCTTGAAAGTTCTCTTGTGTGAGCATATCAAAGACAGACCCTCGTCACCACCTCTTCCATTTCCTCAATTCTCTCATAACGACAGCCTCTAGTCTAAGGCTTTCTACGAGCTTGGGGAATAACCAAAAGTCACAAAGAGCAATATCTCGACTATATGAAGGGTGAGGAACTGTCTTGATGCTCATCTTGGTCAAATAGTCAATGACAAAGATGGAGTTGTGGGCTGGTGCATTGTCTTGGTGGAAATACGACTGACACGATTTGAAGAATGCTGGCATCTTCCGACAAAATCACTTCTTGAACTCCCTTAAAACCTCAACATAGTATTCCTTGTTGACCGTCTGTCCAGATTGTAGTGTTGATGTAAAATATCAAAATGCATAAATGCATCTGTGCATTACTATCCTAAATAAAAACAAATTATTATATTTTGGAGCAATCAGAAACGTTTCTGAATTTATCTGAAATGCTCTTCGGGGAAGCCGTTTAAACTCTTTAAAAGGGCCAGATTTTCTTTCAATAAACCAGTGGAGTCCACCTCTCTCCACTTACATGCACACGAACATTAACAAACACACAGACACACACACACAACTCATTGACTTATTGTCGTCTGCCAATCTATATAAATTTTATTCATTGAAATATATCCAATCTTTTCACTGAACTCCAATTAATGAACATTAACTCTTATAAACAACTTTCAATGAATTATAATTTATTAAATTGAGCTGAGAGGTTTGAATACGATTTTCCTGATCCCTGAAACTCACGGATCTTAACTAATCAATCCAAACTTCTTCTAATGTCTCAACTAATGAATCCCCTTGTTTTTACAAAAACTCTAAAAATATTCACGAACATTGTATGTTGTCCTATTGCTGTAAACCTTCGATTTTAAACATATATAAATTATCTCTTTTGTGAATATATGCCTTCTTAACTCATTTTGTTTTGTTTACCATATATCTCTTGGTTTTCCACATTTAAATATAAAGCCCGCAAATCTTTTTCATTGAAAATATTTCTATGAATCTGACACATCTCCAAAATATCTATCTCCTTACAAAACACCAGAAAGATTAACTCCAAACTGCCATGAACACATCCTTAAAAACTAATGACCGCCTCTCCATAAGATGATCCCTGTGCCATCCAAAAAAAGGATCATTATAAGTTTCTGGGTGGATTTGTCTTTCGAGCCTTCTTCGGTCTGAGAGTTAGCATGCTTCCACTGAGAATTTTGTCTATTGATCTCTGGGTCATAGCATCTTTCTGACATCAAGAACTGTAGAATCTGAATTGAACAGCTCAACCATCTTCCTGCTGTCATGATAACATCTTTCTCTGAGCACTCTTCGGACAAACTTTGCAAAAATCTTCTGCATCTTCAGTTTCCGGTGAATAATTGTGTGTACAGTTCCCACACTGGCATCAAACTGTGCACTTATTGTCTCTATAGACACACAATGATCCTTATCCATGAAATTCTTTATTTGGTTAATCAACTCTAGTGTTCTGACTTCCCTATTTCTCCCAGAACTCTCATCATCCCTGCTTCCTGGAATTTCTTATGCCATTCAAAAACCAATGCTCGATTCATGCAACATGGTTCAAAAGCAGTCTGTTGCATTCCATACGTTTTTGTGGCATTTTTTTCCAAGTTTAAAACATAATTTTATTGCGTATCGTTTTTAAAGTGCACTCATGTCCAGATTGCATTTTTGAAATTCACCAGCTATGACGATCAGGCTTTAGTAGGGTGTATTCCAATTCCTGCTATAGCTGTTCATTTGAACCTGAAATCATAAAAATTGGTCAATCATCTCATAAGATGTATAGCCATAACATACTGAATTTTCAAGAGTTAATGACAAGTTTAAATGTCTGTACAAAAAAAGTTTGGAAACTTATTGAAGACATCTCGTATACTGATGAAAGTTAGATATTAGTCATTTGATTTCTGAAATTGATATCTTTTTTTTTTTTATTTTTTTTTTTACATAGGCGTCACCACATTATCAAGGCCCAGAGGCCACTCAAGGATAAGGGTTAAAGAGTGTACAGTAGAAATTGGTCAATATAGTAATCATTAGTAATGAAAATTTGGTAAATTTGATAACTTATATGGAACGGCTCATCAAGAACTTATTTACTTTAGACTTGAACACAACCATATTGTAGTCAGCCGGAAAGCAGGAAAACGGAAGACAATTCCACAGGCGTGCAGTTCTAAGAAAGAAGCTTTGTTCATGGAATCTACGTTTAGGTTTTGGCACAGATAAAGAGTGGGGGAAATTATTGATAGTGTTTACAGCTAGACGAGTGTTTCTTGTAAAAGTTTGGCGAGGGGGGACCATAGATTGAAGCTCAGTTGAACACTTTCCATGAAAATAACGATACATCAGAGACAAACTCGCAACATCTCTTCTGTGAGATAGAGGTTGCAAGGAGGAGAAAAGGACATCTCCTACGAGGCTACGAAGTCTATTTTGAACTCTATCAAGGCAGGACAAGTCCTTTCTAGCAGCCCCTGCCCAGATGTGGCAACAGTATTCCATCCTTGGACGTACCTGGCTCTTATATAGATAGAGAATAGCATCAGCAGTGAGATATCTACCAGATCGATAGAAAGATCCCACCATTTTTCCAGCGGCCTTGGCAACAGATTTGATATACGTATTCCATTTAAGATCAGGAGTAATGGTCAAGCCCAGAAGCTTGTCAAAACTTGAGGCCTCCTGAAGACGAGAGCCATTCATTTCAATTGATGACAAATGTGGATTAGAATGTTGATGATGTAAAGAGAGAAGCTTGGTTTTAGATGCATTAAAAGTAACCAGCCACTCCTTTCCCCATTGTACTACGTGCTCAAGATCAGAGGAGAGAGAATTGGAGAGAACTTGGTCGTTTACTGTCTTAGATGTGGTACCATAAATGGTAGTGTCGTCAGCATAAATGTCTACAAATGATGTAAGGATATGATTTGGAAGATCATTAATGTAGATCAGGAAAAGAGTTGGGCCCAGGATGGATCCCTGAGGGACACCGGCATTAATACTGTGAGCTTCTGATTTTTGCCCCTCAACTACTACTCTTATGAACCTATCAGAAAGAAATGATTTAATAATTGAGAAGACTTTTCCAGCTATACCATAGCTAGCGATCTTATGAAGTAAACCTTTATGCCATACCCTATCAAAGGCTTTAGATATGTCAAGAGCAATTGCCCTAGAAAGATTGCCACCGTCGAGAGATTTGCTAATCCTATGCGATATAACTGTAAGGACATCTGCTGTAGATCTAGCAGAACGGAAACCATATTGAGTGTCACTAAGAAGGTTATTTTTGTTGAGATGGTTGATTACTTCTGTATTTAACACAGATTCTAGCAACTTACTCATGACGCACAGGAGACTTATTGGCCTGTACTGAGAGGGGGATGAGCGATCACCTGAATTCTTAAATACAGGGCATACTGATGAGATTTTCCAGGGAGATGGGAAACTATTCTCCTTAAGACAACGTTTAAACAGTTTTGTAAGTATGGGCGCTAGTTCAGGTTGAAGTTTTTTGAGTACTATAATTGGAATACCATCAGGGCCAGTTGCTTTACTCGAATCAAGGTTTTTGATTAGCTTCGCAACATCACGTACAGATATACGTATATCACATAGCGTGTTTTCTGATACAGGAGGAAATATTGGGGTTGGCGGTCTTGGTCGCAAAGGGTAGAATTAGCTGCAAAGTTCTTGACAAAGAGTTTGGCTTTGTCTGATGCTGACGAGATTACCTCAGGTCCATTGATAATAGTTGGGATGGAGCACACGCTTCTGTTCAGGATTCTGTTTGCTATTTGCCAAAACTGGTGGGAACCAAGCCGCTGCTCAGCTACTTTTGACTTAACAGATTGAGCATACAACTCTCTTGCGTTCCTTATTACTTTCTTACAATGGTTGCTGGCAGTCCTGAAAACGGCTTTAGTTTCCATACATCTATTACGTTTGAAGCAGTGGAAAAAGTGATTTCTGTGCGCAATGGCAGCAGCACATTCTGGAGAGAACCATGGCTGGCTGTTAGGTTTTTGCTGAAACTTTTTAGAGGGTATGAAATGGTCAATACCTACAATTAACCATTCAGTCAGGTCTAATACTATAGAGGACACATCCTTTTTAAACATGGAATGCAGAGGTAGATCAGATATAAATGTACGGAAGCTATCCCAGTCAGCCATAGTGTATCGATATACTGTACGATGAAGAGGTACGTCTGGGGACTTATTACATTTCATTTTTATCTTAATTGATACAACAGAGTGGTCGGAAGATCCAAGAGGCGACAGAACAGAAACTGAACATAGTTCAGGGCAAGTTGTGAGAAAAAGGTCTAGTAGACTCGCATACTGGCCGTCATTATCGGGCACACGGGTAGGTTCCTGAACAATCTGAGTGAGGTCATAGGCAATGGAGAAATCATGACAGAACCTCCCCTCATCATCGGTCTTGTTTGAGTGGGTCAACCATTCGACGTTGTGAACATTGAAGTCTCCACATACGTGAATGTTAGCTGAAGGATAAGTAGAAAGGACTTGGTCAATTTTCTCAGATATGCTTTGAAAGATAGTAACTCCGCTGTTGTGGGGGCGATAGAGAGTAAATATAAATGCAGTAGTGTGAGCTAAAGCAACCCGGAAGCACATATAGGGTAAGTTAGGATCTTCCCTGGAGATGTCCCTCCCACATGGAAAGCTATCTTTAATATAGGCACATATTCCATGCCCATGGCGATCTTGGGGGTCAGATTTAGAAGTTAAGTTAGAGTATCCTGTAATTGCAAACTCATCTAGGGAAATAGCCTGTCCAATGCCAGTTTCACTTAAAAAAAAAAGGTCTGGTTTAGTCTCCTGTAATTGGGTTTCAACCTCTGGAAGGTTAGAACGAAGACCCCTGATGTTGGAGAAGGAGACATGGTAGTAGGGGTCTACGTTGGAAGTTGTAGAACCGGGTTTAATCGTGTATTTTTTCTTGAAACTTGTCATGATGAAATTTTGGAATTTGTGGACTAGGTCGTCAGATTTACTTAGAGCAGGACAGAGAGGGGAAACTAAGAGAGAAAAAGAAACGAAGAATTTTTTTTTTTTTTTTTTTTTTTTTTGTAGCACATGATAAGGTAAAGCCGTAACAATTACCCACTAGTATGGCATCGAGAGGCCCCACCAGAAGCTACTGCATGGTCCAGATTCCATTCACCAAATGGCAATACAGCAGCCCCAGTACTTTGCACCTGCTGATAGGACAGCCTCCTTAGTGGTTAATCCAAGGTTCGGGTCCCTGACTATCAGGCGGATAACGTCAGCCCAGACAAAACGTTTACCTCCAGCACCCTTACTAGTGACATGGCTACAAGGATAGACATAGAAACAGAAAATTTCCACCAACTCTGCCAACTGTTCGCGCAAAATACTGCCAACCTAGAAAACAGCTTTTTCTTCTCCCTTTGTCAGAAAAATCACTCATTAAAAAATGAGGACTGAGGGACAAATAAGAAGAAGCGAGAGTAACAGGAGCTGCCGATAACGCATCCACAATGCGTTTTCTACTCTCCATTAAAAAAAAAACAAAAAAAACAAACTATTAAGTATTGTACTTGTATCAATAATTTATTTTGTAATTTACAAATAACTTGCTTTTCGATGAGAAAAATGCAAATTACTTTCAAAGGAAAGCTGAGGATATTTTGTTTTCAAAATGTGACAATTAAAGGAATCTTCTTATGAATACTAAACGTCATCTGAAATAACAAGGAAATTTGTGATTGTTTTAGAAATGTTAACAGGTGAAAGAAGTTTGTCTGATGCTGTGCTTATTGAAATCTCAAAATTTGCATTTATAAGAATTTATTAGTTTATAATTGATAAGACCACCTGTGACCCGTATGGTCAGTATCTGTTATATTTTTATCTACTAAAAATTTGATGATGTTGTTTGCTTTTCACTGAACTAGATGATGGAGAGAAGAGAGAATCATATAAAGGATGAATGATAAGAGAAATTTTTTTCTGAACAAATCAAAACACGAGTCCAAAGACCCATTTTATTTTTAGAGGCACATAGACCCAACTGATTATCAAACCCCAGAAAAAACGATTATCTAATGCTTGAGAGCCAATTCTGACTGACTTCCCCTGCTCATCTGGATGTATTTACTTTGAATCAGAAATCCTAGATGTCCGCTCTTTTTTTTTTTAGTTAGTCTCAGCTAGTGACTGGAACTGACAACATCTATTTTTCTTCTTGAAACATCGTTAGTACACAAAAACTAACCACTTGCTAGCACACCTTTGAAAAACATAAGCATATATTAATATGATCCCTGGAAAGAAGTATATTCATTTGAAGTAGCTGAGTGGTCTCATTGCAGTTTGAGTAATAAATCTGGTATGTCTCAGTATGGACGAGTATCATAGTTACAGCGGGAGTTCTTATCTTGAAGCTTGTGTATCTTTCGACATTTCTCCTAAATGTCTCTACCAGCCGGTATTTATAGTTTAACAATCCAATTACAATATTGCAGGAGGAAAGACCCGAATATACTTATATTCATACAAAATAAAAGTATAAAGTCTTTTTATCTGATAATACATTTCTAAAATGTATAAATTTAAAAAAAATGATTTTTGATTAACAGATAACATAAATGAAATTAAAAACAAATCAATTAAAAAAAAAGGCAAGTACAAAAGTCTTTTCTACAAGCTGTGTTCTAAACGATAAAAGAATTATAAACTAAGAATTATCTGAATCAGATGAGATTCCTTGCTGACAGATGATGGATGAACTGCCTATCATCACTTATGCAATTTCATTTATATCAATTTTACTTTTTCCTTCTTCAATCATTTAAAGTTCATTCTACACATGATTAAGTTGTCTGCTGTTATTTTATTGATTTTGTTGTCATTTAGAATGAGTTAATTTTTTTTTTAATTTGATAAGATTAATTGCAATTCAAAACAAGCCAAAAACTCTATGGTCCCCTGACTGATTTTGGCTTTTTTCCCCATTTAAACCCCTGGCCTAATGTAAAACATCAGGATAAAACAACCAAATGACACAGTTTTATGACAAACGATGCATTAATTTGAATTCAGTACCATTCAAAACTCCTATTTAGATACAAGTATGAATTTTTGGAGAAAAATAAAAATTAACCCCAAAAGGGGTATATTTTGTACTTCTAAAACATCCTGGGGCTCAAGCCCCACAATTTTCTCAGGGTAAAATGTTATATTTCCAGATGTATATTCATATGGTCTTGCTTTTGGGTAATTTTGCAGCAAAATCTAAGGGTCAGAAAAGATTCTATTGTGAGAACAACTACCAAGATGAGAGCGATAGTTCAAACAACCAAAATTAGTACCAATCCTCATCTCAAAAAAATTCAAAATCTAACCGGAATGTATCAAATATAAATTTTGTTCAAATGCAAAAGAAATAAATTTAAAAACTTTAGAAAACCGAATAATGCTGATTATTTTTGTTGTTAAATGAAAAACAATGAATAATTTGCCAAATTGCCACATTAATTCCTATTTCAGTCGCATAAATTCTTTAGAGTCACATAAATTTGGCATTTCTTCAAAGAAAATTATCTCTGCTTAAACCATGTTTGTAATAATAAAAATGATAACTTAAAAAGAGTAAGTTATAGCAGGTTTGCCACTTATGTATTACACGGGCCGAGATACACAGTTGCCAAACGATGATTATTTTAAGAAAAACGAGCCAAATTCAAAAAAGAAGCTACATTTTTTTGCGACAATTGGCAAAAAAGAGGCTACATTTTTTGCAGCAATTGGTGTTTCTATATTATTCGAAATATTGAATTTCACGTAAAACAAATGGTACCTACATAATTATCATGGTGAAAATACTAACATATCCAAAAATTACAAAAAAAACGAGGAGATAGTAAATTAATTAATAAAAAAGAAAATTATGAAATTGGTGTTTACGAGCGAAATGTGACAAAAATAACATGTACTTTTGCATTTAGTGACTCACACTGAAATAATAATGTCAATATTTAGAAACCTATTATTTAATATGGGGAAGGGAAGGTGTTTTATAATTATTCTGTACTTTCACCTAACGATTTAATAAAAATGATAAAAAAGAGCAGTCATTTTCAAAACACTACAAGTGTTTCATGCTGGCCACCTGGGGAAAAATAGGATGAAAAGCTTAATGCGCAGCCATGTATGATGAACCAGGACATTAAAAACCTAATAAATACATGCAAACGCTTGGCAAAGTTCCCTCCTATTAATGGCTGAAAACGATATTGATACTGCTGGTGAGGTAAGGTTTAGGAAGGGATGTTATGGTATTCACCTCATGGATTACAAGTGACACTTCCTCTTATTATAAAGACCTGGAGAATATGTCCGTCAGCGTTATGCACACTTGGCTCTCAGAGTGACATGTAACCACTCTTTTATGCTGTATTTGTGTTTATTTTCAATATATTTTGTTTTCGTTAAACACCGAATTATGTCTTTCTTCCGGACATTTATCAGTACATGACAAAAACTATTTGAATATATTTTTGTCTGAGGCAAGTTTGATAGAACAAAGGATATACTGTTTATAAATGATACAAAGTTATGAAGAAATCTTCGCTTCTTTTTCATGCTTATCAACAGCATCAGTAGGATGGGCCAAAGCCTTATCTAGGCTTTCTGTTTTATGAAGTATTCATGATTCGTGTTTCAATGAGATAGTATTTAACAAAAGAACCAGGTTTGCTTTCATTCATTTTAGAAGGTGTTTTATACAACAACAGCAAAATATGGGCATGATAATATTTTTTAAAAGTATTATCATACACATATTCTGAGTTAGTTTTTTCTGAAAGTCTTCCACCAGGCAATATGCCTAATCTTCTTGCTAGTCTAAATTATTTTTTTATCCTGATACATATAACATCTGAAGAAATATAATTAATCAGCCAAATTTTCACATAATGCAATATTGAGCAACACGGGCAATAATTCATGTCAAATGTTCAAATGTAAATGAATACTTGTGAATAATTTAATCAATTATAGAATATCTGACAATAGAATTAAAATAATTGTAACTGAAAAAAGCCAATGAAGTATGACTAATAGACTAGCCTACTAAACAAAGTTAAAGCTGCTGCTTAAATATTTATATTAAAAATTTATATAAATTAGTTCTATTTGTATGTAGTCTTTTTTCATCATTTAGTCACATACAACTTTAAATTTCAACATGGTGGCAAGAATTTTAGCAGAAATCAAAGCATATTTAAATGCACTTGAATGAAAAATGCCACAAAAAGTGTTTTCAAATGATTTTGTCTTTGATGGTAAATATTTTATTTATCAAAATATTTTATGATTTCATTTCTCCTGAATTTTCTATCTGAAATTTATTTTATTTAGTATCTATTATGTAATTTAAAAATCTATAGAAAACAAAATTTGTTATGTATAAAATTGATATAAGTTTCTGCATATAGAAATATAGAAATATGAAAACTATGTCAAAGAGACATGCACAAATATGTTTGCAGTTAAATGATAAACCGAATGTCTAGAAAAATAATCAATCACTAATAAATTAATGGATAATCTCACAGAGTTAATGACAGTTAAAATATGAGAAAGGAAGTAATCCTCCAATTTCTGTTAAATATATTCTATCAAATTATCTTTAGATTATTGTATTATATTAGCAATCTTTTTTGACATTTTTCGCAAACTGGAATTGGCTGGGAAATAATACTCTCAAATGAGAATATTACATTTCAATAGAACCGACAATTAGCATCGTCTAAAAATGGCTTAAAATGTTTAAATTAAGAGAGGGAAAATGAGAAACCAATCTCCAGCAGCAAATGCCTGAAATCAATTGATCATCTAAAGAAAGCAGATGAAGCAAATTAGAGGTTACAGCATTGAACAATCAGGATTTACAGTTCAGTCATTATTAACAAACGATGATAGTGCTGATTCTTTTTTTTTTTTTTGCTTTTCTGACTTGATTAGGAATGCCTTGGATAAAACTGTACATTAACTAAAAATTGTGTACTTTTATTTAGAAAGTAATCTATCAACCTATGAGGTAGAAAACCTCATATGATAATAAATAATATTTAGCAGAATATATAAAAGTACAGATATAACTCTGTGTGTGTGTGTGTGTGCGTGCGCGTGCTAGAATACTTGCACAGAATGAGTAACAGAACAATTTGGCACCACTTTTGTACTTCTCTTACAATTAAAATCAGGACTATCTATTAAAATTATATACAGAATTTTTATTCCAATTTTGATCAAAATCATTACATGATTTTGATTCCAGAAAATGTTTTAAAAAATTAATTGATGCCTAATATCTATTGTTAAAATTTCACAAAAATTGAACTTAGCTGTATTTTCATGAAGAGCTCCATCTTTTCTGTGAACCCTTTGCAGAAAAATAAAATAAATATAACTCACATTATCCATTCTTATGCTTAGCAACTGTATTCCAAATTCATAATAAGCGATTAATTAGCTTAGAAAGGAATTTTTGTTTTTTAGACGATTTAAAACTTTTACCACTGAAAAAGTTTATAGAGAAGTTGCTGCTTCGAAATTTTAAGATGTTTTATTTTTAAAACATTACACACAATGAGAAGTTGGCAAAAGTGGCAGCATGAGGAGAAATACATATAAAGAAAGAGAGATGCACATATGTATATACCTATAGGGAGGGAAAAACTATTCAAGCTGTGATTGTTTGTTATGTTATTTTGTAACATTGTGCGGATGTAAATGCAAGGTGACGTCACCAGAAGGAAGAAAAGAACTATAAAAAAGGAGAAAGAGAATGATCACGTGAAAGATGTGGATAATGTTCGTGATCACATGTGAGGCATGAAGGACACTTGAAAAGACAATCACGTGAGGGACGTCACAGCGGTAAAGAGAGAATGAATAAATCAATGTTGTTGCTACAAAGAACAAGCGAGTTGGAGTTATTTCCTATTCTTTGTCTTGGTCTCCTTTGTGACTGAAACTGCACACAATGTGTGTTTGTTCCTGGACAACGTTACAGTTTGGAGATATATTTTTCTACTAATACAACAGATCGGGAAGGAACGGCTCAGAAACAATGTTTTATTAGTGCTTCACACACTGGCTTTTGTACATTTGTGATTTTTCAAACCAACGCATTTCAAGTAAAAACATTATCACATACATACATGTCATGTGGAAATATAAATTCCAAAAGTTATAGAATATAAATGCATAGCAAAATAATCAGAAAATATAGGGTGCTTGTGTAGATTAACAATTATTAAAACTAACACATTTTAGCGGAAAATATAATTATGTACTTAAGTGTCATGTCAAATTAGTATAAATAAACGTAGGATGTTTGTGTATATTAGGAAACTTTTAAACCAACATATCTAAAGTGAAAACATTATTATGTACTTACTTGTCATGTCGAAATTGGTATGAATTCAAAAAATTATGTAAATGGATCTATAGAGAAATAGTTAAAAGTAAATATAGGGTGCTTATGTATATTAGGAAACTTTTAAACCAATACATTTCAGGTGAAAACATTATTACATACTTACTTGTCATGACGAAATTAGTATCCCAAAAATTATGGAAAATGAATTCATAGAAAAATAATTACAAGAAAAAGATAGGGTGCTTGTATAGTTTAGGGATCTTTTAAACCAATGCATTTTAGGTGAAAACACTATTACTTACTTATGAGTCATGACGAAATTAGTATAAATTAAAAATTATGAAAAATGGATGAATAGAAAAATAATTACAACACCATAAGGTGCTTGTGTAGATTAGAGATCATTTAAACCAACGAATTTCTGATGAAAACATAACGTACTTACTTGTCATGTCAAAATTAGTATGAATTCCAGAAAATATGGAAATGGATGAATAGAAAAATAATTACAAGAAAATACAGAGTGCTTGTTTAGATTAGGAATCTTTAAAACCAATGCATTTCGGGTGAAAAGATTATTATGTACTTACATGTTATGACTCAATTAGTATAAGAATGTATATCCGATGTTGTCCAGGATTGGATGAGAATCAATAAATGTGAAATCACCCATTTGTTTAACCAAATCGATTGATTGTCTGTTCTAATTATCAATGTACTAGGAGGAAACTTCACATGCCTCCCAATAGTCCACATTACATTGTAGTCTACATTGCACTGTAGAGAATCTATTGTTGATTTTATAAAATTATCTGTAAATAATGGCATCACTTAAAAGTTTACAATGCAAAAGTCAAGTATCATGGTTCAATTGTGCCCTAAACAGAAATATTTATTTCAAATGCACCCTTGTTATACCAAATAACCAACTGTTAATTTTATTAATTATTTTTACATAATCACTGAAATTAAAGTTTAAAATACAAAAGTCAAGTATCATGATTCAATTGTGCTCTCAAAAGAAACATACATGAATGCACCCCTGTTTTATAAAAGAATCTAAAGTTGATTTTATAGGCTGAGCGTTTCTGGCTGTGTGATGATAAAACTTCTCAAATGCACTTGTGATGTTAGGTTGTATAAAAGTGTTAACTTTGTTAAAAATCGGATTTTTCAACTTCAATACTTATCAGATGCATTCTGATACAAAACCTACGTAAGGACACTCCCAGACACATCAATTATCTTCCTGTAAAATTAGAAAAAAATCGACACAACCATTTCCGAATCTATAAGGAACGAACTTACACACACATCCTTTTATATAATAGTAGATAGACAGATAAATTCTCAAAAATTATAAATAAGGAATAAACGCATTTCAGGTGAAAACATTATTCTATATTTATTGTCACGTAAATTCCAAAAATTATGGAAAATAATTATCAATAGAAAATTAATTGTAAGATAATATGTTCGTGCTTGTTTGTATTGGTGATCTATTAAATCCACACATTTCAGGTGAAAACATTATTACCTAATCACGATGTCGAAATTAACATAAACGCTAAAATTATTGAAAATGATTATAAATAGAAAAAAAAGTTTTAATAGAAATATATTTAGCACACTTTTTTTATATTGCTTTTTTATGAATTCGATCAATATTATGGAACAAACTCTAGAGCAATAAATTATTAATGCAGTAGAACAGTAACACTCGGTAAATATATGCTACAAAACCGCACCTTCCCTTTTCAACCGGCACTGCTCGATGAGTCTGTAGTTGGGCAAGGGTTGCCTAATCTTGAACAGCACTTTCCCTTCTGAACTGGCATCGCGTAATAATTCTTTAATCCCTAACTACACCATCTCTTTTGAATCAGTAATGCTTGATTAATCTATGTTGAAGCAAGGGTTACATTATATTTAGATGCAGCTAACCTTCTGAACCGGCACTATGTAGAAGCAAGGGTTGCCTAATCAGTAATGGATTTAGTAGTAGTAATTACTATTACTATTTGTAAGGTGGAATATTTTAGTAAATGCAAAAGTGCTCACTATATTGGCTAGAGCAGGTATGATTAAGAGCCGCATTGCCCGGGAAAAACAACATAATCATAGTTTGTTAAACTATTATATACAAGAAAACCTACTTAGCATTGCCTGTGATTCATCAAACTAATAATGCAGGTTAGTGGTATATATTAATTATAGAGTACTTAATATCCTAGATAGAGCAGATGCAACGTTGCTCAGGAGAAAGAATTTCTTTGTCCTTTGTTACAATGTTGTAGATAGTTTTGACTCTGTGTTAGAAGAGTAATTATACAATATTATATCTGGTAAGTGGTATACGCTAGTGAATCAAAAGTGATCAACATCCTGGATAGTGTAGGTATGTGTTAAAGTCTGCTTCCCCATGAAAAACAACATCACCATAGTTTGTTATACTATTTTATACAAGAAAATCTAATCAGCGGTGCCTGGATTAATAATAGTAATAATGCAGTATCATGTCTGGAAACTGGTATATAATAATAAAAAAAAGCTCAATATCCTAGATAGAGCAAGTGTGTTTAAACACGGCATTGTCTTTGTCTTTTGTTACTATATTGTCTACTATACAAAGTACATAGTGTTGCCTAGGAGCAATAAAGTAATAATAAAGTAAGATTGAGTAAGTGGTATAAGTTAATCAACCGAAAGTGATCAATATCTTGGATAGAGCAAGTATGCTTAATAGCCGCATTTCCTGAGAATAAAAAGAACATCACGTTGTTTGGTTATAGTATTGTATACAAGAAAAACTACAGTGTTGCGCAGGATTAATAATAGTAATAAGTCAATTTTATAATCAATACAGAGTAAACAAAGAGTGCTTAATATCCTAGATAGAATAAGTGGATTTAAATACAACCTTGCCCAGGATAAAGACTTTTTTGTCATTTTTAGGTTGCATGCCAAGTGGTCTGCAAGTCAAAATAGGAATAATACAAAATTATATGTGGTACAGAGTGAAAATTAGAAATGAGCCAATCTAAAGTACACAATATTCTGGATAGAACAAGTAAGTTTAAACGCCACATTGCCTGGAAAAAACAGTTTCATTGTGTTTTGTTATAGTATTATATACAAGAAATCTAGTCAGTGCTACCTTGGATTCATATTAGTAATATTACAGAATAACATACAAAGTGAATCTGTAATTGTATGGTTTATGCATGATGATTAGAAACTACACAAGATACAGCCACAGAAATTATGTATACAATTTAATTCTAATGCTATTTAAAATTCAGAAAAAAAAATCTTTATTCTGTGAGGATTAACTGGACCAGTTTTTGTTAGGGGGAGTCCTTTTTATTCTGTATTATTATGTAATAATTTTAGAAGCGAACAATATATTTATGCATTAATTTGAAAAAACTGCTGAGTCATTCATCGGAAATAGCCTCACCTTCTAAACCCCACTGCTTGATGAGTGTATAGCGAGGCAAATGTTGCCTAATCTCGCCAAACCTCCTTTTCTGATCGGGCACAATATCCTAGATTGAGCAGGTGTGTTTAAATGCCGTGTTGCATGGGAGAAATAATTTCT
The DNA here is from genome assembly GCF_053919585.1 of Euprymna scolopes. Lineage (NCBI taxonomy): Eukaryota > Metazoa > Mollusca > Cephalopoda > Sepiida > Sepiolidae > Euprymna > Euprymna scolopes. The sequence goes on along the minus strand of NC_136500.1, from coordinate 104,609,486 downwards.
TTATCATTTGTTAGATAAAGTAAACAGTGTTGCCAAAGACCAATATGTGTTATAAGTTAGTATCATAGCAGATAAGTAGTATCTATTAATCAATCGAAAGTGCTCAATATATTAGATAGAGCAGAATTAAATGAACTAAAGACTAGTATATATATATATATATATATATATATATATATATATATATATATATATATATATATATATATACAGTCCTGGTCAAAATCATAAGACTACTTAAGTAAGCGTTTATGCATATTATCGAATTTTTAATCAAACAAATGGTTGAAACCATTGCCAAAAGGGAAAATATGATGGAAATAAATGAAATCTGCTCTATTCGAAACCTTAACCCTGATCTAATAATTATTTTTTAAAAAACAAACATTTTGTCCATGTATATATGTGAGTATGTATATGTGTATAAGAGTGGTGTGTATGTGTGTGTATGTCTGCATATAGATCCATGTATGTTTGCATATGCATTGTTTATGTATATGTGTGTGTGCCTATGTGTCTGTGTGTGGATGTGTAGAAATGTACATACGTATGTATATGTATGTATGCGTATTTGCACATGCGTTAGCGTATGTGTTAACTCCTAACTACCCAAAAAAACAACCCATTGTAAACTACTACGAAAATTTTAAATGGAACCCTGTACTTGTCAAACACATGACATCTACACTAACCCTTTCCCTCTCTCTCCCTCATCTACTTAATATACCTTGCTGAATGAGCAAAAAGCAGTCAAAATTTAAAACCTAAAAATTGAAAATCCTCCCCCCTCTCTCACTTTATCCCCCTCTCTTTTTTCTTTACCATCCTCTCTCCACCTCCCTATATCCATATATCTCCACCCATGCCTACCTGAATCTGCTACCCCCCCATACACCCTTTTTTTCTTTTTTTTCTCATATTTCTTCTAAAACACTTCTTCCTAATACTAACAACCATTTCTGTAAGGTCTGACGAGGCAGTTGGATCGTAAACATGGTCCAACATCCGAAACATATGTAATCAAACAGATAAAACAGAAATAAAAAAAATAAAAAAAAAATATATATATATATATATATATAGTTTCTATCGCCCACGAAAAACAATGTGATTGTTGTACTGTTTTATACAAGAAAACCTACTCGACTTTGCTCTGCATGAAAAGTGATAGATAGTTATCAAAAAGTGCTCAATTTTCAAGAATAGCATGTATATTCAATCGTAACTTCATTTCTTCTATTTGTTTTACATGGTTCAGAGCAACGCCAGGTAGGTCTGCTAATATATAGAATAAAAAATTAAGATTGTAAAAATATTTTTTATATAAATTTATTGTCAACATGATACCCAAATAAGATATATTGAAATTTCCTTAATCCGCAGAGTTTCAAAGAAATGCATTCTTCTCATTAGAGGAAAAATGAATATTATAGCAAAGCTATGTATTTGCTGGTACTGGCATTAATTGAAAAGCTAGTCATAACACAAAAAAAAAAACTTTGATGCAAAGAGTTCATAAAATAGGAGGAAATTATTTTTAAATAAAAGGATAAATTAAAAGTCAAAGATGTAAAAACCAGATGAAAAGATATGAAAAGGTCAAATATTATCAATACGAAAAAATAATAGGAGACAATGTTCCCATAAGAAGAATCCAGAATTATGCTGTTGACACGTAGACTCAAATTAAAATCCAAAATATTTGTAATAACCCAGAAATATGTGTAATCCCGGTTTGTACGCAGTAAGAAGAATGGGTAAAATGAATTCTCTGAACAGTTTTGCACCATTTTATACTCCTTTTTACAACAATTAAAATCAAGACTATCTATTAAAATTATATATAGAATTTTAATTCTAATTTGGATCAAAATCATTACATGATTTTGATTCCAGAAAATGTTTGAAGATTAATTGATGTCTAATATCTATTGTTAAAATTTCACAAAAATTGGACAGCTGTATTTTCATGAAGAGCTCAACCTCTTCTTTGAACCTTTTACAGAAAAATAAAATAAATATAGCCCACACTATTGACTCTTATGCATAGCAACTGTATTCCAAATTCATAATGAGTGATTAATTAGGTTAGGAAGGAATATATATATATATATATATATATATATATATATATATATATATATATATATATATATATATATATTCAGTGGTTGGACAAAATAAGAGAAACACCTAACATTTTTCGCATCAATCTTTGAACATGTTTTAAACAATCAAATCTTGACATATTTTAATGTTATTTTTGTTTATTATTCATGCCATATATTTATTTATGACATATATATTATTCATGCCATATATTTATTTATGACATATATATCATTCATGCCATATATATTATTTATGACATATATATAATTTATGACATATATATTATTTATGACATATATATTATTTATGCTTAATTAAAATAAATTTCTTTAACAGATATTTAAAGATATCAAAAGCTTTTCCTATAAAAATGGCAAACCTTACGAACTTCCAAAGAGGCCAAATTGTTGGAGCTTGTATGGAAGATGCTAGTGTAACAGAAACTGCACAAATGCTCAGCGTTTCAAGAAGCACTGTGTCAAAAGTAATTACTGCTTTTAAACGAGAAGGAAAAATGTCCTTAGAAAAGCACAAGTTTGGTCGAAAGATGAAGATATCTGAAAGAGCCCGTCAGACTCTTAAGTGGATTGTTAAAGAAGATCGCAAGACCACAGCTTCTAAAATCACTGCAGAGCTCAATAAACATTACAGGACCAGTTTCCACAAAAACTGTTCGTCGAGAACTGCACAAATCTGGATTTTATGGAAGAGCTGTAATTAGAAGACCTCTGCTCTCAAAGACAAATGTTTCAAAGCGATTAGAGTGGTGTAAAACCTCCAAAATTGGTTCTTCAAGTAGTGGAAAAATGTGATTTTCTCTGACAAATCCTTATTTCCAACCACCGGCCAAGTCTACTTTTGGAGACAGCCGAAAGAAGCATTTTATCCAGACTGCCTTCTTCCAACCGTAAAGCATGGCGGGGGTTCTGTGATGATTTGGTTGCTATTTCTTGGAAATCCGCTGGACCAATGATTAGTCTTCATGGAAGAATTAACATTCAAGACTATTTCGGAATTTTGGTGGCCAAGTTCATCATATGGTTCAAGAACTGTTTCTGGAGGGGAATGCCATCTTTCGAGATGATAATGCCCAATCCATACAGCTAGAATTATAAAAGATTGGCACAAAGAGCATTCCAATGAAGTTGAACATCTGATTTGGCCACCAAAATCCCCAGATCTCAACATTATTGAACATTTATGGTCGATTTTTGAGATTCAACTAAGAAATCGATTACCGCCACCATCTTCTCTAAAAGAACTGGAGGATGTTTTAGCTAAAGAATGGGATAAAATTCCTTTGAAAATAATTTGCATTTGGAGAATTGAGGCTGTAATTGCTGCAAGAGACCTACAACATATTACTGCAAGAGACCTACAATGTATTAAAATAAATTTTGTTAATTTTTAAGGTGTTTCTTTTATTTTGTCCAATCCCTATATATATATATATATATATATATATATATATATATATATGTATATATGTATATATATGTGTGTGTGTGTGTGTGTGTGTGTGTGTGTGTGTGTGTGTGTGTGTGTGTGTGTGTGTGTGTGTGTGGAATTAAAATTATGCAAATGATAAGATACATTATTTATTGCATATAAAATAAGGAATACAAGAGTAAAAAAAAACATTTCCTTTTTTTCTATCGAGTTTCACAAATTTGTTTTTTTTCCTCAGAGGAAAATGGTGATTGAAAGAATCTTATATAAATATGCTATAACATTGCTGGTCAGCACAAAAAATGGAAGAATCAAGTTTAAAAGAAAGTAATTTTCAAAACATTACATTATATACAGGTGAAAAAAAGGAATTACAAATTGATGTCCAAGTATGAAAATGTATTCAGGAAGTAACAAGATCCAATCAATGAAGTTAAAAATTGTTTAAATCCTGAAATTCACTTCTAATATGTACATCCACAGATTTGGAGAAAAAATATCATACTAGCGGGATCTATGGAAATTCCACAGGGGATTCATTCCTATGTAAAATATTGATGTTGGCATTCTGTAGATGTTCACTGTAAATAGCGACACTCTGATATTATTGTAGCTCTTTTGTTAAAACCGCAAAAGTATTTATCTAAGCTAGTACGAATGCACGGCAAAGCCCAGCCGTAAAGTACGCTTTAATATGATATTTTAATTCTTGCAGATTTTGTATATATTATTTATAGAGTTGATGTTCTGTCGATTTCCTATATTATAAAGTTGCGATTTCAAAAATAAAAAAATATAGCCATATGATTTGGGTGCATTAGCTTTAATCAAAACTGAAATAAAAACTTATGAAAAAATATAAGTATATATACATAACTTGAGTTCCTTCAGCCATAATTGAAACCGAAACCAAAACTTATGAAGAATTCATGATAAAATTATTTATAAAAAATAAAATAGATTACTATGGTGCCATCAGCTAAAATCGGAACCATAACTAAGACTTATGAAGAATTCTTGATAAAATTATTTTTGAAAAATAGATTATTGGAGTGCCATCAGCTATGACCAAAACCAAAACCAAAACTTATGAAGAATTCTTGGTAAAATTATTTATGACAAGAAATGGAAATACGTAACAATTAAATGACCCAGATGTAAGCGTGACACAGAAAATAACACACACGCTATCGTATTAATAAGAGATAACATGTATAGTTTTTTATAGGATTAGAGTGAAATATCTGCTGGGGAAACTTCGAGTGCAGCTATTATAGGTTGAAGAGAATTTGTTGATTTTTAGTAGATTAGACTAGATTTTTTTAATTTTTATAAACTTTAGGGGTAAAAAAAAATTTGTGAGGTGTCTTGTTTTTTACCTGATATTTAACCAAAAGTAAATATGAAGAAAAATGAGCAGCAGGCTAATTGTGAAGAATGAAGCAGGGAAGGGGGGAGGGAGTAAGACAGAATCACGATGGATACATTTATTTGGAATGAACGAAACCAAAATAAAAAATGAATAAAAATAAGATAAAAATAAATAAATCGCAGGCATGTCCTTTTTCTTCCTGAGATTCTTATGGATGGCTTTGCTCTGAATGAGAAATCGATTTTAAAACTTCTTGGTATTTCTTTCTTATCAAATCTTTCTTGAAGTTCATATATTAAATCCATTCCTATTTCTGCTTTTGGTAAAATCGGTTCTCTCTATTGCTTTAAACACTTTCTCAAATGCGAGACTATTTTCTACTTCTACTATCAGACCATGTATGGAGTACTGTTGTCATATTTCGCCTGGTGAATCTGTGTCCCATTTGAAGTTTCTTTATAAAAATGCAGAAACGTATCTGTAATTTGATTGGCCCCACTCTTTCTTCTCCATTACAACTTCTCTCACAGACGTGATGTTGCTAGTTTTAGTTTTTTTTCTAAAAATACTATAATGGCATTATCTAATCTATTTCCGGCTTCCTTTGTTCCAGCTCATTTGACTCGTTGGTCTAGAGGTGTTCATCAATTCACTGTTTTAATACCTCATTGTAATACAGCTTGCTATTCCAGTAGCTTCTTTCCAAGGACTGCAAGGTTGTAAAACTCTTCCTGTTTACTGTTTTCTTTAACCTACAGCCTTGCTCTTTTCAAGACTAAGGTAAATAGGCATCCCCTGTCTTAGCAATAAGCATCTTTCGTCTTTATAACTCCTTACATCAAGTGGATTCATACCTTGTCTTGAGCGATTTCCATTAAAGAAATGAATGATTCAAATTGATTCATTTAAATCATCAAACTATTTAAAATATTAAAAATATAATTATTACTTAATCGTTAACATAATTTAACATTTTTATTTAAAACTAGCAAGACCTGTACCCCAGCGTTGACTGAGAAAAATATATTGATTTAAAACTAAAACAAACATTTTAGTATCAATTATGAAAAAAAAAATTCACTGTAAGTAATTTAGGTGATTAAAATAGGATTTATACAGGGAAAATATAAAATACTGATATAAGATACTGAAATGAAAAGAGATAAATAAAGCAGTACATGTATGTGTGTGTGTAAATATCTAACAGGTAAACTTTTAAACTACTGGTTACATAACACTGAAATTCTCAGCATTTCAGACATTAATTTAAATATACAAAGACATACCTATACATCTCTTTAATTATTATTCTTTGATCGATTAGATAAACAATTATTAATTTCAAGTCAATGTCCGGTGTTTTTGCAGTGAATGCACCATGTTACATTTCAGATAGGATTTCAAAGTTAAATTAAATTTATATGGTATCTTTATTTTTTATTAAATTGTTAGGTGAAAATGCAGAACAGTTAAAAAGTCTTCCTCCCCATGTTAAGAATGGCTTTCTTAATAATAGCATTATTCTTTCAGCATAAGTACCAAAAATTCTAACGTTCTGAATGCTTGCATTTTTTTTCAGACTTTACATTTACGAAAACATACCTATATATATATATATATATATATATATATATATATATATATATATATATATATATATATATATATATTCATTAGATAAGCAAATATAAATAACAAACAAAAATTGCAAATTTTTCCGAATATGTGCGTTTTTATTTGAATTTTCTTGATAGAACTTTCTTACATATGACAAAACAAAATACAGGTTTATTTCTCTGATAAAAATTTCCTTACACATTTTCGCATGTGTGTTCGTGGTTCTGTTTGGTTGTTTTTTTTTAGAAAATTTTTCTGAAACATTTACTGCATTCAAATAATTTTAAGACAATTATAACACAAAATAGAATTTTTGTAACTAATAAATTATAAATAATTATTAGATTTTAAATAAAATTCATTTCATCACATTTTGCATTTTTCCTAACAAAGTTCAAAATTCATTGTAATGCATGAATGAAATCCATCACGACTGCAGACGAATATAGTTCATACTTTGAAGGAAATCTTGGATGACAGGGGCCAAATTCTTATTTCTGTTGCCCATTATTTTTTAAATGACACTTTGCTTACAGTAGAATAGTTAATTTCCGTGAATATGATTTTCATAACAACAAAACCAAAAAAAAAAAAGCATGTATTCACTATTATGAATTTATGTCTTGTTTAATCTATTTTATTATAATATACAAGGGCAAAATATTCAAATATATCATATCCAACCTGGAAACGCCGTGTACTTCAGCTAGTTATGCATAAAATCTGAAGAAAAAACACCTTTTAAATGAGTACAATATGCGAGTATCAGCTTATTATCTGTTAGTGATTTATGTAAAAATAATTTAAATTAAAATATGTATAAATAAAAGCATTCATTTTTGTAAAACAAATTTAAATTAAAAAATATCTGTATAACTCACTAAAATTAAATATATGATGACAGTTATTTCCGAGGTTAGACACTGAAACATTGTATCGATGAAAACCAAGAAAAAAAAGAAGCCCATCAAAAAATTCATGTTGATTATAACAGATGCAATCTCTTATCACACATCATCTGTTATGTCTTCAGTCAGGATAGAGAAATCCTTCTAGACTGAGGCAAGTTACAAAAGAAAAGTTTATAAGAATAGTTAATAATTGTGAAAAAGGCTCAAAGAAGACATAAATAGTGGAAGAATTGTCATGCTCATTACAATATATTTGACATCCAATAGTCCTTTATTCTGCGATTGTGTATTTCACATCCCATCTGATAGTCAGAACATGTCCTGATAATGTGCAAGTAAAATATATAATATTGATTTAAGTAAAAAAAAAATACATATTAGAGTATGAAATGAAAATAAAAATCAGAAAAGAACTGATAAAAAGAACCGATAAATAAAAGTGTTCATGTCCAGAATGGATGGAGAGAGGTTGGTTCTCTACCTCTACAGGTGTAAATAGTAGTCCCCTTTATGCAATATTCTAAAATGTCTACTACTTTTTTTTTCGCCCAAATAGATCAGAGGAAACTGCAAATTGCATTGTTTATGATAACTGAATTTATGCATTCATGACCTGAAAGGTTTATCTCTCTGTTGCAGATATTGACGACCTAAGAGTCTAAGTAAGCAACCCTTATCATGGGCGTGTGTCAAAATTGAGAATGGTGGTGACTATGTCAGAAAATAAATTCCGGAGCCCAAAAGGGCACTCGTTTTAATGGTACTTCATAGATCTTCAACTTTTTGAGTTAACAAAAATTAGAGGCATTACTTTTGGGACGATCCCTATATGACAAAGTGCGCTCTAGACGCCCATGCACAGCCATCGTTCATTATTCGCAAAAGTATACTGAGGCTTTACTTTTGGAACAATCCTTGTATAAGATATATGTATGAGAGAGGAAGAGAAAAAGTTGATATGAATATCTATTAATGGAGAGTAGCCAGAAAAAAATCAATGTTTTTATTTCTGTTCATGTCTGACTATTAATAAAACTCACTGCCAATTGTTAAAACCAATTTTCTCAATGTTTTGCCCAGTTTTATTTAGTTTCAACTCATCGCTTATTCGATATAAACTTGCTTCTTAGACAATCACTGACCACAAAAGTCAAGTTTACTCACAACTATCTGGAGAAAAAGAAAAAAAATTGTATATAATGTTTTACATACATACGAACTATATATATATATATATATATATATATATATATATATATATATATATATATATATATATATATATATATTAAACATAGAAAAGTTGTTTTGGTGACATAAAAATGGTAGAAATGGATGAAAAGCAACTATTTTCAAGCAAAAGATGTTACATAAAGGCAAACTATGGAGAACGCCATTATCAACAGATGTGCCCCGTGACCCCTCGTTTAACTGTCTCACAATATACATACCTGCGTATATGTGTGAAAGGAATGGTGGCGACACAGTATCAGTATTTAAATTAATATTAAAGTTTTCTTGCAAATAATTCTTTTACTATTTATTTTTGTTTTTGTAATTTAAAGTACATTTTTCATGTTTTTTGTTTTTTTTAAAGTATTTTATTCATATTTAATTAAAAATTTTAACATGCTTATTTGAATCAATATTAACCTGATTAGATATTTAAGCAAACATTACAGAAATCATGAAATAGAGGTAGGTACAAGTTTCATAATAAGTAAGCTGCAAAGTGCCTGAATAGAAACATTAAGATTAAATTTGTACTTTTTTTAATATATGCACTTTTATCCTCAGAGCATTTAAATGGCTTTTAAATGTTGCCAAGTGTGTTGTGATGTTTTCATGTGCTTCTTGGTAATAAAAAAGGTTGAGAAAAATTGATGCAGTCAGGTTAGATATTTTAAATAACATAAATGAGGCTTTACAGTTAAGCAAGCCTCTTTAAAATATCATTTAACTCAATATTTGTGAGCATAACGTTTTACACCATCATTCTAACATTTTACATGATATGGCTGAAAGGAATCTTCTGAATAAGACTATGAAAAATTATCAAATTTCACAATTTGAAGAATGAAAACTAAACCAACAATATTTATACCTCATGCAACTTGTTAAGCTACAGAAAGAAAATATTACGCTATGAAAAGAAGGATTTTGTGTCCAGCTGAACAAGTCCCATCTCAAAAAACAGATTGATCTATGATAGGATTAAAATCAACTGATAGCAACTGGGCAATATTTATCAATTCATTAAAAAAAAAACTACAAAATTATAGGCCGAACAGCTATACGGAATGCATTTAAATTGGCATAATACCCCTGAGCTGAATATACTAATTCTTAGAAGAACAGCTTTAATGAAAAATAAGATAAATATTGTTATGAGAGGATTATACAAAAAAGATACATCGGTAGAATTTCCATTCAATGGAATGAAATCAACTGGTAGAGGATGGTAGAGCAAAGACCAACATACATTTGAAAAACAAAAGGTGCTAAAACAGTTTCCTACTTGAACTAAGAATTGAAAAGTCTGTCCAAATAAAGAACCAAGTTAGCCTATGCAGTGGCGGCATACTAAAATTAGGAAAATGGTAAAAGCACTGGTTTATTATATACAGAGATGTCCTTGACCCAACCATGATAAAAAAAATGGGCAAATGCTGTCAGGTGCGAGTAGATTTCTAGCACCGTAGAGAGAGCCCACCTTCTTTGTAACAGCTTTGGCAATGTGTTCAATGTATCTCTTCCAATTCATGTTGCCAAGGAGATTGAATGAAGAGTTCTCAGGCAGAGCAGCAATTGATGGTTGCGAACGTTTCTTGTATTTGTATTCAATGTTCAATTTTGTGGCTATTTCAGTGGCTTCTGTGTTAATAAACTTGTAAATGCCTTTTCTTTTTGCTCATTGGTATTTCTCAGCGATGAAGTTGTTGTTAAGATTGCTTTCCTTTCTTTTGTCATATGGTGATTTTAGTCTTGTCTGTTAGTTGGTTTCATTTCAGATTTTCATTACCACTTTTGGTTAGCAGAATTTTTGTGGATAGTCGTTTTGGGGGTGAGGGGATGTGATATTATTAGTTGAGTATCTCAGTGCGTACTTCTCCAACTTCCAGGGGTGTGTCACCTGGGTAAAAATCCTGTGAATATCCTTCTTGAGAATACTCGATCACTGTTACTCATGGTCTTGAACTTTTTCTTACTTTTATCGGCATTCACACAGGATGGGTTGAGCCATCTCCTCCCATGGAACACACAGCCTCTCGAATGAACACAGACTACGACAGCAGTTGGCAGCAGCCAAGATAGTTATGAGCAGCCAGTCCTGAGACTAGCAGTGAACACTAAAGACCTGTAAACTGGAGGAAGGTTCAAGATCAGCTTTGATGGTGTGTAACCATGTCTTCAGCTGGCTTCGTAGACATCTTCACCAATCTTGGATTGGTTCTGGAACTAGTGGCTTGTGATGAACTTTCCTGTGTTGCAGCACACTGTGTGGCCAAACCAACAAAGTCTCCTCTTTAAAAGCATTTGGTTAAGAGGTAAAATTTGCATATTGCAGACAAAATAATGCCAGTTAACCTACAGAATTCAGTGGAGTAAGTAGAGGTCAAACACTACCAACCTTTTGAAATCTGCAGTTCTCATTAGCCAAGTACTGCAGTTATAGAAAAAGGATCGACTGAAAAGCACCTGATGAATCCAGAATTTCATACCTATTGTAATCTCAAGACGAGACCATAAACGAGGTCTAAAAGCATGCTAGGCATTGTTAATTCAGACGTCAATGCCATCGTACCCTTGACCCATGATGACAAACATTAAGCTCAGCTATTTAAGGTGATTGATCTTGTCTAGGGTTTCCTCAATGACAAGAATCATGCTTTTCTTAGAGGGTAGGAATTCTGTGAAAAGAATTTTTGTTTTCTGTAGCATTTACATTGATACCAATCTTAGATGTGAAGTGTTGTATTTGGTTGATTGGATGTGGCAAAGTTTTCTCCAAGAATGGCTATGTCGTCAGTCAAGATGTAGTTGTGGCCAACAAAGACATCAGAAAACCTGGCATGCATAATGGCATAATTAAACAGTATAATGGCATAATTAAAAAGCATGGTCAAAAGAACACAACCTTAAAGTCTAACTCCAGAGTGGATGTCAAAAAACTCTGATTTCTGGTTATAGCTGCAAATTTTTATGCACAGCAGTAATATGCTTTAATGAAGTTAAGCAGGTGGAAATCCATCTGCGTGCATAATGCAACTTTATTCACCGGGTCAAATGTTGCAGCAAAATCCACAAAACAAATAATCGTGCACTATTAATATTAAAATTTGATCTGTACAGCCCCTTCTAGGCCAGAAACTGCAGAAAAAGAAAGCAGCGACGAAACGAAACGAATATAAAGGAAACGATATATTATATGTTAATGAAAGAAAAAGAAAAGGAGAGAAACATTTTTTTTCTCCTAGTGTAATAATGTTTCGAAATAAATTGTAAACAAGCAATGTATAATTATGCGTCATGTGTTTCCCGTAGTAGGAAGCATTTCAGTTTTTGTATGTAACTAAAAACCCCTGATCGGTGTGCGTTTGTATTAGTTCCTCGTGAACGACAAAGCAGTGGTGTAAATGGAGAGCAGGGAGAGGAGGAATTAAATGGAGAGAAAAGATTTTATAACTTCCATTGATTTTTACAGGTTTTGAAAGTGAACTCTCACCAGGAAAAATATAGGAATGTACGATTATCGAGCAAGTGTAGAGGTAATAAGACTATAGCACACCTCAGATAATGTGGTGCAGTTTGTGCATATTACATTTGCATGAAATGTCTTGAGTTTTAATCCTGTTAAGGTCAAACTCAGAAGGAGAAAAATGACTTAATTTTATTTATATATATATGTTTTATGCGTACATATTAAAATAACATATTAGATCGGATGTAGAAAGATCACACATGAATAAAACTCCAGAAGGAAATCTATGCAGCAGTAATAAACTTCAGATTGAACCTTGCAAACATTAATGGGAAGACATAGTCTGATAATGTTTTTTCTTTTGATGGGAGTTTCTTTTTTTTTTGCAAAATTATATAACTCGAAAGTTTCATATAAACTCATATTATATATCAACTTACATACATACATACATACATGCATACATATATATATATATATATATATATATATATATATATATATATATATATATATTAGGGATGGGACGATTCCAGTATTTTTACCAATTCCGATACAATTACTGATTACATATTAAATTAATTGCTCTACATATTTAACTATAAAGTTGTTATTCACGATTACTGTAAAACACATGGTAAATGTGCAGATATTTTTTTAAACATAAGGATACACTTGTGAGAGATGATCTATCGATTTTTAGGTACTAATAGGTTAAAATTAACAGATACTTGCTATTTTAGTATTACTATCAGCAGTAGAATATTTTTCTTTACAGAAAAATCAAATAAAAAGCCAATGAAAAGAATTGTTGTTGGCATCGGACAATAAACACAAATTTTTCCGATCCCAATACCGATTCTGATACCTCAAATATTTCCGATTTTTTTATTCGCGATTCAAATTAATCGACCCAATACTAATATATATATATATATATATATATATATATATAATGATTTGATATATATATATATATATATGTATATATAATGATTTGATATATATATATATATATATATATGTATATATATATGTATATATACACACATACACCCACACACATGTATGCATGTAGATATATCAGTTGATATGTGTGTGTATATATATGTGTATATATATATATATATTAATTTTATTTATACAAACATTAATGGCTACATATGTGCATACATGTTTCTGTAATCACCCACGTTGGGGGATTACGTCTTCAGGCCAAGAATTACCTTCAAAAGTGACATTTCCACCAAATACATTTTTCTATTTCGTTTATCAAGTTAAAATACAACCTGGGTGGGAGTCAAAAAAAACAAAAACGGTAAAAGGATGAGTGAGATCTTTGAAGATAATGAACATCTTTTTTCTTTTCCCCTTCTCCCATCCAACCTAACTTTTGGCTTTTTATGGCATAGGGTACTTGAGAGTTTAGTTTTCTTGTCTTAGAGTCTGTAAGTTAATAACCTTAGCTATGGTCAACCAAGTACTGACCGGTGCCTTTTAATCTACCTCCACCCACACATACATGCAACACACATATAACACACACATACACAGACACCGCCAACACACACATACACACATTAATACATATATTCAAAAGCGAATCCATGCTGAACGCTCTTTGTTTTATTTACTGAAACTAGACAATAATTCTGAAACTACGTAGAAATAAAGTAAAAATTACATTAAGGTAAATAAAACAAAACAAAAACAAAAATAAAAAATAAATAAATAAGAATAAAAATAAAATTAAATTAAAACAAATAAACCAACAAAATATGAATAAATATAAAACCCGAAAGTTATCTAAACCCCACATGTACCTATATGCGTGTATCAATACACTTATAAATGTCTACATTTATCTACACCCGCGCATATATACACACACACATTACAGACATACAGAGACAAATAATAGTGTTTTTCTTTACTTATGTAGCGTGGTAACCTCTTTGTATATGCAATATTATGCTACCCGACTACAGACGGGTGTATATATATATATATATATATATATATATATATATATATATATATATATACATACACACACACATATATATATATATACATACATATATACATATATACATATATATACATACACACATATACATATAAACACACACACAACAGACATACACACATACATACATATATATATACATACCCACACATACATACATATATAACATATATATAAACAACATTCGGACATCCATACATTTTTGTAATCTATATTGTTACAACAATTCTATACGAGGCAGCCTATTCTAAGAGTTCAGAGATATACATGTATATACATACATCTACATACAATAGACACAGAGATACATCCACATACAAACATACACACAGATATATAGATACAGAGATATATATATATAAACATACAAACATACATGCATACATAAAATACACTTATACATACAAACTCACACAAATATAGACATATACATATATACATGTATACATGTACCGTGCCACCAAATGATACATCTAAAGTAGAAACAGACATGAATACATTTACTATATAAATTCACTTTTTCTATCAAATTCCACACGTCTAGTTATGTTTCATGGCCCCATCCGCTTGTTACACTTTCCTAAGTTGTAGGTTTTTACCGTAAAAATTGACACTACGTAAAAATTTATATTGAATTCAGCATGAAGTTCATAGGGTTATCCTCATATTTAACAAACATTCTTTCGATGGTAAGGCAGATATACATAAGATGTATCACGATACAATAATAATATATAATAACATATGACAGAAATCAGAGTATTTAGGTTATACAAACCGAGTATATAAGCTTATATATTGTAGTACTTACCTTCATCTTTATTTATTCACTCTAATACCCTTATTCCCTTTTCTTCCATTCACCCTTCATTCCTTACTTTCTTTCATCTATTTATTTCTTCATTTTTTTTTTTTTTTTTTTATATTAATAAATTATTTTTCCTACCCGGGTATATAAAGATCATATATCCATACATGCACACACCCAAAAATATCCATATGCATACATTATTACGAGCTTCACTCAAAACGATCTATTACTCATTTGGTTCAAATATACCTTCATACAGGTACTTATTTCGGCTAGTAATACCATAACTGCTCGATAAAGTAGAATATTAAGTGACTTACGTAACCCATACGGGTATGATTATAGTTGCGACCTCACTTATCCTCTTTGTGGGGGGGTTATTTGATGGGGGTTAGTTGTACTTATAGCAGTTCCAGTCTCCTAATTTAGAGTTCCTTAAGTGCGTGTATTCTGACACGTATATACACACACACGTATGTATGTTGATATATGAGTTGAGATATATATATATATATATATATATATATATATATATATATATATAGTAATTTATAAAATATATATGGCGATTAAGCTACACTGAATATTCAGCGTTTCATCCACTCTAGGACTCCTCAGGCTTATGCGCGAATTCTTTGGTTGTTTATCGTTTTTATATAAAAACGATATAAAAACGATAAACAACCACAGAATTTGCGCATAAGCCTGAGGAGTCCTAGAGTGGATGAAACGCCGAATAATCAGTGCAGCTTAATCGCCATATATATTTTATAAATTACTAACTAGCTCTACCTACGTATTGAGCACTTTTGAAGTAAATACTTAAAGTTTATGCATAAATCTATACTTTCGTATATTAATTTTATGTGAGTAAATTAAGTAGTTATATATATATATACACACACACACGTATTTATGTAGATATATATGAGTTGATATATATATATATATATACACTTATACATGTATATATATACACACATACACACACACATATGTATGTAGATATATATGAGTTGATATATATATATATATATATATATATATATATATATACTTGCAAAAGTACACGTCATTGGCTGGGTTCAAAAACAGCCTACAGAAAATGGACTCTGATTTATGAAAGTATGATAGGTTATGAAAAGGAAGGGTTGTAAAGAGATAGCATCCAATTTGGGGGTATCAAAACCAAAGCAAAATATGATGAAAGTAAAAATAAAATAGATAAACCCCATAATTTATTATACTATACCTGTTCACACTAAAACACTTATCACAATATTCTGTGGATCTATATTAAAAAAACCTTGTTAAACTTTGTGACATATTTCCATTCTATGGAGGTCAGGTGCGAGCATACACCCCATAATTTTATTATACCATCCCTATTTAAGTTAAAACATACTTATCAAAGTATTATTATGTACATCTATATCAAAAACACTTGTAAACGTTTTTTTTTTATGTTTTATTTCCATACTTTGTGGACCAGGCACGTATGCAGACCCCACAATTTTAATGAATCATCACTATGCCAGATCAAACATACCCATTCCTGTGTCTCGATACATCTTCTATCATTATATGTGATCAGTTTTCTATAATAGTCAACCATATAGGAGCTTATTCGTGACCAGACACACACACAGACGTTCAGCTTTATATTATAGAAGATACATATATATATATATATATATATATATATATACATATATATATAAAATCATATTTACATTTGTGCATATATATATATATATATATATATATATATATATATATATATATACTTACTAAAACAAAGTAATACTATTCATAAAACCTATCCATGTATTTTGTATCAGAATATACTGCTCATCTCACATAGGTTTGACATATGAGATACTAAGTAGTCATAAGAATATGCAATCTGAATTCTCATAATTATGGTTCATCTCTCAAGTTCTTCATTCCTATTCCAACATTACCTTTCTATCAGTCGTTTTCAACATATATCATGGCACATTGAAATGATATGCTACATTTGATCGAAAATATTATCCGCCTGAAATCTAACACTGATTGAAAAATAAAGTGCTAAGATATGAGCAAACAAACATGTGTATTGAACTCTTCTATCGTCTTTTTAACAATTTCTAATTAACGAAGAAGAGTGTACTGAACATTCCTATCCATTCACAATCTTTAGTTTATAAAATAAATCAGGCCTGTATATCATGTTCTATGTATGCTTTTACTGTTTTGTTGAATAAAAACCTAAAATGTTTTGCTCATCAGAAAATCAACAGAAGAGAGACATAATGAACTCGATTACTTTTACCTTTTGATATTAAGCATACTTGTATTATTGCATTTCCCAAAATGAATATTAAAATTGTAGATTCTAATATTAGAAGAGCATTGCAGGTTGTTCTAGATGTCTCAGAGTTTAGATTCTTCAAGATATCTCTAAGTTATACGATGTCATAGGCATCAATTCTTACTACTATTATACAGAATATCATGGAGTACTCAAACGTGCACCTTATTTTCAAGGTGGAATGATAAAATTGACGTCCTAGAAAAGAAGACGTGATTCCATTTCGGTTTTATTTTTTTTTGTTGTTGCAGACTATCTACTAGTTGGCTAGTTGTGTACAAATCCCAAGACCGATAGATGCCTTCTATTAGGTCTGAAAATGATACAATTTTCAACGAGTTAGATTGGAGATGCACCGTTATATAACTAGCATTACAAGTTGATTTTTTCTTTTAAGATAATTGTTATTTTATCAACTTGCATGAAAACAGCTATGTAAAAGATGCTTAAAACCGTTTGACTTATGCAAATAGTAGTTCAAAAGTTATGAGAATTTTAAGTGTCAAAATTTAGGCTTTTCCGTGGACATTTTTCTTTCGAAAAAGTGGGCTAAATTCCGGACCTCAACATTTCAAGAAATGCGGTAATTTCGCCACCATTTATTTATTTTTCAAGCTATTCTCATGAAACTTGGCACTCTTATGTAAAATTGTGTGCTCTTTCTGATTATGCTGTCAAATCTGATGTATCTCTTTACCATAAACCATGAATTATAAATTCAGATGTACAAATTTCAATTTTTTTTAAACTGGCGCATGGTATCATACAGTGGGTGTCTATTTATGAACAAAACTAAGTATTATAGTGGTATTTAAATATAGCTTTATTGAGAATAGGCATTTTCCTGCCTCCTCACCAAAGAAGAGCTTAATCTATTGAATTCCTAAAGAGCATTCATGGCCGGTATTTACTACTCCCCTCAAAGAAAAAAAAATTGAGTAAATATGAATTAATGTGAGAAATAAATCGAAGAAAATTTTTCATATAGATTTTCGCTTTCTGTAAAAGATGGAAATTCCCACAGTCGACCAGAACTTATGCATTTTGGGACCAGTCCAATTTTCAATTTTGTAAATCTCCTCTATCTGGCCCAAAATATACCCCTATTTTCTGAGATGCAACCATAAATCGGACTCTACATGAATCCTCGATGTAACTTTCACAGTACCAGGATATCAGGAATCCTGATAAGCAACAACTATATATTCACCAGGTGATGGTAATTTTTGTCATTTCTATTCTGTTGTTTTACTGAAAATTAAATTATGTAAACAAAGAAATAAAACGGTAATTTTTTTACCTTAACATTTAAAATGATTACTTTTATAGGTTTTAGGATATGCTGAAAACGAATATCGCATTTAAATTTTCTGCAAATAAGTAGTTTTCTGTATGTTAAGCAATGTTATTTCTTATGTTATTGCTGGTTGCCATCTTTGTACGTGCAAGCGTGCAAAGGCAACCCTGAGAAACTATTCACAAACACGCATACCAAGATGGCCACCAGCAATAATGTAAGAAATGACATTGCTTAATATTCAGAAACTACTTATTTGTGGAAAATTTAAATGCGATATTCGTTTTCAGCATACCCGAAAACCTTTAAAGATAGTCATTTTAAAGAAAAATGTTAAGATGGAAACAAGGTAAAAATTTACAAAATGCATCACAATGAAATTCTTTATCGAATCGCCTAATTATTATTATTATTATTATTATTATTATTATTATTATTTAAATATCTTCAGTTAAAAAAAAACGTTTTTTTTTCACAGATTCGAAAAAATAGTCTTGAAACTGAGTTAAAAATAAATTCAAGTTTCATGATATATTTTATTTAATTGTTAGGTGAAAGTACAGAATAGTTAACAAAACACCCTTCCTTCCCAATGTTAAGAATGGGTTTCAAAATAATAACATTATTATTTCAGCATGGTAGCATAAGTGCACAAGTACCTTTTATTTGTTACTAGCGGGGGTACCCGGCGTTGTCCGGGTGTTTAGAGGTGTGTGTGTTGGGGGTGGGGGTGATCAAAATAAAAGAATAAGCGAAGTAATAACTTTGTTTAAATATCATATAAAAAACTTTTTAAAAAATCAGAAAAAAAATCCCCCCAAAAAACGAATGTGATGCAAACGAACGATGTTAAAATTTCTTAAAAAAATTTGCAAAATAAAATTAAAAAAAAAACAGCGAACGCGAAAAATGGAAAAATGTTTCAAAATAGTATTGTTTGGAAATCAAATTTGAAAAACTTGATAAAATTTTTTTTTTAAATTGACAAACTCAGAATAAAAATGACTAATAAGACGAAAGCAGAAAAACAGTTTTCTATTTTTAAGAGAATACTTTAGTCAGCTCAGCGCATTATGTTAGCATTAGTGCTTAATGAGCCGTTTATATGTTAATTTCTATAAAAGATAACATTTTAAAGAAATTTCCGCACAATTAATAATTATCAAATATTTGCGTATTATACATGAAAATAATTCTGAAACTATTATCTATATGGAAATGGATGATATATGCCGATTTATCTTATCAATTTGGAAATATTCTTCGTCA
Source organism: Euprymna scolopes (assembly GCF_053919585.1). Taxonomy (NCBI): domain Eukaryota; kingdom Metazoa; phylum Mollusca; class Cephalopoda; order Sepiida; family Sepiolidae; genus Euprymna; species Euprymna scolopes. The sequence goes on along the minus strand of NC_136500.1, from coordinate 104,589,561 downwards.
ACTTTGCTGGTCGTAACTTTGCTTCCTATGGTCATAAAAATAAAAATCAAAGACCAGTAGAAATGGACTTCTTTGTTTATATAGCCTGTAAAATTTCAGTCATATCCAATCAAATTTAACCCCGCGCATAACATATGAAACATAACGTATGAAATGTAAACATTGAGAAAATAGTTTCCCTTTTTGCTGCCGTCATTTTTTACCGTTTTTTCATTTTTAACTTGGAGCATAAAAATATTGAACGCATAAAAGCAAAATAAATTAACAGCATTGGAATGCTTATTTTATTCTCTTTCCATCAATGTAATTCTTTTAAAAATTGACCAACAAATAAAAAAGATATGACTTGTTGAAGCACATTAGGTATGTAATATTGCCGATGTCCACGAAAATACAGGATACGCTCGTAATGCTGATACAACTCATGCTATCTACCAATTCAAGTTATGACAACACGATCATTGCCAGCACCCTCAAAATGCAAATCCTTGAAAATGCAACGCTTCAGGGCACAGCTCAATGAAGTTTCTGGCCACGGTTATGGTCTTTGGTCTGATTTCAAGTGAGGGCCATATCATGCCACCTCACATCTTCGAAGTCAGCTTGAAAGTAAACACCAAAGTTTACCTGGATGTGCTAAAGAGTGTTGCGATCCTCCGGTGCAATCATGTCGTCACTGGTAGACCCTGGGTTTGGCAGCAGGACTCGGAACTGGCCCACAAGTCCAAAGAGAACCAGGCTTGACTTCAGAAGAAGTGCTATGACTTTTTACTTTTCTACATTGAAGAGATGTCAGCTAAACTACATAATCAAGATGTCATCTCCATAACTACATAATCAAGATGTCATCTCCATAACTACATAATCAAGATGTCATCTCCATAACTACATAATCAAGATGTCATCTCCATAACTACATAATCAAGATGTCATCTCCATAACTACATAATCAAGATGTCATCTCCATAACTACATAATCAAGATGTCATCTCCATAACTACATAATCAAGATGTCATCTCCATAACTACATAATCAAGATGTCATCTCCATAACTACATAATCAAGATGTCATCTCCATAACTACATAATCAAGATGTCATCTCCATAACTACATAATCAAGATGTCATCTCCATAACTACATAATCAAGATGTCATCTCCATAACTACATAATCAAGATGTCATCTCCATAACTACATAATCAAGTTACCTGAATTGAATTTTTTCAATAAAAGTTTTAAAATAAAGCTGTATTGTTGTTTTCTTTAAGACAATTTTATTGTTTCGCAATTTGTACAATGTCATAGGCATTAATCAATTTCCACTACTATTATACAGAATATTATGGAATACTGAGATGCGCACCTTATTTTACCTATCAACACTGAATCATTAGAATTTCTACTATTACTAATCATTTTTATCCTTACTTTCTTAGTTTCTTCATTAAAATATTTATAGATAAAAAAAAATGAAGCTTTTGTTTCAGAAACACAGTAGTATTATACGACATTCCAACTAAAACTACAACAATTAATAATTTAAAGACACCAATTGTACCTTATTAATCTTCACAAATTTTGTTTTCATTCTGACATGAATATACCAAACAAATCTTCAGATTTCTCAGGAAAAATATGCATTTTTTTTCCTTGGATTGCATAAGTATTGTTAAAATGTGTTGGAAACTTTCAGAAATCATAAGAGAAAACATAAAAAAAAACACCATCAAAACCTAAAACAAAATTAATATGAGGTCTTACTTATAGAAAATATTGAAACCTATAGGATATGAAAAATTATACTTTAATTCAAACGCTACAAAAGTGCATGGCGCCATGTTTGAATCCCTGGTAATATTACAATATTTACATATTTATGTTTTGAAAGAAAACAATAATTCACTCAATAAACCTTGGTTAAACTTTTTCATTAAACATTAATAATAAGAAAAACTTAATTTTAATCAGATTAGATTCACTGTTAATAATATCAAATTTAAAATATTATGAAACTAGAAAGCACTCGAATTCAATACAGCTTACAAGAATATTTTAAGTGAAGAACTATAAATTGAATAATAACTTAAATGCATAAGTCTATACAATGCTACTCTTTATTCTTAGATACAGATACTTAAAAAATATATTAATATTATGGACATTTCAGTTGTTTGCAGTTAAGCATAATACAGAGTGGTGCTAATAGTCAAAACGGTCATAGCGCCAATTCAAATGAAAGAAAGTAAAATTAATAAAATGAAATATATCTTTACAAGAAGCCCATAACCTAGTCAAAAATATGAGATATTCTAAAATAAAAACAAAAAAAAAACACATATAGCATACTACCAAATCAAATAATTAAACAACAAAAGCAAATCTATTCAATCTAAAACTTAAGGATATGAAATTACTCAATATAATGAGGGGACTAATGGAAGAGTTTTAAAAAACTATCAAACAAATGAATATTGAAACAGGAAGATTACATAAACGAACAAAACCTGCAAACCAAAATTCATCCCAAAAAACTTATAAAATCATAAAGTACTACAGCATCCTTAGAAACAACTCCTCTTACAGAAAAAGAAAACACACCAAATAACACCCATGAAGGGAAAGAAAGTAAACTCCCACCAAACAAATAAGTTAAAACCAAAATAAACAGACCATGCTCAACTTCTAGACCAAAATCCTTGATTCAAAATAGATTTGAGAAAATGGACACCGAAGATCAAAGATCAATCACTAAAAACTAACAAAAATTACCAGATCGTAGGTGATGGATGTAAACAACAAAACCTATAACACCGAACGACTAGCCAATCCATAACAGAATTTTACCATGGCACATCAGTTATAAGAGCAAACTACCATGAATTATTATTATTATTATTATTATTATTATTATTATTATTCATTTCATCACTTCCCCCTTTAGTAATCTGTTTACAGGAAATATTTTTAAAAGAAAGCAACAACATAAACATAAATAACTACAATTACACACATCCCCACAACCACAGAGCATTTGGCAACACATCAATAATAATAAACATGAAAATCCCACAAGGACAGATTAACTTGAATATAACTATGCAAGCGATTGCTTTGACGGTATATAAAACTTTAACAATATGCTCAATTTACATGCTATTAGTGAAACAGAATTAAACAAGCTGATCAATCAACTCCAAAAAGCATATATAGTATTCGCAGAATTCGATAGTCAAATTATAATATAGAGAAGCAAAGAAAGAAACCAAAAAGGAAAATTAATTGAAAATATCCTGTACTTCATTAGCCTCTATGTAGAGACTAATGAAGTCTCACTAGCAATAAGAAGGAATAACTAGTGTGATACAAACCTGATCTTGTACAATGTGCTGACTGCTTCAGGAAAGGGCTAAAGAAAAAAATGGCCGCTTCTGCTATTTATGGACTGGTGGTCACGTGAGGTAATGAGAGTTGAGGGAAATTTGCAAATGAGAATGTGGTCATGTGGCTTAACAAACGTTGGTGGCAAAGCTGTAGAAGATTGAAGACAAAACCACATTGATCCCCATCTATTTGGAAGAGAATGTTCTAGCAGCATATCTAGAAATGGGAGAGACAGATCAGAATATTGTTGAGAGTATTGAGAACTGATTAAAGACTGCATTTTCAGAGAGCGCGTTTGAGGCTTATAATAAACTCAGTTAGGCTGATGTTGGATTTCCAGGAGTTAAACAAGTATGTAGCTTGTCACACAAAAGATGGAACTGGCCTGTGTGAAGAAGTCATGACGGACTGGAGGAGAATGGAATGGGCAATTATAATTGTGGACCCAAAGTCGGCCTATCTCCAAATTCATGCAGACAAAAAGCTATGGCAGTATGAATTGGTAGAGTATAAAGGTCAAGTTTATTGTTTGACCAGATTAGAATTTGGACTGAATTCTGCACAGAAACTCATGATAGCAGTTCTTTAGAGTGTGTTGGCCAAAGATGATGTGGTGAAGAGAGGAACCTGCTTTTACATCGATGATGGTGAACAAAACTGTGACTGTAGAGAAGGTGAGAGATCATGTCAAAACATATGAATTGACGGCAAAACCGTCCGAATCATTGGAAAATGGAATGTTTTGGGATTAAGCAATAATGCAGGAAAGTTGATGTTTGGACGAGGAAACAGGATCCCCGAAGCCAAGGATGCTCTGACCAAGAGAGAGATTTTCTCTGTATGTGAAAAGTTGGTTGGCCATTACCCTATAGTTGGATAGTTGCAAATTGCATGCAGTTTTATTAAAAAGCAGATGGGTCCAGACAGTTGGGAGGACACAATTGATCAAGAAGTGCTGTTCATGATACAAGAAGTCATTGCAGAAATGAAAAAAAAATGAAGGAGAATGGCATATAAAAAAGAGATATGAAGGGGTAATATGGAGTGACGCTAGCAACCTGGCATTAGGAGTATTATTGGAAATGGGGGAGTGACTGTTGAATATGCTGCTTGGCTATGAAAAAAAGGATGATAGCGCCTATATCAATGCTACGGAACTCAATGCGATGATGAAGGACATCAATCTGGTTTTAAAACGGGGGCTACACATAGTGGACGTTAAAACAGACTCTGCAACAGTGGCATCATGGATTAAATCAAAAGTGTCTAAGCGGATCAAGACAAAAGGAGCAGCAGAGATGCTTACCAAGCATCGACTTGGAGCTCTTGGAGACTTGATCTGAGAATTCAGTCTGAAGGTAACTGTCATCTTAGTTCTATCACAGAAAAATAAAGCAGACGGGTTGACTAGAGTGAAGAAAGCCTGGCTGAGGAAAGAGAAAGACATGGCTCTGATGTGCAGTAGAGCATCTAAAAGACCTGCATAGGATGCATCATTTTGGAAAGGAATGGACATTATACCTAGCAAGTGAGTCTGCATATCACAATGCAAGATGTCCAAGAGGTGGTGGAACAATGTGGGGAATGTCAATAAATTGACCCTGCACTGGCTAGACACAAAAAAAGGGAATTGCATGTTGAAGAAAATTGGCAGTGATTGGCTATTCATATTATGTATTATCAACATGAACCGTGTTTAACTATGATTGTCTGTGGGCCTTGGAGAGTAGTGATATGGTGGAAAATCACAAATAAAATGACATAAAAGGTGAAGAGTTATTAAGGAGGTGTTTATGGAAAGAGGGCCAGTAGAAGTGTGTTGGTGGGTAATAGTATGTCTTTCCACTCAGAAGTTTTTATAGACTTATGTGCAAAGTGGAATGTTAGGCTATAGTTTAGAGCTGCGTACCGTCCAAGTGATAATGGAATTATAGAGAGGCATCATCGCACTATAAAAGCTGTAGCTTTGAGAAGCCAAATTTCGCCCCAAAAAGCTGTATTTTGGTATAATATGGTACCAAAGACTGGCCCAGATGAAAAGTTAGTGACACACCAATCTATTTTTACATATGAATGGCGACATCCATTGGCTGTAACAGAGAGGGTGGAATAGGCACACACAGAATCACAATTGGTGAAGAGGTGTGGGTGAAACCACCCAATTCTTGCTGCACAATCTGTTGGGGAAGAGGTACTGTAATTGAAGTACTCTCCAAAAACAAAGTGGCAGTTGATGGAATGCCACGTCACATTTTGGACATACTGTCAGCAGAGGAAGAGGAGGCTGATGAAGTACCTGAGAAAGAACCTATATGACAGTCGCAGAACGAACGAAGACGCCTGGCGTGAATGGCAGACTATGAGGCCAATTATGGATCTTATAGATCAAGGAAGCGTGTAATTAAAAAGTAGTGCAAACCTGACCTTGTACAACGTGCCAGCCATTTCAGGAAAGGGATAAAGAAAAAAACAATGACCGCTCCTGCTATTTATGAACTGGTGGTCACATGAGGTAATGAGAGTTGGGGGAAATATGCAAATGAGATGCAGTCGATTTTTCAAACAAAATGCCTGTGTGTCAGAGAGAGGGAGTGTGTCTCTTTGATAGAAGTACATTCTGACAGATGTGCACTGGGGTTTGATACCGAGAAGGAGAAGATAACGGTTTGGAATTCTTTCTTTGGACTTTACTTCCTAATATAATCAACATATTTAACTGCAACTAACTCTCCAATATTTTCCCAAAATAGCTTGGAATCCAGTAAACCCAGCCTACGACTGTATCTTCAGCTCGGAATGTGAAACCTCATTCTTGGAAAAACAACAAAGCAACCAAACCATTCAGCTTACAAACTAAAGAACTGAGCCAAAAAATAAACATAAATACTATCCACAAATCAATTATCTCCAAAATCCTGCCATGGTAATTAAAAGAACACAAAATTCTACTAGACATGACTAAGGACAAAACAAAACCAATAATATTCACAAAGAATTCCAAAACATAAGAATTAATCACCCTAACCACCTATATATATACTGACGGCTTCAAGAGTCAAAATAAAGCAGGAAGTGTTGCCATGTAATGTGAAGGAAAACTAAGTCAGATTAAATAAGACATTAATATATATAGTGCCGACATTACTGCTATTGGTTTGGCTCTCAACCAAAAAATAAACAAAAACATTTTATTCACAGATTCTCAAGCTGCCTTAAAAAAGAACTAAAAACACAAAAATGATAGAACCACTAACCATTCTAGTACTGAACAAACTTGAACATAAATGTTGGATATGTCATAGTAGGCTAAATGGAAATGACCGAGCTGACAAAGAAGCAAAAAGAGCTGCAAAATGAAAAATCTCTAACAACAAAATACAAATTAAAAAAAAAAAATCACCAATAAATGGCAAGAGAAATAGAAAGATGGAATCAATGTGTAAACGATAAACTACAAAATATCAAATCAATCATTCGAAAATCGTATATAAAATCAATTACAACAAAAAAAGAGAAGTTATAGTAAATCACTTACACATAGACCACACTCGTTTAACACACTTGTATCTACTGGAAGGGCCAGCAGAAACTCACAGTCAAGCATATATTACTAGATTGTATCGACTTTATTCCATACCAAATGAAATACGATCATGAGTCCAACAATAAAGATTTCTCCAACAAATAATACCATCCAAAATAATAGATTTTCTAAAAGAAATAAATTTATTCACCAAAATATAAAACAAACTCCCAAACTTGGTGCACACAATAATTCTCACAAAATCTGCATGACTAAATGACCATAGAAAGGTTGATTAGTCGTTAAGCACAAACAAGCTTACAAACATTCATTTTAGTAAAATATAATATTAATTATTTTTTATGTAACTTTTTAATTTTTAATTTTTACCTTTTCATTTTTATTCGATTAGATTTATAAAATAAAATTAATTAAATATTAAGAATTACAATAATAGATTTTATATTTAGTTCTGATGTTAATATTAAATTTCAGACAGCTGAAATTAAGTTTTTATAGTAGAGATTATCTGATGAAAGCTGTATGTTACCTTGACAACGAGCTTTTTAAATTAGTTATTCATAAATGACTATGGTTGTCTGTTTCTTTTTCTACCACTCCCACCTTCGTCTATATCCACTGGTTTTCCTGTCCTCCCTTCTCTGGTTACATACGTTGTTAGCATCCCTGACTTTAATCGAAATTTGAGTTACCTTATGATGCTACTTGACTGAAAGTAGCATTGTTATTGTCTTAACAATGTAGAGTGTTTACTTAACATTAAATAAAAACATATATAGACAGATAAAAAGGAGCAAACCAAATTATGCGTTCATCAACGTTTCGTCTTTATTGTCAGACTTCTTCTGGATGAAACATATATAGGTATTTTTCAGCTTGATATTTATATATATATATTATAAATGTAATACGTATTACATACAACAGAACCAAATCTTATTTTTCACAACATTTCACATAACCTTCTAATATCAACTCCCCGTAACAAGGAAGACTTTATATCTTAATTGCAAACTTTGCTTTCGTATAAGCTGTATTGCCGGAAGATGTCTCTAGTTACTGGTAACTAGCTGACCAAAACATGCTCATGACTGTGTAGCAGCATATTACTGTTTATGTAAAAACAAATAAAGAGTATACCCTGCTCTACTTCAGTATTGAGCACTCTTGTATTCACCTCGTTAAACTTCATTAGTTACTTAACCTCTGGAAAACAATATCAGATTATATATATATACATATATATATATATATATATTTTATATTTATTATTTATATTATAATTATTAGTAACAAGTGATGTAACCCACTTTCTGGTTTACAATATCCGGTTGCGCATGTGCACATAAACATTAATCCATAACAATGTAAACAAATAAACACAACTCGCTTCTTTTGACCTGCGCACTGAAATATTAACGTTATTATTTTGAAATTATTATTTAACATGGAAGAGTGGGGGTGTTTTGCAACTATTATTTATTACAACTATACTATCGCTATTTTCTTACAACTAAACAACTTTATCCCGTTGACAAACATAAGAACAATTGTAGTAAAGCCAAGACACTACTACTACTAATAATAACAATAATAATAATAATAATAATAATAATAATAATAATAATAATACTCTCTATCCGGACCTATTCATTCCTTCCTTCCTTCCTTCCTTTTTTATTTTTTTGTTTACATTTCTAGATACAAATTGTTGTGTGAGAACGGTGAATTTTTCATTTTAATATACTTTCATAGAAATGTTTCTGTTATGTCAAAAGAAATATATTTTCTTTACGTCACAAATGTCATGCTCATACATGAATTCCATAGCTAATATAACATACTGACCCAACAGGTCACGGGTAGTCTAGTATATATATATATATATATATATATATATATATATATATATATATATATATATATATATATATATATCCAAAGTAATCCAATCGTTCATGATTGAAGAATTATGAAGAGGACAACAGCAGCCATGTTGTTTCACGTTTAGAATGCTTCTTTCAGTTTTATACCTGATTCTATAACCAACAGATCAATATTGTGTGATTAACGGTATCATATTCGTTGCAGTTCTAAATTCTTCGCTGGCTCATTCTTCCAAGGACAAGATATTTAAAACTTGCTCGGCAAATAATTGGGCAAATAATTGAGCAAGAAAAAGAAAGAATCACATTAAAAAATTCACATCTACATAAACATCAATACCTGTCAAGAGGTTTAAATAAAACTATTTTCTTCCCTTTGTGCTACCGTTCTTCACGACAAGAATGGATAGACTTTTCATTTCTTTTAAATTGACAAGATTAACAATACTTTTTTTAATAAGATTATACAAATTTTGAACACTGTTCATGAATAATGGTAAGCAAAATTAAATATTAAATGCACTAGAAAAATCATTTTTCATTATTAGTTTTATTGAATAATATAACCGAACTGGTTTTTATTTCTTGGTAAAGAAAAAAGGATATAAAAATATTTTCTATTTTTAAATACAATTATTTTATGAAATGAATGTTAGAATGTTATGAAATATTAGTACATATTTGATATCTTACTATAAAATACTCGTCATTTATTATATAAAAGAGACTGAGATTTTGTCTGGTAACATTAATAGGTATAGTTTCCTCACCAAATGTTAAGTATAAAAATCTGTTTTCTTAGTGATTTATGCGTGCTATAGGTCCGTATTAAACAAAGAATTTTATTTTATTCAGCTCGTAGAGTTAAATACTAAATCTGATAAACAGTTTTTTTTTACTGATATCAAAGGGGAAGGAGTATACATCCGTTAGAATACTAAGTCATTATCCTTCATATTAATCACTAGCTGTGAAACATAAGTTTATGTTTTCTGATTATACCTTATTCAGAAATACTCAGATTCTTATTTCCAAGAACGTTGTTATGCATAACAAAACGGTCCCCACACTTTTCTGTTTGGAGCACAAGTATCTTTACGATTTTTAACTACTTTTCCCATTCGTTGTAAAGACAATAGTGCTTCAGTTCTGGTCATAAAATTGTATTAATATATAATATGCAGATAGAGATCAACAAGTCTATGGTTTTATAGCTCCTTTTATTTTTTTTATATTAACCAAACTAAACACTGTATTCATATTAATTTTTTTTAGTACACTGCTAAAGAAATACTGAAAAATAAGTATTAAATAATTGTCTGATTTATTGACACAAATTATATTTTACACAAAAAACATGGCATCGATAAAAAGGATCTTCTTTCATTTTCGTTTTCTATTTTCCCTATAAATTCATCTAAAATAAAAAAAAATATTTGAAAGCCACATTTAACTTCATTTCTATATATTTTTCAATATATAAAAACAATTATAAATAATACATTATTTGTTGTTACATACATTTCTTACACATTCTTTTCATTAGTCATTTCACCACACTTTTGCACAAGAAAAACGACTACACAGTGTGTACACAGAAACGTTTGGTAGAGTTGACCAGTAATCAAAAGTTTGCTGGTTTGAATCCAATCAGATTGCACATAATTTATTAAAAATATAAATTATTTGCAAATACATATTTCATTTTTTTTTAGAAATCTAGATAACATAATTTACTGATTATGAATTTAACTAAATTCAGTCAACTAAAATGAGACATTTAATTGTTCATTTCGTTTTTTTATGAAGCAAGTCATCCATTTCAATCAATAAATTGGTAAAATAAAAAGTTTGATTTAAAAATCATGCTTTAAGTATTAAAATAATTTATTGATTGAATTTTGATAAAATACTTTGTGAAATAAAAAATCCTATAAAAAAAACAATTGTTTATAAAATCTCATTTACTGGTTAAATTATATTTACTCAAATGCGTTCAGGTTTTTCTTAGAAAACAAGTCGGCCATTTTAATGAATTGTCGTTTGTTTGGAGACATTCGTTCTGTTCTTAAATTAAAGAGAAATTAATTTAATGCATTTTTACATAAAATCCCCAACGGAATTTAGATGAAGCGAAATATTTTTTAAATCTTGAATAATTTGGCTCGTTTTATGCGAAATGGTAATGCTATTAAGTAATTCAGCAAAATATTAGAATAATATAATTGCTATCTTTTCATATTCATAATTCTAAGGCAGTTTTATGGCTTGTATTTTAGACAGTAATTGATTTATTAGTTGATGGTGTTGATAAAGTCTATCCAATCCATATAATATAATTTCTATAGAGACTATCTTTTACATATGTGAATGCGGTAATAGAAACTCATCACAATTGCTAATTTTATGATCATACTATATTGGTAGGTGAATTCAGTCTATTATTGGCATCAATGGTCAGGTATTTTAACCTGTTTTTTTCAAGTCAACTTTGTAAAATATCTTCTTTTGTCAAAGTGTTTCTTTATGCAAGAGTGAAATTTTTGTTAGTCATGCATCATACATAGCTGACTTCCATCTGAATTATCTGTGCAGTGAAATAAAGTCATAGATGTTACTCTCTCTCTCTCTCTCTTTCTCTCCCCCATCTCTCTCTCACATACAGATTTCCAAATTCATGCAGATCAAAATATTATTCATGCAAATAGATAACAACGTTTATCTGACATTGTTGTGAAAAGCAATAAAGCAAATCATAAAAATTGTTTCATAATTTTGTAAAACAAATAACAATTACATCATCATATATGAAAATAAATAACGATATTTTGATGTTATTCACATTTATTGTAATATTTATTGTGTTTGTTTTGTTTTTTCATAGATGAGGCCAATTTTTGTTTAATAAAAGATAAGAAGTGGGAAAAAAATGAAATATTCACTTTGGTTTGAATCCATTTACTCATATGTGATCATCTTTTCTGAAATGAAGTTTTCTTTGTATTGCAAAGATTGTATATCACTGCTATTGACTAAATAGATTAAGTGATGTGTGAAAAAATAGACAACCATAAGTGAATTAATAATTGCAACTTTCTTAGTAGAACTAATTATTATTATTCATACACATGGCGATCATGGAAATATTGCTTTCCACTAATTGACAAAAAAGAACTGAAAAAACGAATTTTGTAATCAGATTAGAAAACAATGAATTACAGTTGAATATCAATTGACTTCTAAGAATTGAAAATGTCCATTTTACCAATTAAGGTAACGAGAAGCTGATTAACATTTCACGTATCTTTAAAATTAAGTTTAAATTTAAATGAATTCACTTGTTTAATCAGCAAATAATTAATCGGTTAAATTCACCTTCCACATCCCCGTGTTTACAAAGCCATTTGACGGAATTGACATCAAATAAATTTTTAGCTACAGATGACCAAAACTGTATAGAATGTATCTTTTTTTAAGCAAATATAAAAATAGAAGTTTTATTCAAACAGTCTTTATTTGAACTTTTATAAGAAAATTATAACCTTTCTAATAAAAATATCTTTATGAACTGTTTTTTGTGTTTAATATTTATGAACATTTTTTTGTTTTTGTTTTTTTTTTAAAGAAATTTTGTTTAAAAAATATTTATGAACTGTTTTTTTTTCAATAGTAAAATGAAATGAGATTTTTAATAGTCATCTACCAGAATTCCTCTACCAACATTTACCATAAATGTTTTGTCTTTTATTAAAATATTTTGTGTTTAGAAAAAAAAACTTTTTTATTACTTATTTGTCATCTTATTTGACCAAGAAGAAATTGGATTCTTTTATTTCATCATTTATTTGATTTTCAGTGAATTTTATTTAAATAGAAGAATTAATAAAACATTTTAGTAAAAAAGATAACAAAATAGTAATTCGTTCTTAGTAAAATAATAACAGGAGAAATACATCTTTTCTGGTAATAATAAAAATAAAACTGTTTCATTTTCTTTTGAGTTTCCTATTTGATTTTTAAGTTTGATGGATGCGGACGATTTTTTTAGCTGTGATTTGGCCAGGATATTCCGATATCGATGTTTACCTAACTTTTATTATAAAAATTGTATTTATATACTTTATTATTTGTAAAAATTACCAATACTTGATGTTTAGAAAACAGTTCATAATATATATTTCATTATACAAGTTCTATTTTTGTTTGATAAAAAACAAACAGTTCATAAATAAAAAAAAAACAGTTCATAATATATTTTTATTATAAAAGAAACAAACAGTACATGAATTAAAAAAAAAATAAAGAGTTCATAAACATATTATTGGAGAAAAAACAGTTCATAAATAAACAGTCCATAATATATTTTTACTATAAAAGTAAAAAAAAAAAACCAGTCCATAATATATTTCTATTATAAAAGTAAAAAAAAACAGTCCATAATATATTTTTATTATAAAAGTAAAAAAAAAACAGTCCCTAATACATTTTTATTATAAAAGTAAAAAAAAAACAGTCCCTAATATATTTTTATTATAAAAGTAAAAAAAGAAACAGTCCATAATATATTTTTTATTATAAAAGTAAAAAAAAAAGTCCATAATATATTTTTATTATAAAAGTAAAAAAAAACCAGTCCATAATATATTTTTATTATAGAAATAAAACAAACAAAAACAGTCCATAATAAATTTTTATTATAAAAGTAAAAAAAACAGTCCCTAATATATTTTTATTATAAAAGTAAAAAAAAAAAAACAGTCCATAATATATTTTTATTATAAAAGTAAAAAAAAACTGTCCCTAATATATTTTTTATTATAAAAGTAAAAAAAAAACAGTCCATAATATATTTTAAAAAATATTTATGAACTGTTTTTTTTTCAATAGTAAAATGAAATGAGATTTTTAATAGTCATCTACCAGAATTCCTCTACCAACATTTACCATAAATGTTTTGTTTTTTATTAAAATATTTTGTGTTTAGAAAAAAAAACTTTTTTATTACTTATTTGTCATCTTATTTGACCAAGAAAAAATTGGATTCTTTTATTTCATCATTTATTTGATTTTAAGTGAATTTTATTATTATGGACTGTTTTTTTTACTTTTATAAAGTAAAAAAAACAGTCCATAATATATTTTTATTATAAAAGTAAAAAAAAAACAGTCCCTAATATATTTTTATTATAAAAGTAAAAAAAAAAAACAATCCATAATATATTTTTATTATAAAAGTAATAAAAACAGTCCCTAATATATTTTTTATTATAAAAGTAAAAAAAAACAGTCCCTAATATATTTTTTATTATAAAAGTAAAAAAAACCCAGTCGATAATATATTTTTATTATAAAAGTAAAAAAAAACAGTCCATATATATTTTATTATGAAAGAAAAAAAAACAGTCCTTAATATATTTGTATTATAAAAGTAAAAAAAAAACTGTCCATAATATATTTTTATTATAAAAGTAAAAAAAAAAACAGTCCATAATATATTTTTATTATAAAAGTAAAAAAGAAACTGTCCATAACGTATTTTTATTATAAAAGTAAAATAAAAACTGTCCATAACGTATTTTTATTATAAAAGTAAAAAAAAGTCCCTAATATATTTTTATTATGAAAGTAAAATAAAACAGTCCATAATATATTTTTACTATAAAAGTAAAAAAAAAACAGTCCATAATATATTTTTATTATAAAAGTAAAAAAAAAAGCAGTCCATAATATATTTTTATTATAATACTAAAAAAAACAGTCCATAATATATTTTTATTATAAAAGTAAAAAAAAGACCATAATATATTTTTATTATAAAAGTAAATAAAAAACAGCCCATAATATATTTTTATTATAAAAGTAAAAAAAAGACCATAATATATTTTTATTATAAAAGTAAAAAAAAAAACAGTCCCTAATATATTTTTTATTATAAAAGTAAAAAAAAAAGACCATAATATATTTTTATTATAAAAGAAAAAAAAAACAGTCCCTAATATATTTTTTATTATAAAAGTAAAAAAAAACAGTCCATAATATATTTTTATTATAAAAGAAAAAAAACAGTCCCTAATATATTTGTATTATAAAAGTAAAAACAAAAAAACAGTCCATAATATATATTTTATTATAAAAGTAAAAAAAAAAAAACAGTACATAAATTAAAAAAAAACAGTTCATAAACAGATTATTATTATAAAGATCATCATTTTCTGATAAAAGTTCAAATAACGACTTTTTGAATAAAGCTTCTATTTTTATATTTATTTTTATATTTGTATTTAAAAAAAGGTACATTCTATACAGTTTTGGTCATCTGTAGTTAAAAAATTGTCTTACGTTACTCCTGCCAAATGGCTTTGTAAAGACGGGGATACAGAACGTAAATTTAAGCAATTAATCAAAAATGACATTTCAAGAAAGACTGCACTTGACACTCGCAACATCTACATAATTATGTAATTATATAACATGTTTTATTACTCAGATTTATACAACATCTTATACACGATTATGTTTGTTACATAACTTATACTGTTTTTATGTTGAAAGGAGCATTTAACCTTCATACACAGATGATTGGTTCTTCTCAACAACAAAATGAATATGAATATAAATAATGTGATTTAAGTAATTATTGGGATTTAGCAAATGCTTCACGTGCACATACAGATTAGTTAACAGACTTCATTATATTTGGCTTTAACATTACAAACAGTCTTATTAAAATGATTCAACTTATTTGGCAATGCTTTATATTCTAAGATAAAGGGAAATGAGGATAGATAATTGGTCAATTCGAAGGTGAAAGAAGTCAGCTTTAAATAGCATCAACATTGGGAATTAGAAAATCAATGGTCAAGCGCAGGATTGTTCAATTCACTAATGAAAAAGAAGAAAAAGAGCGGATCATGTTCAGATTGATCTGATTAGAAAACTGATTTCATTGAAACGATCAACAGAAATATCAGTTTCTGCTGAAAAAAGGAGCAATATCTTCATCATTTCAGTTTCATTGGCTAAAACGGAAAGAATTTTTTCGAAAAGATAATTATTAGAAGAATGGATATGAAATTGGTGTAATGGATACAGACACAAACTTTGGGATTGACCTGTTGTGGTTAAGGTTAATCAGTTCTGCTGGTTCATTTACTACAATACAAATTTCCTCATGAGTACTTTTTGTGTGAATTACATCAGATAGAAATTTGGATAAAAAAGATTAGCATGATAATAAATATTGTGACTACCATCAGATTCGTGGGATTTTTATATTGTTTTTTTTTACAAATCATGGTGATTTGATCAAGTCAAGGGGTTAGGGTTAAAATAAGGAGTCAATCTCCAGAAAAAAAAACAATACCAATTAAAAATATTCCTTTGAGATTCTGTTTCAAGAGAAAGCAAATTATCTTTCTGGTATTTTTTCGGCATCACAAAAGATTTGAACAGATTCTATTAGGGATAATTTCATTTACACAATACATTTAAAAATATAGAGTTTTATTTGCTAAATAGGTTTTACTTGTATATTATTTTACCCAGAAAATAACATAGAAATGCATTTAATAAAGAAAGTTTTAAAAAATGTCAAGACTTTCCATTTTTTTCATTCATTGATATAAAAAGTATGATAGACACCTTTCGTTCTAAATATGACAGGAACTTAGGATTCAAATAAGGGATTTCTAAATATGTATATTCTGATACAGTTTTTGTTTGGCAATTGAGATAAAGCGAATATTATTTGAATATTTGGTATTTCATTACTTATGGTAATCTGCTATAACAGGAATACAGATTCAAAAATAAGTCTTAAGAAATAATTATTACCTATAAGAAAATCTGCCAAATCCGAGTTTTTATAAGTAACCTAATATATTATAAGTAACATAACATATTATGAGTAACATAATATGTTATAAGTAACATTGTATATTGTAAATAACATAATATGTTATAAGCAACATATGTTATAAGTAACATAATATGTTATAATAACATAATATCTTATAAGTGACATATTATAAGTAACATAACATATATTATAAGTAACCTAATACCTAATAAGTAACATAACATATTATGAGTAACATAATATATTAAAAGTAACATAATATATTATGAGTAACATAATATATTATAAGTAACATAATATAAGTAACATAATATGTTATAAGTAACATGTTATAAGTAACAAATTATATTATAAGTAACATATGTTACAAGGAACATACTATGTTATAAGTAACATAATATATTATCAGTAACATAATATGTTATAACATAATATGTTATAAGTAATATTATATATTGTAAGTCACATAATATGTTATAAGTAACATATGTTATGAGTAACATATGTTATAAGTAACATAATATATTATAAGTAACATAATATGTTATAAGTAACATAATATATTATAAGTAACATAATATGTTATAAGTAATATAATATATTATAAGTAACATATGTTATAAGTAACATAATATGTTATAAGTAACATAATATATTATAAGTAACATAATATGTTATAAGTAACATAATATGTTATAAGTAACATAATAAGTTATAAGTAATATAATATGTTATAAGTAATATAATATATTATAAGTAACATATGTTATAAGTAACATATGTTATAAGTAATATATATTATAAGTAACATAATATGTTATAAGTAATATAATATATTATAAGTAACATATGTTATAAGTAACATATGTTATAACTAATATATATTATAAGTAACATAATATGTTATAAGTAACATAATATGTTATAAGTAACATATTATATTATAAGTAACATAATATTTTATAAGTAACGTATTATATTATAAGTAACATAATATGTTATAAGTAATATAATATGTTATATGTAACATAATATTTTATAAGTCACATAATATGTTATATGTAACATAATATATTATAACATAATGTTATAAGTAACATAATATGTTCTAAGTAACATAACATGTTATATGTAACATATTATGTAAGATAACATTTATTTTAAAAAATTGTTTTTAGTGATAAAAAATATCAATCTGAGAATTTCTTTTCCTTATCAAGATTTTCTACATTAGAATTCCATTTAACAACTCACAAGTACGACGAGCACAAAGCAAATGATTTGGCATAAAACGGTGAACCAATAAACAGATATCTTGCTGTTCACATTACACTTGAATTTTTGCATGTCAGTACAATCAGTGAATTCCAAAATGCAGCAGTCCACGGGAAAAAGCTATTCGTGTAGAAGGCTTTTACGGAATCTAGAGACCTTTAAAGTGTAGGGGTGGGATTTTGCTGCTTGTCAGTTTTGTGGAAGTTATTGTCATCGAAGGGGTACTAGTTCTCTGAGTTCATCAGAGCACTTGCCATTGAAATACTTGTAAAACAGGCACAAGTATGCCATGTTTTGGTGATGGAACAGAGATTGGAGTTTAGTTGATAGTTCAGGACATAGTAGGTTGACAATTCTTTTTTTAACTTTGTCTAGAGCGAGAGATTAGTGGGAGATGCACCATCCCAACAACTGTGGCAACAATACTTCGTGCATGGGCAAATGCAGGATACTCTCAGTTGCGAGTAGCCTTTTAGCATAGTAGAGAGAGCCACCTTCCTCACAGCAGCCTAGGCAGTTGTCTCCATGTATTTGTTCCAATTCATGCGAGGAAAGTACTTTCAGGCAGTGCATCATTAGCCATGGCAATCAATGGTTGAGAATGTTTCTTGTAATTATTAAAGGAAATAAGCTTAGTCTTGGCAGCATTGAACATTACCAACGAGTTACAGCCCATTCCACTACAGACTGGAGGTCTTCCTCTAGAGTTTTAGCAATTTCCTTAGATATGTGTTTATTAGTTTTACCCTCATATCTGTTATAGAGTGTGGTGTCATCAACAAATAACCCCATCTCAGAGAGAATTTTATCATGGATTTTATCATTTTATGAATATCAGGAATAATAATAGGGTTCAAAGATTGACCCGCATTTATATCATGTGGTTTTGATGTATGACCATCAAGGGCAGTCTGGATTTTCTCTTCTCTAAGAAGGATTTGATTATGCTAAGTATACGTCCAGCAATACCATAGGATTTGATTTTCATGAGAAGACAATCGTGCCTTAAATATGTCAAGGGCAACTGACGTAGATTATCCTGACTTGTCCAGTGCTAACCCTATCCCTCTTAACTTAATTATTTCTTGTCAGCACTCTACTGTCATTTCGAATGCATTTCTCTCCAACAATATCCATATTTGTTTGTACCATCTGTTTAGCTATGCCAACTACTTAATGTCTCTGATAATGCCTACCTTGCCTCCATCTTGGCTTTGTAGATTGTATTTCTTGCCCTCCACTTTGTCAGCACATACCTTATTCGCTAAACCTTTTATTCTCTTACTCCTTCGTTTCTGCCTATTTTTGATACATATCTCGACTTTCTCATTCCACCCTATTTCTCAAGTCTGCTCTGTTACCTCCAACAATATCTCCTTCCATTGTTCTTTCACTGTTTTTCCACATCCCTTGAAGTAGATCTAGTAACAGAACACTCCATCACTTTGTCTCTAAACTCATCTTCATATATTCTTCATACAAAGATTAACTTTCTCTTTATCCCATAAGTTTTCTTCAATGTAGAATGGTAAATGACCCTTTTGTCCTTTGTCACAACTTATTTCACATAAGTCTACAGATCTGTTTTCTTTTTCCTAATGAAAAAAATAATGGTTGAGCAGAGTTGAAATACTTACTTTTTTAATTCATTTTAATTCAATAGACATTTTTAAAAGTGTTTTATTTAGTTTTGTTTGAAGAAAATTACATTTTTATTAATTTCAGCGATTTTAAATGTATTGAATCAAATTAATATTTTTAAGCATATTGAATCAAATTAATATTTTTAAATATATTGAATTAAATTAAAATTTTTAAATATATTGAATCAAATTAAAATTTTAAAGCATATTGAATCAAATTAAAATTTTTAAATATATTGAATCAAATTACAATTTTTAAATATATTGAATCAAATTAAAATTTTAAAGCATATTGAATTAAATTAAAATTTTTAAATATATTGAATCAAATTAAAATTTTTAAATATATTGAATCAAATTAAAATTTTAAAGCATATTGAATCAAATTAAAATTTTTAAATATATTGAATCAAATTACAATTTTTAAGCATATTGAATCAAATAAAAAATTTTAAATATACGGAATCAAATTAAAATTTTTAAATATATTGAATCAAATTAAAATTTTTGAATATATTGAATCAAATTAAAATTTTTAAATATATTGAATCAAATTAAAAATTTTAAATATATTGAATCAAATGAAAAATTTTAAATATATTGAATCAAATAAAATTTTTAAGCATATTGAATCAAATTACAATTTTTAAGCATATTGAATCAAATTAAAATTTTTAAATATACGGAATCAAATTAAAATTTTTAAGCATATTGAATCAAATAAAAATTTTTGAGCACATTGAATCAAATTAAAATTTTTAAATATATTGAAACAAATTAAAACTTTTAAATATATTGAATCAAATTAAAATTTTTAAATATATTGAATCAAATTAAAATTTTTAAGCATATTGTATCAAATTAAAATTTTTAAGCATATTGAATCAAATTAAAATTTTTAAATATGTTGAATCAAATTAAAATTGTAAAATATATTTAATCAAATTAAAATTTTTAATATATTGAATCAAATTAAAATTTTTAAATATATTGAATCGAATTAAAATTTTTAAATATATTGAATCCAATTAAAATTTTTAAATATATTTCATCAAATTAAAATTGTTAATATATTTCATCAAATGAAAATTTTTAAATATATTGAATCAAATTACAATTTTTAAGCATATTGAATCAAATTAAATTTTTTAAATATATTGAATCAAATTAAAATTTTTAAGCATATTGAATCAAATTAAATTTTTTAAATATATTGAATCAAATTAAAATTTTTAAGCATATTAAATCAAAGTAAAATTTTTAAATATATGGAATCAAATTAAAATTTTTAAGCATAATAAATCAAATTACAATTTTTAAGCATATTGAATCAAATTAAATTTTTAAATATGTTGAATCAAATTAAAATTTTTAAGCATATTGAATCAAATTAAAATTTTTAAGCATATTGAATCAAATTAAAATTTTTAATATATTGAATCAAATTAAAATTTTTACGCATATTAAATCAAATTTTAAAAAATGTTTCGGTACATTTATTACATGTAATGAAACCCAATTTTAATCAAATATTTGTGCATTTCAAAGAGAACATCTAATTTAGGTTTAATTTATCTGTGAACTAAACATGTAAGAGAAATAATTAAATATGTAAAAAAATAACTAAATATGTAAAAAAAATAATTAAATATGTAAAAAAAAAATAACTAAATATGTAAAAAAAATAACTAAATATGTAAAAAAAAATAATTAAATATGTAAAAAATAACTAAATATGTAAAAAAATAATTAAATATGTAAATAAATAATTAAATATGTAAAAAATTAATTATGTAAAAAAATAATTAAATATGTAAAAAAAATATTATTAAATATGTAAAAAAATAATTAAATATGTAAAAAAAATAATTAAATATGCAAAAGAATAATTAGATGTGTAAAAAACATAATTAAATATGTAAGAAAATAATTATATATGTAAAAAATAACTAAATATGTAAAAAAATAACTAAATATGTAAAAAATATAATTATGTAAAAAAATAATTAAATATGTAAAAAAAATAATTACATATGTAAAAAAATAATTAAATATATAAAAAAAATAATTAAATATGTAAAAAAAAAATAATTAGATATGTTAAAAAATAATTAAATATGTAAAAAAAATAATTAAATATGTAAAAAAACAACTAAACATGTAAAAAAAATAATTAAATATGCAAAAAAATAACTAAATATGTAAAAAAAAACAACTAAATATGTAAAAAAAATAATTAATTCTTCTCACTAACACAGCAATTTATACAAACTTTTCTTAACTTAAACTGTATTTCTCAACGTCTGTTCTCTCTCAAAAACTCAACACTACTTTTTTTTTCCCTAATCCCATCACTTGACAGGATAGACAGAGGTGCTGCCACTTGCGTAAATCATATCTCTCACTACTTTTGTCACATTAAATCAACTGGTTATTTAATGGAATTGTCTACTCAAACACAAGTGCCAACAAAAGAAGCTGCTTGATATCTAATATGCTGTTAGAAATAAATTCAAGTGTTAACTATATAACAAGTTCGTTGCATTCGTTGCTAGATGTAATCACAAGGAGATCATGGTTAATATTGAATCGAATTTCAAAAAAATATTTTCATACATTTAATAAATAAATAAATAGGTCGTCATCAAACTCAATTTTAATCAAGTACTAGTCAAAGATGACAATCGTATTAGGAAGTCACTTTTCCCTAATCACAGAAACAAGTTCTATTAATTGGATACTACATACAGAAACACACCGTTTGTATTTTACTAAAATGTTAAATAAAAAAATAGAAATAAGATTTCATAAAATTTGGATCTTTAGAGAATGATTAGCGATAAGAGTTCATTTTTTTCCAAAATAGCAAAAAAATACTATTTTCTAAAAGTGATAAAAATAGTTTTGTGTTAAAGAATTTTTGTTCAACTTCCAAAAAAATTCTGAAAATATTTGGGGTTTTTTTTTCGATTTTATAAGGAAGCAATTAGCTTCACTAATCTTAAACATGGAATACAGAAAAGGATAAATGAATGCCGAACTCTTTAATTATCACTCCACTGATTCTTTTTTTCTTGCCCAAGATGAGCTTTTTTAACACATATCTTAATTTCTAACTTGATAAAAAAATATTATTCTGTTTCATCGAAAACTGAACACATTCCCTATTATTATACATCATGCATCATTTGCAATGAGGTGGGGTGTGATGTGTTCATACTAATCACAGTAATAAAGTTTTTATTAAAATGAATGAGTTGTCAGCATCTCGGGTTCACGACAGTGAAGGCAGAGATTTAGATGTTGACCAGTAAAGGAAAAAAACTTTTGTTTTATTTTCTTTCTCTTAAGAAATAAAATGATAGAATAGTGTATATAGTTCACTGCTCTGAAAGTATCATACTAATAATGATATCATATTAATAATGATATCATATTAATAATGATATCATATTAACAATGATAACATATTATGATAAATAATGATATCATATTAATAATATCATATTATTAATGAGAGCATTAATACTGATATCATATTAATAATGATATCATATCAATAATTATATCATATTAATAATGATATATTATTAATATCATATTAATAATATCATAATAATAACTGACTGTAGATAACAATGTGATGTGGTGGATGATAACTCTTATTTAAAGAAGGAAATAATTCCTTACATTATTTTACAGAGTCTATTACTAACAGTTTGAAGATTCATTAGTAATAACTGAGGTACATGTATACCTCATTGGGATATTTGTGGGACTCTTTATAAATTCTTCACTATCATTCTTTTGAGTGTAATGGTTATTAGATTGTTGGTTCTTCGACCCAATTTCCAGAGTTCATTTTTTGCACAGTTTATAAAGTATCTCGTGTATCTGCCTAGCATTACTGCTCAAATATTAAAGTTTCTACTATATAATTGAAATTCTAGAAACTTTCTTGCTAGTCCTGGGTATTTTTCTTTTAACTGTTAATTTGGTGCTATCCACTTTTCAAAAATCCAAATAGTTATAACATTCGATGATGCTGATGATGATGGTGATGGTGATGATGATGATGATGATGAGCTTGTATTATTTATTATTGTAGCACAAATACAAGATTTACTTGGAAAGATAAACCAATTAACAAGTTAACACTGATCTCTGTTTATTTAACAAATTTAATAGAGCTTAGCATTCTTATATAAAACTGTATTTTCTTTCTGATTCACAATTCAAATTCTATCTCTATGCTTTAACCAATTATTTAGAGAATAAGAAGTATAGATATCAGCATTTTTTAAAATCAAGTGAAGGATAAACCTATGACACTTACAAAGTATATATATATATATAAAACATATAGAAAATCCTCATAACCTTTAAATCACTATATATATATATATATATATATATATATATATATATATATATATATATATATATATACACCAGTGAATACTATAATTTGGTTGAAGATACTTTTTATTTTGTATGTTTGATTTTCTACAAAATAGATGAAACCACAAAGGAATGACGCCATACATTTAAAGAAAGTTGAAAGACATATGGCAAATCAATTATGTCACAAGGAGTAGACATCACAAAAGTATGATATCATCCATTAAAACAGGTTGATATATATATATATATATATATATATATATATATATATATATATATATATATATATATATATATATATATATATACAAATCGTTGGGGTTCCAGGGTTAATTTTGCAATCAAAAAATTAAAAGAAAAACTGTCCAAAAGATTGAGTACAAAAGTACAAAAGTAGCAGCCTCATTAAAAATTAAAAATCATTAAAGATGGCATTCATTGTTCCTCCAATTTTGACAGCTCATCTCACTACTCCAACACATTTGCTGAGTGTATTTACACATAATGTATAAGCTTTTTTACCCACCCCTTTCTCACAGAATGCACTCATACACTACCTTGAACAATTCAAATCAACTGAAGATTTATGAGCATTTTTCTTCCAGACACAAGTAAACTTATTCAGATACACATATTATAACAGTGGTATACACACATACATACCCCCCGCCCAGCATTCATATCATTGTGTTAAAAACAAATTTATGCAACTTAAAGTAAAATAAAAAATCAAATAATTTTAATTAAATTTAGCATTTAAGCACTGCATTTTTTATGATTTTTAATGAGTGTTTTAAAATAATTATTTACAAATCCTTATTTATCACAGAAACTCATTAAAGAGATGGCATCTCCTCTCACCTAAAAAGTAAAAAAAAGTTGTTGGAGTTTTGTTAAGGAATTGAATGCTTTAAGTTATTTCTTTACAGATGTTAATTTTTCCAAGCTGTAATACCAAGGAGTCATTTTCAATGAAAGATTGTTAAACTGTTTGTTTTATAGTGATATCTGGAAAAATGTAAGTTAACGATAAAATTGTTGCCTTTGAAAAGACAACATTGTTCCATTTCCATTTGATAAAAATCGTTTTTTTTTTTTGTTGCAGACCATCTATTAATTGTTCACTTGTGAACCAATCCCAAGAGCAATAGGAACCTTCTATCATGTCTGAAAGTGACACAATGTTCAACGAGCGAGATCGGAGATGTGCTGCTGTACAACTCATGCTCTCTACCGATCCAAGTTATGACAACAGGACCATTACCAGCACCCTCAAAATGCAACTCTGGATGGTTCAACACTTGAATGCACAGCTCAACAAAGTTTCCAGCCACAGTTATGGTCTTTGCTGTGATTTCATCATGTCACATCACATCTTCGAAATTGGCTTAAAAGTCAACACTAAAGTCTACCTGGATGTGCTGAAGTGTGTGGTGATCGCCTGGTGCAATCAAGTGGCAGCAGAACTTGACACTGGTCCACAAGTCCAAAGAGACCCAAGCTTGGCTTCAGAAGGAGTTACGACTTTGTAGCCTTCTCTCACTGGCCCTTTTCCTTCCCCGACCTGTACCAACTGAACTACTTCGTTTGGTCATACTTTGAAAACATCACCAACATCGCCTCCCACAACACTAAAACCAACCTAATTGCTACCATCCGCTAAGTATTCGCCAAGCTCCAACCGGCGCTTATGGAAAAGGCATGCTCTCAGTTCAAGACCCGTATCAAGGCTGTGATTGAGATCGAAGGTGGCTACATTGAATAGATGGCAGCTATACTACACAATCAAGTTACCTAAATTGGTTGTTTTAATAAAAGTTTTAAAATAAAACTGTAGCATTGTTTTCTTTAGAGTGACAAATTTATTGTTCCACCCCATACATGCATGAAGAACATAGTAAGGCTTTAGTATATATTTCGTTTTAGTCTATATGTAATCTTGAATATGGTGCTGTGGTTATCTAATATATTGGATAATGACACCATGTTTAAAGTAACAAAATTGATTAGTTAATCGTTCAGCAAATCTAAAATAAGAAATAATGGAATAGCACAATGTAGGTGAACAGCCAATGAAATTACTGGAAAAGTAAGGAGTTAAAGAACAAGGTAATGGCCAGTATTTATCTAAAGAATGAGGTTTACCCAAACTATAAAATCATGAAGGGTGAAAATAAAATTGTTGCCAATAGGTTAATACTATAAAATATTTGTGCCAGTGAATTATGAGAATAAAGGGAGAAAATAATGACTGAGTATGTATCCTGCTACCACCTGCAAATATGACCTGTTTGGGAGAGTGATTCTTTCCAGAAATTTACAGCTGATAATATCTGCAAAGCATGCATCAGGTATAAGCAAGTAGTGTGATCATATTGAATTTAGATTTGACGTTTGTGTTTGTGTTGCTATAATGTTTTATTCTAGGCAGGAAAATCGTCTGTATTTTATTAATGGTGATTGAATTATTGTTTTTTTTTTTTTCATAAATGAAAAGCCAATGCTTATAAAATAGTGCTCAATAACAGAGAGAGTTATATTATAGTAAAATTCCTTTTTTTATAAGAATCTAAGTTGATACATGTTCCAACTCAGGTTATCATCATCATCATCATACAAATTAAGACAGAGGGAAAACAATTTTGCAAATCTTTTTGGGTTTTGGAAGAGAAAGGGAATGAGAAAAATAGTAAGGTATTTAATAACCCTCACTCAGTTATCTATTAATATGTTCACATTAATGTTTGCATACACAGAACTTTTTCTCTCTTCCCAATTTTGCACTCCAGGTTAATTACTTTCTATCTATTTGCTTTCTTTTTATTTTTATGATATGGTTCTAATTTCAAGTACCCAGTCTCTTTCCCTGTTTCTGTCAATGTAATTAACCTCAAGACGACATGCCCTTAACATGGATGTAAGTCTCAACAACCTTGACACGTATGGAATTCATACCCACTATCCTATATTTGTATGTATATTTTTATATACCCAACACAATCTGAAACCTAAATATATATCACTCTTTTTTTTTCTCTTTTTCTTCATCTGCATAATCCCAGTTGGAGACGATTTTTTTGTCTTTTTATGTATGTCTATATATATATATATATATATATATATATATATATATATATTCAAAGTGCACCTATGCTTCTAGAATAGTGATTTATACACATTACATACATACTAATATATCCCATTTAAGAAGACTTGAAAATTATTAAAAAATAAAGAAATAAAAATAAAAAACAGAATAAAAATCAGAATAAACAATCAGAAAGCATTTAATTATATCTCCCACCTTAGGATATTATACATCCAGATCAGTATATACATATATACGCAAGCATACATATATATATACATAAGCGTGCATATGTATATGTATACATATACACAGAAACACATATATTTCAAATAAGATTTCTGCTCAAATATAAATTTTTAACAGCACAAAGTTCCTTTAAATAGTTTAAGGCTAGAGCTATACTCTTAATTTTTTAACCACTTCTTTTTTACAGAAAATAAAATTCATTATGTTTATCAAAAAATTCCTTTATTGATTATAGAAGCAAACAATTGTTTTGACATGTATATAAATGGTTCACTGTATATGTGTTTTTAGTTTCCTTAACATGGGCTCAGATATACAAAAAAATCAGAAAGATTACCTCAAACTGCTTTACTGCAATCTGTCCACTCATTTAGAAGTTTTGTTTTATGAGTCATAACACCGTGTTATCACATTTCATTGGCGTCATCATCAAATTTTGATGTTATTATGGTTTTAGTTTTTTTTAAACAATAAATATTTATCATTAGTATCAGCAAAGGAAAATTAAGATAAAAAATATTAAAAGAATCAATTTTGGTATCAGAAATTAAGTCAAATTTTTCTGATTTTGCTACTCCAAAAAGTTCTGATTTTTCTTAAACCCAATTATCACTTCCTACACCTATAATTGCATGAGCATGAAACACTGTCTGTAGATGTAAAATAATTGTAAATATTTATTTGAAAAGTATTTATAGAAAAAAACTAATGATCATTATTAGCAAAAAATGAATTATAAACGACTCTTGCAAGAATGCAAAGTGATTTGCAACGATTATCAAAAGAAATGGAAATCTGGGAAGATTTGTTGTCATTTAGGGAACATTACTGAGGATGACACATGTAAGAATAAAAGAAATAAAGTTTCACTAATCCAAAAAAATGAAAATATATTATGTGGGAATTTAATATACATTACAGTTTCTACTTAGTGTAAAATAGTAATTTTCTATAAAGTATCGATTTCTTTTAGATTAGTAGCATAGAAAAAAACATGATCTTGAAGTTTTGGGTTAATGTATATATACTAGTATAATGTTATATACTATGTATAGTATAATGTTATATACTATGTATAGTATAATGTTCATCCCAGAAAAGGTTCATAACACTAGGGTTGGTAAATAAGTTCCAAAACTAAAAAAAAAAACCTACTTAGCAAGAGATTGTGTATGTATATTTACTTTGTCCTTAATATTTTTGTGAGCATATGCATTTATATTTCAGAAAGTTTGCATGTTTAAAAGTTTCTTTTTAAGTAGTCATTTTATTTGTCTCTGATCTGTTTGTGTTAATGATCACAAAATAAACAATTTACCTGTAAGTTTAGTATTAATAATTCTAGGGCACACATCGTCGTAAGTTGACATCAGGTAAATAGTTCCAACCTTGAATGACAGGGCCAACGTATACATTTGTTGACTGGTTGCATCTGCAAAAATCAAATATAAATATTTAAAAACCAAAAAATTACAACGTTTTCTAGAATGGAAAATACATTTGTACTTTTATTTTTTTAATTGTCATAAAGATATTTTGGGTTAATTTTATTTGTAAAATTATTATGATACTTGCTAATATTAAAGATTCATTAGCAAAAGTCATCAAAACCTGCAGTTAAATTAAAAGTTAAAATAAAATGATATTGTTCAAAGTTATATCTTTTCAAATAATAAAGCAAATAATATCTATTCACACAAAAGATGGAAAGTTGGTTGTAATTTGATTCTTGCTGCATTAATTGAATTACTTAACTTTAAGATAAAACTATCCAAGCTTCTATTAAGATAATAGTTCAACTCTTGTAATAACAATATTTCTTAGTGAAAATCCAGAACATTAATTCCCAAATAACTTGGATTGTTTGAGAAAATTAGTAAAAATGCAGTTATTTAAATAGAATATGTTTATTAGTGTTTTTTCACTTATCATAAAATAAAATACTACTTTTTATTTTCTGCTCAGTTATTCTCTCAACCACTTTCAGAATCTAAACCATTAACTTTGTGTTATTGAATTATTAACTTTATGTCTCTGAACCATTAACTCTATTTGAATTAAACGAATGTCTAAACGATAATAAATATACTTAGTATACATTATTCTTTTATGAAGTAGGTAAGATTCTCAGTCTTTCATCGATAGCTCTCAATATAATAAATCGATATTTTATTTTGCTTAGATGCTTTTGGTTCTTCTTCCTGCAGCCATATTCTTTACACTAAAAAATAAATTTCATAACAGTTATACATATACTTATTTCAGTTAGAGAGATTGTTCAAATAGAGACAATTTTACTGAACTACTTATAGCATTAATTAACAATTTCTACATTTCTTTATCTATTTTGACTTTCATATGAAAGACTATTATTAACAGGATTATTTTTATGCAAATAGTTGTCTAAGTAGAACATTTTCCTTTACAACAACTATAGGGTGGAACGATAAAATTGTTGCCATAGAAAAGACAATATGCTTTAATTTCTATTTGATACAAACCAGTTTTCTTTTTTTGTTGCAGGCCATCTACTAGTTGGCCAGTTGTGTACAAATCGCAAGAGCGATAGGAGCCTTCTATCATGTTTGAAAGTGACACAATGTTCAATGAGCGAGATTGGAGATGTGCCACTGTAGAACTCATGCTCTCTACCAATTCAAGTTATGACAGCAGGACCATTGTCAGCACCCTCAAAATACAAATCCAGACGATCTAACGCTTGAGGGTGTGCCTAGGATGACAAAAACAAAGTTTCCGGCCACGGTTATGGTCTTTGGTGTGGTTTCAAGTGAGGACCACATCATGCCACCTCACATCTTCAAAGTTGGCTTCAAAGTCAACACCAAAGTGTGCTGAAGAGTGTGATGATCCCCTAGTGCAATCAGGTGGCTGCTGGCAGACCCTGTGGGTGGCAGCAGGACTCAGCGCAGGCCTACAAGTCCAAAGTGACCGCGGCTTCAGAAGAAGTGCTATGACTTTGTACCCTTCTCTCACTCCCCTTCCTCCTACGACCTGAACCTGCTAGACAATCTGTTTGATCATACATTGAGAGCATCACCAACATGACCTCCCACAACACCAAAGCAAGTCTGATCGCCGCCATTTGCCATATATTTGCCTTGCTCTTGGCAACGCTTGTGGAAAAGGCATGCTTCCAGTTCCATACCCATATTGAGGCAGTGATTCAGACTGAAAGCGACCACATTGGATAGATATCAACTCTATTACATAATCAAGTTACTTGAATTGATTTTTCCAATAAAAGTTTTAAAATAAAGCTAAAATGCTTTCTTTAGAGCAACCATTTTAGTGTTCTACTCTATACTTAAATTGCTGTTTTACTGACATGATATAAGCAGTAGTAATTGTTTTACTGACATGATATAAGCAGTAGTAATTGTTTTACTGACATGATATAAGCAGTAGTAATTGTTTTACTGACATGATATAAGCAGTAGTAATTGTTTTACTGACATGATATAAGCAGTAGTAATTGTTTTACTGACATGATATAAGCAGTAGTAATTGTTTTACTGACATGATATAAGCAGTAGTAATTGTTTTACTGACATGATATAAGCAGTAGTAATTGTTTTACTGACATGATATAAGCAGTAGTAATTGTTTTACTGACATGATATAAGCAGTAGTAATTGTTTTACTGACATGATATAAGCAGTAGTAATTGTTTTACTGACATGATATAAGCAGTAGTAATTGTTAAGTTAGGTGTCATTCAACACATGGACTTATTCCTTTTTCCTTTGTAATAAGCTTTTTATTACTATTTCCTTCATTTTTTCAAAAATATTTCTTACTTTAAAACAATTAAAGACAAATTAAGTTTTATATTAATAAAATTCCCTTCATCTTATTCAACCATTTTTACATCTGATATGCAATATTCAAAAGAACATGTTTTCATGTTACTCTTGTCATCTCTTTTTGACAAATTGAAAAACTTCAATCTTTTGTGGAATAAATAACTCAGACAAAAGTTTAACTACTTAAAAGAATTCTAATTTCTTTGGTAGGATATAGTTGATAAACTTAGTATGTTCTGATGTTCCCAACTTTCTTAAAGAAGCAGCTGACCAATCCGCACTGTCTACTGTTAAAAGATGTTCATATCGTCCATAGAAAGCTTCGAATATGTTATCTTCATCTGGAAAATAATTGAATGTCTCAATAGAATTCCAAATTGTGTTGCGGAAAAATTAAGTTCATTTTTACTAAATATTTTAAGAAGTAATTCTTCTTGTTGCTTTTGGAATTGAAAAGCTGCTGCTGCTATTTCTATTTTTTTTCCTGTTCTTCTTGTCGGAGAAGCAATTTTTCTCCTAACATTTGTTGTTGCTGTAGCATATGTTCCTCAGTCTTTTCTTATTGATGTGCCTTTATCATTTGATGTGCCTTTATAATTTGATGTGCCTTTATCATTTGATGTGCCTTTATAATTTGGACTGCCTAAAAATGATATCTACAAGTCCCTTGGTCTTTCAGAGACCAAGTGGAATTCAGGACAAATTTCTTTTTTCAAATGAATGGGTTTTTTCCCAAGTCTTTTTTTACAGTTTAGAAGCTTCTTCTTTGTGTGTGTGTGTGTTTGGATAATAATAAAATGTTTTGATCATAGCAACAAGGAAGAAAGTTTTAATTACAATTTTTAGTATGTTCAAATTATTGCTTTGAAGATTTTCCTTCTTTTCTAATCTGAATCTTAGTATTTTAAATTTGAATTGAGTTCTTGTTCACCAGTTGTTATGGTGGATGGTTAAGGAAAAATAACATGGACATGGATATCAGATCGAATATTTGTGGTAAAACGTAGTACATGGATAAATGGGAAGCTTACCCACTCAGTCACTCACTTTCGCTCATTTCCTTCGTAGACACAACAAATACATAACCCAAAATATTTTTTCACCCATTTCACACAGTCGTTTATATGTCATGATAGAAAAATCAAAACTATTGATTTGAAGTCATCCCTTCCTCTCACCTTTTATATTACCAGGACCCATGCACTGGTACCATCCAGAAAAAATTGAAGAACTCAGTGACTCCTGTTCTCATTCCTTAATCTCATTTTGAGATTGTGGGAGATTCATTATAATTATAATGTCTTAACTTTGACCACATATAGTGAATTCACACCTTTAAATCTGAAAAGTACTAAAAAAAAAGACAGGGACTTACGAGAGCCGTTCACTTTTTCATTCTTATTAGCCTCTGCCTCATCCATGTTGAACTTTTCACAGGACCAAGACATAGCACCAATCTCTGCCCCTTCCAAAACCATCACCTGAGTTAACATTGCTCCCGTTGAGCTCATCACAATTATTTGTCCATCTGATGTGCCAAACATTACCTGAAAATACAACAAAAACACAGTTGTATAAAACGGCAGCAGTAGAGGTTTTCCCTAATCATTCTCTTCTAAATCAAATTTATAAATACAAAACGAATGTTCAGAAAATGATTACACATTTACATCTTTTTTGCATATCACTATGCTTTTACACATTTATATCTTTTTTGCATGTCACTATGATTTTAAAAATTTTTGCATATCACTATGATTTTAAAAATTGTTTTAACTACCACCATATATTTTTCCATTTTAATTTAAATAACAATTTAAATTAAAATGGAAAAATATATGGTGGTAGTAGTAGTAGTAGTAGTAGTAGTAGTAGTAGTAGTAGTAGTAGTAGAAGATTATGTTTTTTAAGTGATATTTACTTCATTCAAATTAAAAAGGAACCCAACTAAAATAATATTTCAGCAAAGTATTCTTCAAAGTATTTGTAAATTTGATTAAAATGTAATGATTATCTTTTAAATCGAATGATTCTCTACTAAACGATTTAAAACAGAAACTTTATTTCGTTTCAAAAATTAATAAAAAAATATTTGATTTGTCGATTTTATATTCTTATTAAGGATTGATTTGAAGAAAATGTTCAAATTTTATTTACATTCCTACCATTTTTTTGTGATTTTCAGACAAAAATATTTATTTAAAATTTAATTCGAAAACATAGATGAATCATGTTCACTGCTGATCCTAACTTTGTATCTTACTTGTGTTATTTTTTGTCTGATAGTTTTACCTTTGAAAAAAACGAGTTCAGCACGTTTACCTTAGAAAGGGCGCTTATCTCTGTGAGTCTAACCAACAAACCAAACATTACCAAACGATATATTCATTATCAGCCAAGGAAAGTTTTGGCAAAAAAGTATCATTGTAAAATATAAATCAATATGAATATTTTCAAATTAAAAATAACATAATAATATTAAAATATACACAAAATAAATTGACGAAACAAAAACAAAGCAATAAATTATTATTATTAGAGAAGAAGAAGAAGAAGAAGAAGAAGAAGAAGAAGAAGAAGAAGAAGAAGAAGACAAGCAATGAGAAAAATAATGAAGAAAAAAGAGAAATAGAAAATAAAAGTGAGAAAGAAAAAATAGACATTAACGAGCTCCAATGTTTGCAATCTTTTTCCAGGCAAACAAGTGTGTTTGGGATTCATTTAGGCACCCTTTCTGGCACTGCTCGAAGATTGGGTGGGGGTAAACGTTTTCCATTTAGAGTACGATTTAGCTATGATACTTGAGTTTTGTATTTAAAATTTAATTCAAGTCATTATATAAAATAATTTAATAAAATTAATAGTAGATTCTTTACAATCTAATGTAGACTATGCGTGAGCCTTTTCTAGTCTCACACAAAAACATACATTCACATTTCAAGCTATATTACTTGTCATATACATACGCACACAAACATATGCGCCCACGTCCACACACGTACATATATTCACGTTCGCGTACATACACTCACATTCACGTGTATATACACACACGCTAATGTACACACATGTACTCACATACACGCATGCATGGACAACGTCACTTCCCCTTTCAAAGGAAATCCACACATGCGCAAAAGACTACCGGAAACACCTATAAAAGAAAGAGCAATAAGCAGCATCTTCCTTTTTTCGACTTAGCTCTCAAGGTGAGCGGTCGTCGGACCATTCGCCCCCCCCTTTCGGGGCGCCTGCGCACGTCGCGCCCCCTGCGACTATATATGGGGCACGAGCTAACAAACAGTACGTACACTTTATACACTTTCTATCCCCATAACCTGGATTGACTATCTCCCCTTCGTTTTGGTCCATCAAGACAAACATGTGAGCTTAACCCTCTCTTTCTACGGCTTGCCACTTCGCGTTTCTCTGTTGCATTCCCCTTTCCTTCTATGCGCGTAGTCATCAACAGCTGAATGAACACGTGTACACCCAAGACTTTCATTTCTCAACAGAAAATAAGCGACATGTTTATTTTATTCCAGCATTTGAGTTCTTTGTTTCCTTCATTCAATTCGTTTCATTATTTTTTCTTGTGGCGAATTAGGGTATTTATATCCTGGTCCGCAACAACTACAATGTATTGTGTACTAAGTCACTGCGAGGGGGCATGTGACGTTTCCTCCCAGTAAACCATGGTGGATCACTAACTAGAGCAGGCAACCAATATATAGTTGTGTGTGTGTGTTTATAATTATTGTGAAGTTTAAGATAAATTCCATTAGTCATCAACCAAACTTCTTACAAACTTGTTTTTAGGAAAGGGAAATATGTGAAATTATTAGGTTAAAGGAATAAACACACGGGCAGTATCACTATTAAAAATCTTGATCAGAAGACAAAGCAACTAATGACAATGCACAATGCACTACACCAGAAAGATGATACTGGTCGACCCTATGTGAAGAGGAACAAAAGACTGATAAATTTTGTGAATTGTGTAAAAGGCACAAAAAAAAGCGAAAAGTACATAATTCACAACACAGAGACACCATCAAAAAGAACAATACAGAAACGATGAAACCTAAAGCATCAAGACAAGAAAAGAAAAGTGGAAAGAGAAAGAACTACATGGACGATTTATAAGAATGATAAAACAGAATTATCAAAACACTTAGAAATGCCTAAGAAAATGACACATGAAAAAAGAAACAGAATCCCTACTAACAGTTACACAAAACAATGCAATTAGAACAAACCACATTAAAGCTAAAACAGATAAAACACTGGAAAACAGTAAATGTAGACTCTGTGGACAAAGAGAGAAAAAGAGGAAACGATAAACGACAGAATAAATGAACACAGCAAAATAGCCCAATAAGAATATAAGGACAGCATTACTCCGTGAGAAGGGCAGTGTCTAGTGCACTGCCTTCCTCACAGAGTCGTAAACGACTGCACCTCGAACATGCAGACAAATGGTATAAGCATGAAGTATTGGGGAATGAAAACCACAAAATCCTTTGGGACATGAGGTATAAACAGATAAGCCTATCCAAGCAAGAAAACCAGATGTCATAATAGTTAACAAAAAGGAAAGAAATTGAAAAAGTGTTGATTTTTACCAACCCAATGGAAATCAAAGAGACAAAAAAATTAAACAGATTGAACTTGCCAGAGAACTGACAGGAATATGGAACATGAAGAAATCAACATAAAACCAATAATTGTGGGAACATTAGGAACAGTCCAGAAGAACTTGGAAAAAAGACTAGGAGAAATATGAATGAAGGGAAGACAAAGACTATACAACAGTAATGCTGAAAACATTAGTACATTAATGTTAAAAGAAAAGTAGTGATTCTGTGCCAGGAAAGAGAACCATGAGAGGCAAAGTACTTCATATTCTGCGAATGTACAATTAACTTGATAGTGCAAAGTACTTCATATTCTGCGAATGTACAATTAACTTGATAGTGCAAAGTACTTCATATTCCGCAAATGTACAATTCACTTGGACCAGGAACATGTCAGCTGGGTATGCACAGACAAATTTGTGAAAATAATTTTGGAGGTCTCAAGTTTATGTCTTTTGAGTTCCAGCATGCCCGTCTTAGAGTACAGATTGGCAAAGCATGCTTGTCATGGAGTAGTTTTTGAGAATTGGCAGGGGATGATGCATATCTTGCATCAAGGGAGCCAGCACCTTGGGAAATCATCAGTCAAGTTTTTATCAATGATCAATATGTACTCTGGAGACAAATCATGCATTGTGTTGACATTAGATTTTGTTTGCAACCTTGCCATAAAGCACAACTTGTCCATCAAATTTATTTCTTGAAATTTCCAAGAGAGTTGAAGAGAGAGCTGATTCAATTATGTGGAACTAGAATTCCATCTTTGTCTGTCTTGTCATGAGACACCAGTGAGGCAATCAAACGCTTGCTAATTCAAAGTGGTAGATTGCCTGGTCCTTCCCCTGGGATAGATTGAAGCAATGCACACATAATTGTTTCAAAATCTAAATGAGCTTCTACAAGCTAAGATGCCTCTTTCTAGGTAGTTTCAGATTTCCAACCTCCCTCACAGTACTGTAGTCAATTTCCTCCTGTCATTTGTGTTATCTTTGGTCAAGGAGGAAGGACTGTTTCTGTGAATTGCCTGCTGGATACTGGCAGTGGGCAAACTTATTTTTCTGGTGATGTCTTGCATTCTTTGGGTTCTGACGGTTTGGATTGTCATTTAGAACTGACTACCTTCCTTGGAGAATACAAGCAGACGTTCAGAGAGGTGGTACTCGATGTTGATTTGGAGTCTGGCCTTATTACGCACATTCCAGTGCTGGTTGCCAGCACGTTGGATCTATCTCTAATTTTGAAAAATTGCTATTTACTGTTGGAGGAGTTCAAATGGACTAGATGTTCTCTGGGTGGGCAATTTGAGTCAGGCACAGATTTTGTGTCTACAGGGGGAATTATGGAACTGGATCTAGTGCAACATTTAGGTCCCTTGCTGTTGATGCTTTGCCTGCAAGGTCAGGCTTTCTCTGTCTCTGCTGGTCTCATTCCCTTTAGTGAAGTCAACTTTTTTTCCATAGCCCTTGCTTCTGTTCCAGGGGATTCTGCTTTGTTTGGTTCAGTAATAGGGAATATTCCCCAGGTGAAACCAGTTCATGTTTGCTTTATCCTGGAAGGTGATTCTACCTATGTAGACCCCTGAGTGAATGTCTTTCCCTTCAGCAATGTCGAGAGAGAAAATGTTCAACAGTGAATAATTAGGGATTCAGGACAGAGAAGAGATTTCAAACTATGGTCAGCATCATATTCAGCAGTTTAAAAAATTCATAACCTTCAAGGATAGAAAATAGGGTTGTACCGATTAATTGGCAGGTAATTGGTAATCGGCCACTTTGCCAATTAATCGATAATCAGCAAATTTGCCGATTAATTGGCCGATTATTTACTTTTCTCTTTCCTATTAAATTTAAATTATTGCACTGCCAAGAGACCCATCAGATAGCTTTGACACATTAGCATAGTAACTGCTAATTTAACTTAACATTTGTTAAGTGTCTGGTCACTATTGTGGCTTTTTGAGCAAAAATTAGAAATTGTATTTTTAATTTTATTTAATGAAGTTAAATAAAATTAAAAATACAATTTCCAATTTTTGCTCTACTTCCTGTTCTATTCTTGTTGCCTCCTTTGCTTTAATAGTCTCCTCAGTAATCAAAGTTAAATACTTTCTTTATTCTCATGACGCAGCCTGTTCTTCATAGGTTCATATACATTACCACCTGTACTAAAGAGCCTCTCACCCTCTAAAATGAATGTTGTGTGCTTAAATATTTTGAAGCCAGTTTACTCAGCAGTGGTAAGGTCTCATGTGTCTTCCACTACTGAAATGGATCATCACCTCTTGCGAGTAGTTGTAAAGCTACGTAATGGTCAAGTTCTATTGTGCACTTAACCATAAGGGATTTACTCTTTTTGAGTTTTGATTGTGATTTTTGTATTTCTGTTGTAATTGCAGTTGCTTGGTTTAACTCAGTTTCTACCTGCTCTAAGTTTGACTTGTTACTGTAGACTTTTCAAAGCTAATTCACCAAACAGACTTGAAAAAAATACGGTTTTACTTTCACTTTGATCTTCTTGATCCTCAATAGAGCTTGAAGAAGTGTAAGCTGCCAATTCTGCATCATTTTTTTTTTATTATTCAATTTTCACCCCAAACAAGGCACAGTGCTACTTTGAAGCAGGGGGCTACTATCAGGGACTTAATTAGCAGGGCCATTATGAAGGAAGATGAGTAGAAAGATGTTTGTTCACATTACACTTGAACTTCTGCATATCAGTACAGTTGGCCAAGCAGAATCCCGGAAGGGAGTTCCAAAGACCTGCAGTTCTGGGGAAGAAACTATTGGAGTAAAAGGCTTTCTTGCACCTAGGGATCTCTACTGTAAAGGGATGAGACTTACTAGCTTGTCAGGTTTGTCGGGGGTAGTTACGTCGGGGAGGTACAAGTGTTTGTAGTTCGTCAGAGCATTCACCATTAAAGTATTTGTAGAACAGGCAGAGGGATGCAACATCTCGTCGACTGAAGCCTAGATGACAGTTCAGGACCTATCAGGTTGGCGACTCTCTTTTGAACCCTGTTCAGGAGCGAGAGACAAGCAGCTGATGCACCAGCCCAGATGTGACAATAGTACTCCATACATGGACGAATGGTGGCCTTATAGAGGTACAGGATACTGTCAGGCGTAAGTAGTTTTCTAGCACGGTAGAGGGAGCCAACCTTCCTTGCAGCAGCCTTGGCAATGCTCTCAATGTATCTATTCCAGTTTATATTCCCTGTAAACGTTAGGCCGAGGAGTTTAAAAGAAGTACTTTCAGGCAATGTGTTCTTAGCCATTGCTATTGGTGGTAGAGAAGGTTTCTTGTAGTTATTGAAGGAAACAAGCTTAGTCTTAGCAGCATTGAATGTGACCATCCATTTTTGTCCCCATTTCACTACAGATTGGAGGCCATCCTCTAGTTTTTCTGCCATTTCCTTGGATATGTGTTCATTTGTTTTCCCCTCATATCTCTTATAGAGAGTGGTGTCATCGGCAAATATACCCATTTCTGAAACAATTTTATCAGGAAGGTCATTTATGAATATCAGGAATAATAGAGGTCCAAGGATAGACCCCTGAGGTACTCCCGCATTTATGTCATATTGTTTAGATGTACGACCATCGAGGACAACTTGGATTTTTCTCTTACTTAAGAAGGATTTAATTACATTATGAATTCTTCCAGTGATTCCATATGATCTAATTTTCCTTAGAAGACCATCGTGCCATACCCTGTCAAACATCTTAGATATATCAAGGGCTACCGCTCTACCCTCCCCTGTTTTGTCCAATGAACGGTATATACGTTCAGAAACTACAGTTAAGATATCTGCTATTGAACGGGCTTGCCTAAATCCATATTGTTTGTCAGTCAGGAGTTTAGCAGCTGTTAGGAAATGTAGCATCTAATACTTAGTGTCATTCTTTTTAAATTTTCAATTTGAATCTTGAATTTAGGAAAGTAGACATTTAGATAGGATGAAAATCTAGTTTCCATTTGTACTGACCAAAGATTTAGGTCACAAAACCAAAACGACTACTACCATCCTCTTCAACACTATATTAAACCTTCCTCTTCCCTACAGTGTAAAAGACAATTCTCACTCCTTAACCCTTCCTTACACCTAGTCACCCTGCTTACTGACTCCTCCCCTACCAGCCTGCTGCTACCATCCAAGTAGAGCACGCTGGTGCCTTTTCAACAAGAACGAGGCAGAGTTCACTGAGTCAACGTCCAGTACACACGTGTTTTGACGCCTGCTATACTCATGTCATCTTACCATGTTCACAGTGTTAACAGAAAATAAAATAATCCTTCAAATTAGTATTTGTGTTGTGTCTTATTCAAATGAGATAACAGCAAATATTACACGTTGATTTATTGACTTGTTCAACAGTGGTAAGGATTCCACTAAAGTCAGAAATATGAGGATTAGATTGGACATCTTTTTAAAGAAATAAACTCAAAGCTAAAATTATAGGTATTATCATTGATATAGTTGAAGTTTTGTGACTTCCTTTTTTGGTGATTTCTTCAAATGGATTCAGTAACTGGACAATTTCTTGAACAAATCCCCAATGGTAAGTTGTTAAGGTAGGAATTTTATAGCGTCAAAAATTCTTGTTTGAAAAAAAAAATGAACACATCTCTTATTAAAATGTTTTGGTTTGTGCAAATTATTCTGCTTCATATATATGCTATGAAAAAGTCCTTTCTGATTAATGTTTACCAGATAAAAAATATACTGATATTCTGAAAAAAAGCCAAGTTCATTTTTTTTAACCTGAAAAACACACCTAGAAGGCAACCGGAGGTTTCCCGGAAAATCTGTCCTGTTACTTTTTTTACTCATATCATGTTTAATGTTTGTGCAAAATTTCAAAAAATTTCAAAGCGTAGTTATTGAGAAAAGTGCAAATGGACAAAGGTGAATTTACAGGTCCACTCTCTTTTTGTCGGGAGACTAATAAAGATGTTAAAACAATAAAAATCAATAGTACTTATGCTGAGAACCTTTTTGGAAACCCATTTCTTAACATGTAGAGTAGAGAGTGTTTTTCTAACTAGTCCATACTTTCACCTAACAATTTAATAAACAATACAAAGCAAGTGATTTGTGCCACAAGCATTGAAAAAACAACTGAAGTTTTTTCTCTATACGTGTTTGACAGGGGAAGAGGTTGAGGAAACCACCTCAAATGGATCAATGTGATCAGTGCTGGCAAACAGAATCACAAAGAAATACCAATTATATAAAGAACTCTATTGCTGATAGCTCTTACTTTTATTAGAATTAAATTGATGTTAAACATGCTCATTTACTTAACTACATAAAATTATTAGATTTTCTTGAGGATACTATTTAAAAAGTACATGGTGTAAAGAGCAGACATTTGGATATAGCATTCTACAATATGTATTGATTAAGAATGCAAAATTCCAGATATTGCAAAATAGTTTTTGTGATATTTTGAAATTTGTATATGTTTATGGCATTTGATACTTTATTTTGAAATTTGTATATGTTTATGAAATTTGATACTTTATTTATTTATGTGATTTTGAAATTTGTATATGTTTATGAAATTTGATTATTTATTTATCTGATTTTGAAATTTGTATATGTTTATGACTTTTGATACTTTATTTATTTATGTGATTTTGAAATTTGTATATGTTTATGAAATTTGATACTTTATTTATTCATGTGATTTTGAAATTTGTATATGTTTATGACATTTGATACTTATTATGTATGTGATTTTGAAATTTGTATATGTTTATGAAATTTGATACTTTATTTATTTATATGATTTTGAAATTTGTATATGTTTATGAAATTTGATTATTTATTTATGTGATTATGAAATTTGTATATGTTTATGACTTTTGATACTTTATTTATTTATGTGATTATGAAATTTCTATATGTTTATGACATTTGATACTTTATTTATTCATGTGATTTTGAAATTTGTACGCTTATGACATTTGATACTTTATTTACTTATGTGATTTTGAAATTTGTATATGTTTATGACATTTGATACTTTATGTGGTTTTGAATTTATACGTTTATGACATTTGATACTTTATTTATTTATGTGATTTTGAAATTTGTATGTTTATGACATTTGATACTTTATTTATTCATGTGATTATGAAATTTGTATATGTTTATGAAATTTGATACTTTATTTATTTATGTGATTATGAAATTTGTATATGTTTATGAAATTTGATACTTTATTTATTTATGTGATTATGAAATTTGTATATGTTTATGAAATTTGATACTTTATTTATTCATGTGATTATGAAATTTGTATATGTTTATGACATTTGATACTTTATTTATTCATGTGATTTTGAAATTTGTATATGTTTATGAAATTTGATACTTTATTTATTTACTTTCAACAAGTGGGTTTGAATTAGAATGAGGAAGTACATCCAGATTTTCAGTTATCTTTGAAAAACCTTGCAGAGGACCTATCGAAATTAAGTGATATGCATTTTAGCAGACAAACCCATGATGGGAAGCAATTCAAAGAAATGTATCTGTTTTGTGATGTGTCTAAAGAAGGATATGGCTTTGCTGTCTACTATGTTGAGGATAAAAAATCTTCTTTGATTTTTGTCAAGGCACGAGTTGTACCAGTGAAAGATAAGAATAATCTTTAAAACTGACGAGTGTTTTTGTTGCCCTGAAATGTCTGCCTACTACATTGGATGGATGCAAGAGTGTCTGCTATTCAAGGTTGTGTATAGCAACATCTTTCATACCATAGCTAGTAAAAGTATTTTTGCAAGAAATAGATTAAAAGATATTTTGCAAATGAGCCTCGATTTGCAAAACCGAGTATGGCATCGAACCAACCTTCAGGTATATTTGTATCACTGAGAATTCAGTAGATTAATCACCAAAGGATTAATGATGAAAAAGTTTCAGGACAACTTTTTGGTGTCATGGTCCATCTCGGTTGCATGGTGACTTGGTCGGAGCAGGATTGGTGCCAGTAGATCGC
The DNA here is from genome assembly GCF_053919585.1 of Euprymna scolopes. Classification (NCBI taxonomy): domain Eukaryota; kingdom Metazoa; phylum Mollusca; class Cephalopoda; order Sepiida; family Sepiolidae; genus Euprymna; species Euprymna scolopes. Next base: position 104,546,763 of record NC_136500.1, on the reverse strand, counting down.
CCTTTCTTCAAAGAATTTCATGATGGTTTGGAATGAGGAGTCTACTTCAGTAATCTTTAATTTTGAATTGAGCATTTTCCTGTGATTGTTTCCTGTGATATATATATATATATATATATATATATATACAATCAAACTAAAGAAGAACTGTGGAAATATATATGTATTGGATTGTTACTAGCTTCCTTGGATTTGTTATAATATGCATTGGATCTTTTTACCTGCCGAATACCAAGAGCTTCGATTACAGGATTTAGCATACACTTTTGATTAAAAGTTCAATATCCATTTTTTTTTTTTGCTGCATCAATATCTAATTTCCCTTATTCTATGTAGCTAAAATGATTTAAAAACTTTTAAAACATTTAATTTAAGTTTCTATGTTTATTACCTTTAGCAAATTAGGTGCAAATCTTTTATAATATTTGCTAATATTTTTCCTCCGAGTATAAACATAGAAAACTCATGGGTTAAGGAAATATATTTTACTATACTGTATTCTTTGTCTTGCATACAATAAAATTTCTATATTTGAAATTTAACTTTTCCAAATCACAAATTTTAAATTCTTAAAATGATGATTTATTTGCTCTATTTAGTATATTGAGCAATTTTATTTAGCTGGGAAAGTCTTATATAAGATATTACATCAAATAAAATTTTGTAAGACTAATAATCACTGGATTTGCTCACCAGTAGATATATTCTATTTCATTATTCTGAATAATATATATATATATATATATATATATATATATATATATATATATATATATATATATATATAATATAATATAAAGCTGAACGTCTGTGTGTGTGTCTGGTCACGAATAGGCTCCTATATGGTTGACTATTATAGAAAACTGATCACATATAATGATAGAAGATGTATCGAGACACAGGAATGGGTATGTTTGATCTGGCATAATGATGATTCATTAAAATTGTGGGGTCTGCGTACATGCCTGGTCCACAAAGTATGGAAATAAAAAATTTAAAAATTAAAAAAAAACGTTTACAAGTGTTTTTGATATAGATGTACATAATAATACTTTGATAAGTATGTTTTAACTTAAATAGGGATGGTATAATAAAATTGTGGGGTCAGCGTTCGCGCCTGGCCTCCAAAGAATGGAAATAGGCACAAACTTTAATAAAGACTTTTCATATGTATCTGCGTAAGTATACTTTGATAATTATGTTTCAATTTGAAGAAATATGGTATTATAAAATTATGGGGTGTTCGTTCGCGCCTGACCTCCATAGAATGGAAATATGTCACAAAGTTTAACAAGGTTTTTTAATATAGATCCACAGAATATTGTGATAAGTTTTTCAGTGTGAACAGGTATGGTATAATAAATTATGGGGTTTATCTATTTTATTTTTACTTTCATCATATTTTGCTTTGGTTTTGATACCCCCAAATTCGAAGCTATCTCTTTACAACCCTTCCTTTTCATAACCTATCATACTTTCATAAATCAGAGTCCATTTTCTGTAGGTTGTTTTTGAACCCAGTCAACGACGGGTACTTTTGCTAGTATATATATATATATATATATATATATATATATATATATATATATATATATATATACTAGCAGTATTACCCGGCCTTGCTCGGGGGTTGCTTTGATGTCTTTTTTATGCTTATTTTGATCAGTATATTTGGTAATTCCAATATTTTCTTCTTTTTTTTTTTTTTTTTTTTTTTTTTTTGCAATCCTAAAATTTGTTCAGTAAATTTCGGTTATACTGACACTATATTGATTAACGTAGCCCCACAGTGGATGCAACATGCCAGCAACAATCTAATTTCTGTGATTTGTCCCCTTAGCAGCTATTCTTCCATTTCTTGAACCGTATGCAAAAGAAACCACAGGATCAACATCGACTACCTATTTGTTGTAAGAATTTTTGTGGTTGTTGCTGTACAGTTCTACAATTAGTCAACTGTGTCGAAAAATTCCTTATCTTATGTTGTTGGCCATACAACATGCTTAGTTACTGGGGCCTATGTTTTGTTAAACCGAGATATAAGAAACCTCTGAATCATATTTTCACTACATATATGTGAACTGTTTTGCAATTTCTTCAGGATCAGTTCCTTGTTCAATAGACGTTCAGAATCAGAAACATAATTTACTTTTGCACTGCTAAAAAACACAGAAATTTTCAAGTCTTATAAAATTCTTTGCAGGTAATGAAAAAAATTAAAAAATTACATGCTGAGTTTGAACCTACAGACTATATCATGCAAAACAAAAAACATGCTATCAACTTATATGATATGGAAAATATGGTTTTACCGATGATAGATAAATTAAAATAACAGTCTTGATTATCGATTATCGGTAATTATCAGAGGTATTCTGTGACAAAACTTGACAAAAATTACTCTTTTTTTTTTTACATGGTAGTCACCACTTATCAAGGCCCGGAAGCCATTCGGGGATAAGGGTTATTGCGCATACATAATCAATGGGATAATATCGTAGTAATCGTTAGTAATGGAGATTTGGTAAAGAGTCTTACTTAAGGGGCGCTTTATCACAAATTTGTTTATGTTGGACTTGAAGACATCCAAATTGTAGTCAGGTGGGAAACAAGCAGACGGAACAGTTCCACAGGCGTGCGCTTCTAATAAAGAAGCTTTGTTCATGGAATATGTGTTTTGATTTAGGTACAGATAAAGAGTGGGGAAAAATATTGACAGTGGTTTCAGCTAGATGGGTGTTTTTTGTGAAATATTGGCGAGGAGGGACCAGAGATTGGAGCTCAGACGAGCACTTGCCATGGAAATAACGATAAAACAAGGACAGGCTCACAACGTCTCTTCTGTGGGAGAGAGGTTGCAGGGAGAGAAAAGGGCATCCCCCACTAGGCTATGAAGTATATTTTGTACTCTGTCAAGGCAGGAGAGACTTTTCAGCAGCTCCTGGCCCGATGTGGCAGCAGTACTCCATTCTTGGACGTACTTGGCTTTTATATAGATAGAGAATTGCATCAGCAGTGAGATATCTACTGGAGCGGTAGAAGGATCCTACCATTTTTTCAGCGACCTTGGCAACAGACTTGATGTACGTGTTCCATTTCAGATCAGGAGTAAAGGTTAAGCCCAGAAGCTTGTCAAAATATGGAGCCTTCCCAAGACGAGAGTCATCCATTTCAATTGATGCCAGATGGGGATCAGAACATTGATGATGTAAGGATAAAAGCTTGGTTTTGGATGCATTAAAAGTAACAAACCACCTCTTTCCCCATTGAACCATTTGCTCAAGATCAGAGAAGAGAGAATCAGAGAGAACTTGGTCATTTACGGTCTTAGATGTGCTACCATAGATTGTAGTGTTATCAGCATAAATGTCTACAAATGATGTAAGGATATGATTTGGAAGATCATTAATATAGATCTGCTGAGGAACTCCAGCATTAATACTGTGGGTCTCTGATTTCTGCCCATCAACCACTACTCTTATGAGCCTGTCAGAGAGAAATGATTTAATAATTGAGAAAACATTTCCAGTTATACCGTAGCTGAAAATCTTGTGAAGTAGGCCTTTATGCCATACCTTATCAAAGGCCTTTTATATGTCAAGAGCAACTGACCTAGAAAGGAAGCCTTTGTCAAGAGATTCACTAATCCTATGAGATATAACCGTTAGCACATCTGCTGTAGATCTAGCAGAACGGAAACCATATTGCATGTCACTAAGAAGGTTATTTCTGCTGAGGTGGTTGACTACTTCTTTATTTAATACGGATTCCAGCAACTTACTCATGACTTAATACAGGGTATACTGATGAGGTTTTCCAGGGTGTTGGGAAGCACTTCTCCTTAAGGATACACTTAAACAGTTTTGTAAGTATAGAGGCAAGTTCTGGTTGAAGCTTTTTCAACACTATAATTGGAATGCCGTCAGGGCCAGTTACTTTACTGGAATCAAGGTTCTTGATTAGCTTGGCGACCTCACACACAGATATTTGTATGTTGCATAGTGTGTTGTCTGTTATACGAGGAAATATGGGGAGTTGATGGCCTTTGTCGCATAGGGTAGAATTAGCTGCAATGTTCTTGGCAAATAGTCTGGCTTTGTCTGATGCTGACGAGATGACCTCAGGTCCATTGATGATGGTTAGGATAGAATGCACGCTTCTGTTCAGGATCCTGTTTGCTATTTGCCAAAACTGGTGGGAACCAAGCCGCTGCTCAGCTACTTTGGATTAAATGGACTGAGCATATAGCTTCTTTTTTTTTTTTTTTTTACATAGGCATCACCACATTATATAGATAGCTCTCTTGCATTTTTTATTACTCTTTTACAGTGGTTGCTGGCAGTCCTGAAAGCAGCTTTAGTACATCTATTATGTTGGTAGCTATGGAAAAAGTGATTTCTGTGCGCGATGGTAGCAGCACATTCTTGGGAGAACCATGGCTGACTATTAGGTTTTTGTTAGAAGTTTTTGGATGGTATGAATCGGTCTATGCCTACAATTATCCATTCGGCCAGGTGTGATACTATAGAGGACGCATCCTTTTTAAACATGGAATGCAGAGGTAGATCAGATATAAATGTGCGGAAGCTATCCTCGTCAGCTATACAGTACAGTGGAGAGGTACGTCTGAAGATTATTACATTTCATTTTTACCTACACTGGTACAACCAAGTGGTCGGAAGATCCCAGAGAAGATAGAACAGAACATGAACATAGCTCAGGGCAAGTTGTGAGAAAAAAGTCTAGAAGGCTTGCATACTGACCAGTAGTATCGGGCACATGGGTGGGTTCGTGAACAATCTGAGTGAGGTCATAGAGAATCGAGAAGTCATGACAGAAACTCCCCTCATCATCTGTCTTATTTGAGTGGATCAGCCATTCCACATTGTGGACATTGAAGTCACCACAGATGTGAATGTTAGCCGAAGGATGAGCAGACAGGATGTGGTCAATTTTCTCAGATATGCTCTTAAAGATAGTAACTCCGCTGTTATGGGGCCGATAGAGGGCAAATATAAATGCAGTGGTGTAAGCAAGTGCAACCTGGAAGCACATATAAGGTAAATTAGAGTCTTCTCTGGAGATACCCCTACCACACGGAAAGCCATTTTTAATGTAGGCACATATTTCATGCCCATGGCGATCTTGGGGGTCAGATTTAAATGTTAAGTTAGAGTATACATTAATTATGAAATCATCTAGGGAAGTGGTCGGCTCTATGCCAGTTTCGCTAAGGAACAATATGTCTGCTTTTGTCTCCTGTAATTGGGTTTCAACCTCTGGAAGGTTGGAACGTAGACTCTTGATGTTGGAGAAGGAGACATGGTAGTAGGGGTCTACATTGGAGGATGGGGTTCTAGGTTTATTTGTGTTTTGTGTTTTTTTTTCTGGAGATATTTCATGTTGAGGTTTTGGGATATGTGGAACAGGTCAACAGACTTGGTTAGAGCAGGACAGAGAGGGAAAGAAAGATAGAGAAAGACAAGAATTTTTTTTTTTGTAGCACATAATAAGGTAAAGCCGTAACAATTACCCACTAGTATGGCAGTGAGAGGCCCCACCAGAAACTACTGCATGGTCCAGAATCCATTCACCAAATGGCAGTACAGCAGCCCCAGTACTTTGCACCTGCTGATAGGACAGTCTCCTTTGTGGTTAATCCAAGGTTCGGGTCCCTGACTATCAGGCGGATAACGTCAGCCCAGATGAAACTTTTACCTCCAGGACCCTTTCTAGTGACATGGCCACAAGGATAGACATAGAAGCAGAAAATTTCTGACATCTCAGGCTACTGTTCACGAAGTACTGCCAACCTGGAAAGCAGCTTTTTCTTCACGCTTTGTCAGAAAAATCACTCATTGGAAATGAAGACTGAGAGACAAATAAGGAGATGTGAGAGTTACTGGAGCTGCTGATAACACATTCACAGTGCAAGTTCTGTAAATCTTAAAGAAAATATTCAGTCGCTTCAGAGTCTATAAGGAACTCACTCACTCACACACACACAGACAAAGTTGCATTTATATAATTGTAGAGATACAGGATACGGTGACCTAGGATATGTTTTTCTCAGGTTACGATGTGGAATACAATGTTTTTCCGGATGGTTACGGCATTTGCCCCACGTTACGGTGCTATTTATAATGTTATTGTGTGCATTATATACTGTACTGTGTTTTGTTACTAATTCTTAATGCTGTATCCCAAGGTTCTACAGTATATATATATAATTATTTTAATTATATTTACAACAGTATATATATATATATATATATATATATATATATATATATTTAAAAGAGTGTAGCCATCAACAATTGTGGGTTTTTTTAAAAGGTTTTCATCATATTTTTATTTTAAAATACCCACAATTGTTGATGGCTACACTCTTTTAAATATACATTTTTTTCTCTCGTTGGAACTACACAATCATCACTTTAAATATATATATATATATATATATATACATACATATATATATATACATACATATATATATATATATACATACATATATATATATATATACATACATATATATATATATACATACATATATATATATATACATACATATATATATATGCATACATATATATATATACATACATATATATATATGCATATATATATACATACATATATATATACATACATATATATATATATATATATATATATATATATATATATATATATATATATATATATTAGACTGTTTTATTTTGTTAAAAATGGGCAAAAGTTATAGTTGGCTTAAAATGTGTGCTTTGAATTAACTCTCAAACTGATTAACCGATCATAACGAATTTATGAAAACAGCTGCCTGATATAATAGTGGGTAATATGAGACATATAATTTAGGTTTCTAAAAAATAGACAAAGATATGGTGGAAATTCAAAAACCTCTGATTTTTCTGAATCTTTAACTATGGGAAAGCTATGATTTTGTAAAGTATTGAAAAAATACAAATGATTAGAAAGCAAAATAAAAAAAAATATTAATCTATTTCATATCGTCGTCATTGTTAGGGTTTTTAGTCACACCTTGTCGAGGCCCATCATAGAGTAGCATAAACTTCAGTAAACACAACTAACAAAATCTATCATAAACTGATTAGAGGTAAGTAGATATGAGTTTTAACATTGTTCTTACAATGGTCTCATATCGAAATTGTTCAATAAAATTAAAACAATAAAAACATTCATGAAAATATCTCACAATGATATCTGTTTTCTTTGAATGAAAATCAATTTGATTTCATCTTAAGAAAAATACCAAAAATATTGTTTGATTTATCCTTGGAATTCTTTTCATGTGGAAAGAGCAAAAACTAAAATGGCTACCTACTTTCAGATAAACAATAGCAGAGAACATTCATTCATAAAAGCGCCTAATATTCATATGAGTCAAGTTCTCACATATTTCTTGCTTCTTCTCCTACACCCCTTCCTCCTCCTTCTCATAGCAATAAACTATGCTTTATCAGATCACAATTCAAGAGAGAATCTTGTTTCTGCACTCTGCAGCTAAACAACACAGGATCCAATCAATACTCATCTACTCAAAAATCTTAAATTGCTGGTCACTTGAGAAACAATGATCTCAGTATGGTTTTATAAAGAAATCAAAGAAAATTGAACAGTTCAAGAATGCTAATGCATTTTTAATTATTTTAAAACTAAATTCCAAACTGTAACAGAATGGAAATAAACTTGAGCCACATTAATAATTTTTTGAAATTTGTAGGTACATGAATTAAGATATCTGATTGATACTAAAAACAGATTGAAAAAAGAATGTTCTTTTTAGAATGATACACTACAGAATTCATACTTCTTCAAATCCGATCAGAACTGTCAACCCTAATTCAAAATTACGCATAGGAATGAATGTAAGCATAATTTTTACTTTCAAATGTAAAAGCTGTGTAGATAAACATCACCAGCCAAAGCAACAAAAGTAGAAGAAAAATTGGGTTTGTATTACTGTACACATAGATTCGAAAAAGTTGTTAAAAAACAAATATATAACAAATAAATGTTATCAAAGGCAAGATAAGTTACTTTTCTACCTAACTGGATATATTTTTTGTGTTTTTATTCAATGTAACATGCTTATTCAGCTCGAAAAGCACACAGTGTTTACCGATGTATTGGAAAATTCAAAATGGCGCCCGACGCTCTCTTTAACACGGTAAGTTCAGGAAAAGATGTTATAAATAATAAACTAGACAAAATAATGTTAGAAATTTATATGTTACCGTGACATTAGTTGACATATATTCGGTGTTTTTTTAATAGTATTTTGTCTAGTTTATTATTTATAACACCTTTTTCCAAACTTACCATGTTAAGGAGAGTGTCGGGCGCCATTTTGAATTTTCCAATACATCGGTAAACACTGCATGTTTTTCGAGCTGAATAAACATGTTATATTGAATAAAAACAAAAAAAATGTATCCAGTTTGGTAGAAAAGTAACTTATCTTGCCTTTGATAATATTTATCTGTTATATATTTGTTTTTTTGACAACTTTTTCGAATCTATGTGTACAGTAATACAAACCCGAAAAATTTACCGGATTATAAAACTTAACATAAAATCAACTTTAAAATGTTATTTGGATTGTCACACACAATCATTATTTAGATTGTCACACACAATCATTATTTGGATTGTCACACACAATCATTATGCTGCAAAATATTTTGTTTTTGTTCTTTAGTCATACATTTATTTTTCCAACATTTCATATCATCTGTGAGATGCCAATACTTTATTAAGATTTGTATAAATCTAATCAATAATTTGGAACTATCAAACCAACAATTGAATAAATTAAGTAATAAGATTATTTCTTTATTGACAAATGTAATTAAACAGGATGTCTTAATGAACCATTTTTTTAATCAGCCAAATTTTTGTTTTTTTTCTCCTCATCTTTTGTAACAAATTTCTAAACTTTTTATCCTTAAATAATCTAACTATTTAACTTCTGTACGTAATTAAATCCACAACAATGCTTTTGCATTTGTTCAGTTTTTAACCTTTTGTCAATTGTTAAAAAAAAATGAATTGTTTCATGACCGTTTTAACATGGAAAAGAATTTGGAAGCCTTAAAAGCGTCACTCATGTGAATCAACACTAATACTTCAAAGTGATCTTTTGGATTGATAGAGTATCAAACATATATGAATAAACAATTTTTACTGAATGTTTATTTTCTTGGAAATCAAACATAACACTAATCATAGTGCCTTGTATATATCTATTTTGAATTTATCAAGTGATCAAAATTTGGAAATAGAATCTTTTTTTAACTGAAAGTAAAATTTATAAAACTAATTACATGATGAGTCTTGAAAACTACATTATAAAGACAAAATTAATCACTTTTTAAAAATCTTCTTTAGTTGTAACTATAATGAATACACAGAAGAAAAATAATGAATTAAAATATTAGCTTTTGTAGCTGAGATTCACATATAAAGGCCAAATAATTTTCTTTGAAATTTAAAAAAATTAATTAACTAATTCTTTATGAACCAATTCTATTGGACCATTCATTTTGAAATAATTTTCAATAATAAATTATGACTTATAATGGCTTATAAAACAAAATACAAAGAAAACTGTAGTTTTCAGTGTAAGAAAGTGAAAATAACACCACTTACTCTTTGGTCATCAGGGGACCATACACCACACGTTATAGAGGCATTGTCCAAATTCAGCATGGATGACCAGTACCTTTGCCCAGCAACAGAGCCCACCAGCACAAATCCATCCCAGTAACATATAAGTGCCATACGGCCATCATGTGACCACGCAAAGTCTGTAACCTGCAAAAAAAAAGTTAAAGAATACAAACTTTTGAAATGATGATTGATATTCATATTATTTGAATTCTTCAGACGACCATTCTCATCTTCAGTATCATTTTTCACAACATTTCGGCTGATGTAACCTCCAGCTTGTATCTTGTCGAACTCAGGAATCTGCACAGCATTTGGAACAGAACCCTTTCATGGGGGTAGCATATTCTCATTTCGTTAGCCATATATATGGTCATATTATTACTACATATTATTATATATATATACATATATATATATATATATATATATATATATATATATATATTCTATAGATTTCTATATCATCTTGACATTGGGTGGTTACACGGTTGAGCACTCTAGAAAATAAATCTTATCCTATATCTACAACTGAAAGGGAACAATTTGGAAAATGAACAAACGAGAACTCAGATACTCTCCATAAGACATTCCGACGCCCAGCAACACATTTTACCCAAAATCTCTTATTAATAAAATGGAAGGTGTTGTGAAACATGTGAGGTGGGAATATCATCTTTCTACTTCTATGGAAGACCCAAATGTAAATAACCACTATGGTCTGAAATCCTACAAACAAAGCCCCTGAAATGAACGCCTTTGAGAAAGACCTGCTGGATTTAATTCCCAAAGTCCGTTTCACACGAAATAACACCACCTTTCAAAGAAACTTATCCGCTGACGTCAAAAAACTTAAATCTAGTGAACACACTCTCACATTTGCAGATAAAACCAGAAACATCTACAAAATTCATAAAAACAAATACAAAGATCTTGCCGTAAACAGCATCACAAAGTAATACCAAATCGCGTCAAGCCACACCTTATCCAATATAAACAATGAAGCCTCAAACCTTGTAGCAAAGCTGAAAATCGATTACAGAGCCAATCAGCTAGCACAGAAAATAACCTTCATTACCTTGAAGAATCAAAAACCCCATTTTCAAGACAGACCAACTTGCAGACTTATCAACCCAGCTAAGAGTGAAATGGGTCTAGCAAGTGAATATATTATCAGGAAAATTAATAAATATATAAAAAAACACTCCAACCTAAGACTTTGGACTAATTCCCAAGAATCCATCCACTGCTTCAAAGCCATTTCCAATAAAGAACAATGCAAATTTACTCAGTTCGACATTACTGACTTTTATCCTTCCATCAGCAGGGAAATCCTCACCAGCTCTTTAGCCTTCGCCAAATCTTTCATGGAGATAAGTGACTTAGAACTTGAAACTATCCTCCATGCTACAAATTCACTCCTCTTCTTTGACAACAAAACGTGGGTTAAGAAATCCAATCGTGAGGACCCCTTTGATGTTCCCATGGGAGCCTTTGATAATGCAGATGTGTGATCTGGTAGGCCTCTTTATTCTCCACTCCCTGCACAACAAGTTCCCCAATCATGAATTCAGCCTCTACCGAGATGATGGTTTATGTCTCTCATGCAACTACAATGGTTAGAACCTAGACAGCTTCAGAAAACAAATGACCACATTCCTTAAAGAACTCAGTTTTAATATCACCATTGACACAAACCTCACTAGTGTGGATTTTTTAGATGTAACATTGGACCTGGCCAGCAATTCTACCAGACTCTACCACAAGTCTAGGTCTGGTAGAGTTGCTGGACAGGTCCAATGTTACATCTAAAAAATCCACACTAGTGAGGTCTGTGTACATCAATACTCAATCGTGCCACCCACCCCGTGTTTTCCACAACCTTGTCCCCAGCATCAGATGAAGAATCTCCAACCTTTCATCCAGCCTAGAGATTTTCCAGCAAGCTGCACCATATTACAACAGGACTCTACGAGAAAGTGAATACCAGAAAGACATCTCATTTATACCCAATCCACCCACCAGACAGCGCAGATCCAACAGATCCAGGAACATAATTTGGTTCACCCCCCCATTCTCCCTCAATGTCAAGTACAATATAGGTAGAAAATGTCTCCATCTAATAGATAAACATTTTCCACCCACTAACAAACTCCATAAAATCTTTAGCAGAAACACAATCAATTTTAATATTAATAATAATAATATTATTATTTTTACTTGATTTTTATTTTTTTTACCTTATTACCTTTTTTACCTTATTAGTTTTTTTACCTTATTAGTTATTGTGTCTTTATTTTTTCCTTTATTATTTTATCATCATTATTATTGTTGTTATTGTTATTATTTTTATTATTATTTTTATTATTATTATTAATAATAATAATAATAATAATAATAATAATAATAATAATAGTAGTAGTAGTAGTAGTAGTAGTAGTAGTAGTAGTAGTAGTAGTAGTAGTGATGAATGGATTGGTAATAATATTAATAGTAGAGATGGCAGTATTGGTCAATTTTGTGAAAGTAGTAGGACTATCTCACCATAGATGTATTACTTTTGATTATATTTTCTATATATTTATATGTGCTGATATTCCTTTATAGTCCTTAAGTGTCATTTACTATTAGATAAGTTATTTAAAAATTACTTTAATTATTTTTAATTATCTTAAATTTCTCCCTTCACATTTATTCTATTTTTTTTTTAAATTTTAATAATTTCTTGAAAGTTTTATTTTATTTTTATTTAAATTTTATTTAAATTTTATTTTAATTTTATTCTAAATTAAATTTAAATTAATATATTCATGCTTTATTTCATTAGATATTTATTGCCATTAATTGTTGTACCTTTATTTATATGGGGTTATGTGTTCCTTTAAACAGTACATTTATTTTTTCAGAGAGGTTTTCCACCCACCCACCCCCGCTAAACATACACACACACACACACACACACACACACACACACACACACACTCTCTCTCTCTCTCTCTCTCTCTCTCTTTCATTCTCTCTCTCTATCACACACGCACTCATACACTTACACACACGCGCGCTTTCTTCCTTCCATAATCAAAATCTATTGGCGTCAATTAATAAGTTGTTTTAAACGCTCGTTTAACGTTTTTTTCTCTGTTTGTTTACTTTGCATAGTTTCAGTTTTTCAATGTCGCTGATGAATTTGCGCTGACTCTATCCAACCTCTTATGGTTGATTCAGCACAATTAAACCACTAGTACGACCTTGAAATATGTACATATAGTGTTGTAATAAATATTGTGTATATATATATAGTAATATTTTAGTAATATTTATCAATAAATTGTGATATACTAGAAATAAATTAAATTTAAGGCTCTTAAAATTCATACTAGAATCGTCCATAAATGGTTAGATTATTAAAAAAAATTCAACTGTAAAGTAATATTCTACTGAAGATTCCATTCTCAGTATGGGCTTCTAGAAAAAAAATACAATTGCGAATTACTTAGGACTTCTATTTGATGGAACAAGAGCATGCTACCCCCGTGAAGTAAATAAAGGATTGCGTTCAAAATTCTGCGCTGATTCCCAAGTTTTACAGAAACATTCCTGAGGTTAACAAGTTACACCTGAAAGAGGTTGGAGGTTACAACGATCGAAACATTGTGAAAATGACATTCAAGATGAGAACAGTTGTCTGAAAAATTTAAATAATATTAACAGATTTATTTTTAATAATAAGATTCGTGATTTTGCAAGTTTTAAAATAATTTTAAATTTATTTGAAGTGTAAAAAGGATAATAGTCTACAAATGTTTTGTGAATATTTTGCGAATGTTGTGTGAATGTTTCACAAATGTTTTGTGAATGTTATCGCAAATGTTTTGTGAATGTTTTGTGAATGTTATCGCAAATGTTTAGTGAATGTTTTGTGAATAAAAAAAAAATAGTTATGTCAATGTTAGGATATTTTTCTATTAAGAAAAAATTGTTCACAAACGTCAAATTGCATTTTTTAAACTTAGGTTTTACATATGAAATTAAATGCTTTTGGATTTATTAAACAATTCCACTTTTTTTAAATCTTTTGTTTATAGTTGAAAAGATTAATGAATTACTTCACGTTATTTTTAAATTTGAAAAGAATTTACAAGCATTTAAACTGTCAAATGCAAAGGTAATTTATTGTTTTAAACTTTTAAACAAATCTTCATTTATTGAAAGTTTTAAAGTTTCAAAAACTGTATACATCTAATCATTTTATAAAAACAAATTTGATTCAATAATCTTTTGCTGACCAATCGAGAGCAAAATTTAATTTTTAATATTTAAAAAAAATAATAAGTTGTTAAAAAAACAATCGACATATTTTTATTTAAATGTGGAATATAAATGAGCATAAAAAGATCCCGGGCAAGTTCATGTAAATTCAGATAGTTTAATATACAAGTTGAAATTTCTATTTTCATGTGTGTGTCGTTAAAAATCAGAATTCATAAAAGACGAACATATAGTTATGTACAATAAATAATTAAAACCTATTTTAACATTTTCTGCATATAAGAATGCTTAAGATCCATGACAAAACAAAAAATGATAAATTACATCAATTATAAAAAAAAGTAGATCCTATATTTTCTAAGTGAAAAAATTAAAAATCGTTTTTTTGAATTTAACATTTAATTTAGCAGAACTTGATGAATCTTCAAATACAGATAAAATATTGATAAATTGTTTACTTATAAATTGCCTTCAATAAGTTTCCAAACTTTTTCATATAGGCACTTTTATTGATAGTACACATGAGACTTTAGTCCTCTTTGAAGTAATCTCCTCCGGCTGCAATGCACTTGTACCATTCCAACAACTTCTGAAAGGCCCCAGGGAAGTCTTCTTGTGTGAGCGTGTGAATGACCCTCGTCACAGCCTCGTTCATCTTTTCAATTGTCTCATAACGACATGCTCTAAGGTTTCTCACAAATGGCAAGGTCTGGATTATAGGGAGGGTAAGGAATTGTCTTGATGCCAATCTTGGTCAAATAGTCTGTGACGATGGAGCACTCTTCGGACAAACTTTGCGCAAATCTTCTTCATCTTCAGTTCCTCGTAAATAATTGTGTGTACAGTTCCCACACTGATATCAAACTGTGCATTTATTGTCTCTATAGACACACGACGGTCCTTATTCATGAAATTCTTTATTTGGCCAATCAACTTTGGTGTTCTGACTTCCTTACTCCTCCCACACCTCCCATCATCTTTCATAGAGTCTCTGCCTTCCTTGAATCTCTTATGCCACTCAAAACCTGATGCTTGATTCATGTAAAATCGAAAAGCAGTCGAAAGCATTCCATACGTTTCTGTAGCATATTTTACAAGTTTAAAATAGAATTTTATTGCATATTATTCTACTAAAATGTCCCCACATCAAAATTGCATTTTTGAAATTCACCAGCTGTGACAATCAGGCTTTAGTAGGGTGTATTCCAATTCTTGCTGTAGTTATTCATCTGAAGTCATGAAAAGTAGTCATTCATCTCAAAAGATGTATAGCAATAACATACTGAATTTTCAAGAATCTATGACAATTTTAAATGCCTGTACAAAATAGTTTGGAAACTTATTGAAGGTACCTTCTACTTATAACTGAAACATTGATTAGAATTGCATATCAGTATCCTTGGTGAACTGATTGTAATCTCAAAAATGAAAAACAAAATTCGAATCTATTAAATATCTTATTAAAGAAAATTTTATTAAAAAAATATTTTCTTTAAAACATGGGGCGGGGGTTGAGCGCCTACCTTTTATTCAAAACTATAAAAATTTATCGTTTTCTGCCCCAAATAAAACTTTGAAAAATTGACATCAGAAATAATTAGAAATAATAATATTTTACATTAAATTGTTATATTATGAGACAATGCATTATGAATTCATATATATGAATTGTTGTTGCAGTTTTTATATTTGGTTAATAAGCTATGAAAAATTTATTCATTAAAATATATTTTGCTGTTTCTTTTTACAAACATTTTTAAGGAAACCTACATTAATTCCCCTAAAATGAAAATGTCAGAAAATAAGATATTCATAGAAATAAGGAATACTTGAAGAAATATAAAAATTATTTTTTATAACTTTTAGATTCTTAAATGTTCATTCATAAATACATGAATTATAAGAAATAGTAAAAAAAAATATCTCTTTCGAATTCCTTCGATTTTCAGGTAAAACTTTTTTTTCTTTCAACTATCAAAATTCTTGCCATGAGTCATGGTGATCTATAATGACATAATACTTCAATCAAACCGAAACTGACAGAATTTTTCTTCAAAACAAACATAAAAATTCAGAAGAAAAATTACATTGTTGACTCATGCTACGGTTAAGATTCACGATTATTCTTTTCTGCTTTTGCAATTCCATATCGGTATTTGTTGATTGGATTCATTAATTTACTCAAATATTATTGAGATGAAGTAAAGTATTCTAACATAAATTCCAGGCCTGTGAGATATATAATAAATTGAGTCATAAAAATATTTAACTTTTAGCGAAGCAAATTATACTGAGATGTGTAAGCTATAACAATATTATTTGTCAAACACTTATTCTTCAGAGAGGAGTTTTCCTGAGACTACAGTTTCACCTGTGGGTGCTATTTATTGTCTTTATTATTACTTCTAACTTTGTAGTTGATCTTTCTTCAGTCATTATTGATTCCATTATAATTATTTAATATATTGAACGTATGTTTGCTTATTATAGCTTGCATGATATGCATTCTTTCTTTTATCAATTATATTTGTTTTAATATTTTTTTTTTTCTGTAGTTAATTAGTTAATTAATTCTTTCCGCAAAAAAATACTTTAGAAATGGTTCAAAAAAGATTTTAAATAAAGAAAAGAAAAAAAATGGTTGGAGATGGAAGAAATTTTTTAAAAAGGAAGAAAATTAATATATATATATATATATATCATTTAATGGTCCTCTCCAAGTATATATTTCTAATGCATTCTGGAGATCAATCTTTTTGATGAAGCCCTATCAAAATTATTCCCTAAATTTATTGAAATATTCAAATTCAAAGTGGTTTTAACTATGAAGAATTTCTTTAGGTAATATTTTCAGAATATATTTAGATATGTTTTAGAGAAATAAAAACCTTTCTCACCAGGAAATTTCTTAAGAACAGACTATGAAGATTAATTTTCAGGTGGAATATTGATTTAAAAAAAAGGGGGGGGGGTTCTGAGTTTTTTCGAAGGTTCATGAAAATTAAGAGCAAGAGATATGGAAAAGAAGATTATTCCAAAAATTTTAAGAATCTTATGATTTTCATAATATTTACGAATTTAGAGTTGTATACATATGTCACATGTACAAAAATAGATGATTAAGATAAAGTTTAAAGTAAAATAGAAATATTCTCTTTTTTGTGAGACTCACAAAGAAGAGCTCTTTGAATGAGTTTTTTTTTTCAGGAAAATAGATTAAAAAACGATAAAAATAAAATATTTAGGATGTTTATACAAAGTAACACCCATATAGTAATTAAAAATCTGTGGTGAAAAAATAACCAACCGCTTATAAAATAATTCTGGTTTTAAAGAAATAATAATCTTTTATGTAAAAAGGAATTAAGCAATTATTAATGAATTTTAGGATTATTACTCTTTAAAGAATACTCAGATAATAATTGTGTTTTAGGACAAAGCACGCTTTTAGACAGATATAAGAATTATATATTGGAATTTCTGCGATTTTATGGGAAAGTTTGTGCAAGATTTATTTTTTATATGAGAATAATATGAGAAATACAAAAAGTAGGCAAAAGGAAAAGGAAAAAAATGTCCTTGGGTTTAACTCCCAGAATGCATTAGCAATATATATGGAAGGCATCCTTAATTTTAATTTTTATTCTATATTAATTTCCTTTCATTTTTGTTTTTGTTTTTTTTGCATTTAACAGTTTTCAATATTGCTCTATAAACAACAATTAGGTTACATCGTTAACAAAAACAAATTTCATCATTGCTCTATCTATTTTAGCTCTCAGATGAACAATTATATATATATATCTATATAATTATAAAACTCAAATGACCTTGTAACGGGTATTGTAACCCAACATCCGGTTTATGACTTCTGGTTGCGCATGCGTACATAAACATAAACCCATAACAGTGAAAACAAATAAACACAAATCGCTACTTTTGCAGAATTTGATCTGCGCACTGAAATATTAACGTTATTATTTAGAAATTGCTATTTAACATGGGAAGGGTGGGGATGTTTTTGAATATTAATAAAAAATATATTAAATATAGGTAATGAATAAACAATGTTGAATATAGGTAATAAATAAAAATATGTTTAATATAAATAAAAAAACATGTTAATTATAGGCAATAAATAAAAATGTGCTGAAGATAAGCAATAAATAAAAATTTGTTACACATAGGTAATAAATAAAAATTTGTTACACATAGGTAATAAATAAAAATTTGTTACACATAGGTAATAAATAAAAATTCATTGAATATAAATAACAAATAAAAATGTATTAATTATAAGTAATAAAAAATAAGTTGAATATGAATAAAAAATATGTTGATTATATGTATTAATAAAAAATTATTGAATATAGCTAATAAATAAAAGTGTGTTGAATATAAATAACAAATTAAAATGTGTTACACATAGGTAATAAATAAAAATATGTTGAATATAGGTAATAAAAAATGTGTTGAATATAGGTAACAAATATAAATGTGTTCAATATCGTTTATAAATAAAAAATATTTTGAATATATGAAATAAATAAAAATATGTTTAATATAGATAATATATAAAGATATATTTAATATAGGTATAAAATAAAAATATGTTGAATATAGCTAATAAAAATATACTTAATATAGGTAATAAATAAAACTGTGTTGAATATAAGTAATAAATAAAAATCTGTTGAATGTAGGTAATAAATAAAAAATATGTTGCATATAGATAATAAATAAAAAAATATGTTGCATATAAGTAATAAAAAATATATTGAATATAGGTAATAAATAAAAACATATTGAAATACATATAATAAATAAAAAATATATAGTCAAATAAACATAAGAAAAACATAATAAATAAATAAAATATATAGTCAAATACAAATATATTAAACATAGGTAATAAATAAAAAAATATATAATCCTATAAAAATATGTATAGTATTGGTAATAAATAAAATATATTGAATCATATAAAAATATGTGTAGTATTGGTAATAAATAAAATATATTGAATCATATAAAAATATGTGTAGTTATTGGTAATAAATAAAATATATTGAATCATATAAAAATATAGGTAATAAAAATACATATAATCATATAAAAATATAATTTAATATAGGTAATAAATAAAATATATATAATCATAAAAATATGTTGAGTATTGGTAATAAATAAAAATATATTGAATCATATAAAAATATGTTGAATATAGGTATTAAATAAAAAAAATATATAATTATATAAAAATATAGGTTAATATAGGTAATAATTAAAAAATATATATAATCATATAAATATATGTTTAATATAGGTAGCAAATATAAACATACATTCATATAAAAATATGTTGAATATAGGTAATGAATAAAAATATTTATAATCATATTAACATATGTTTAATATAGGTAATAAATAAACATATTTATAATCATATAAAAATATGTTTAATATAGGTAATGAATAAAAATATTTATAATCATATAAAAATATGTTTAATATAGGTAATAAATAAAAATATATATAATCATATAAATATATGTTTAATATAGGTAATAAATAAAAATATTTATAATCATATAAAAATATGTTTAATATAGGTAATAAATAAAGATATATATACTCATATAAAAATATGTTTAATATAGGTAATAAATAAAAATATATATAATCATATAAATATATGTTTAATATAGGTAATAAATAAACATATATATAATCATATAAAAATATGTTTAATATAGGTAATAAATAAAGATACATATACTCATATATAAATATCGATATTAACTTAGATAAAAAAAAAAAAAAGAGATTCATAATTTCATACAATTATGTAATTTTGATTTTATTTTTGAAAAAAAGTGTGCCAGTTTTTAAGCCGTGTTGGAATTCTTCAATTATTTGTTTTTAAAGAGTCATTGATTAAACATACACAGATTAAATGTAAATTGATTGTTTTTATTTTTTTGTTTGTTTTTGTTTTTTTTCTATTGAGATAAGTTAGAGTTTTATGACAACAAGAAAAATTAGCAAATATAAAACAATATCAAATAAAAAGAAATTAAAATCAAAGTGGAAAATAAAAAATGAGAGGAAGAAGAGTGAAATCCTAATGACTAATAGTTAGATTATAAAAAGACTAAAACTTAAAATTTAATACAGAGAAATGATGTATAAGAAAATGCTTAGCTAATTGCTAATGTGTACATTAATTGCAATACTTTTAATCACCAAATATAATTGTTTTTTAGCGAAAGAAAAGTAACATTATAAAAGATTTAACAAACTGCTGATTGTTCAATTTATTAAATAGTGAAGGATATGTCCACTAGTACTTATTTAGTGATTTAAATTTGCACATGAACGGGAAATAGAAGTAGGAGGGGACACATTTTCCTGTGAAAACACGAGCTAGAGAAACTGACATCACACAAGATAGTATAAGTGTAAAAATTAGGGACTCTCCATAGCAGCTCAAAGCAACCAGACGTGATAACAAATAATTTAAGAATCAGGTACCAAAAATGTGCAGCCCCCTGCAGCAACATCAGAAGAAAGCAACATTAACAGCTTAATATCCTAAAATGATCCTTTTCCAAATCTATTTTATTCTTTACGTTGTTGTGCCAACTTTGATTCCAAAGTGAGAATACACCCCCACAAAGCCACCAGGAAACAATAAGAAGATCTTCGATGAAGAATCCTTAGTTTAACAGAGCCACAGTGGTTGAGTGTGGATCACACGAGATAGGATATAATTGTACTGTTATGATTTGTTGAATTTGTATTCAATAACAATCATATTTTGTTTGATCATGACGTACGAAAAAAGTAAATCTCCTCTTGGAAGAGAGGTATTGAAACAAAGGAGCAGTTACCTTTCTGAAACACCATGGGAAGATTAGACCCCACGTTATTAACAGCCACTTTTCCAAAAGGCTTTATGATATTTCAAACTAAAGAAGTCGAGAAATAATTGATAGAGAACAAAATGGTAAATAAAGAAAACAATGAATCTGCTGAAGTCTTAAAAATATTGTCGACTTAAGTGAATCAATGCCTGCAACTAATTTTTGTTCGTAATAGAATGGAAGTTAAAACCAAGTATCAGCTGATAAATCAATTAAATCTGAAAATGTTGTGTTAATTATAAATATTTGCTAAATGTTTAAAAAAAAATTGTGAATACAATGCAGTCAAATCTTGGGAATAAGACGAAGATTAGGGAGTGGTTGTTATTTATATTTGGTACTTATACAGTTTAATCAAAACATTAAAAAATAAAAATATTGAAAATATTGAAAAAAGTTATATTGTACGTACTCGTAATGGAATTAAGTTTTCATACAAAAAAAATCACTTAATTTGATTAAGTAGTTTTTTTTTACAGAGAAAAATCAAATGTTAATGAGATCGACTGTATCGTCGCCATTTGCCTATTTTCGAAGATGAGAAGGAGGCGCCTTTAAATGAAAAGTGATTAACATAGGACAAAATTAAAAAGTGATTAACAAAGCACAAAATTAAAAAGTGTCTAACAAGAAACCTTCTCTACCACCAATAGTAATGGCCAAGAACACATTGCCTGAAAGTACTTCTTTTAAACTCCTCGGCCTAACGTTTACAGGGAATATGAACTGGAATAGATACATTGAGAGCATTGCGAAGGCTGCTGCAAGGAAGGTTGGCTCCCTCTACCGTGCTAAAAAACTACTTACGCCTGACAGTATCCTATACCTCTATAAGGCAACCATTCGCCCATGTATGGAGTACTGTTGTCACATCTGGGCTGGTGCATCAGCTGCTTGTCTCTCGCTCCTGGACAGGGTTCAAAAGAGAGGCGCCAACTTGATAGGTCCTAAACTGTCATCTAGGCTTCAGCCTCTGTCCCATCGACGAGATGTTGCATCCCTCTGCCTTTCTACAAATACTTTAATGGTGAATGCTCTGACGAACTGCAAACACTTGTACCTCCCCGACGTAACTACCCCCGACAAACCCGACAAGCTACTAAGTCTCATCCCTTTACAGTAGAGATCCCTAGGTGCAAGAAAGCCTTTTACTCCAATAGTTTCTTCCCCAGAACTGCGGGTCTTTGGAACTCCCTTCCGGGATTCTGCTTGGCCAACTGTAATGATATGCAGAAGTTCAAGTGTAATGTTAACAAACATCTTTCTACTCATCTCCCTTCATAATGACCCCGGTAATTAAGTCCCCAATAGTAGCCCCCTGCTTCAAAGTGGCACTGTGCCTTGTTTGGGGTGAAAATTGAATAAAAAAAAAAATTTTAAAAAAGAAAAAACAAAGGACAAAATTAAAAAGTGATTAACAAAGGACAAAATTAAAAAGTGATTAACAAAGGACAAAATTAAAAAGTGATTAACAAAGCACAAAATTAAAAAGTGTCTAACAAAGGACAAAATTAAAAAGTGATTAACAAAGGACAAAATTAAAAAGTGATTAACAATGGACAAAATTAAAAAGTGATTAACAATGGACAAAATTAAAAAGTGATTAACAAAGCACAAAATTAAAAAGTGTCTAACAAAGGACAAAATTAAAAAGTGATTAACAAAGGGCAAAATTAAAAAGTGATTAAAAAAGGACAAAACTAAAAAGTGATTAACAAAGGACAAAATTAAAGTGATTAACAAAAGACAAAATTAAAAAGTGATTAACAATGGACAAAATTAAAAAGAGATTAACAAAGGACAAAATTAAAAAGTGATTAACAAAGGACAAAATTAAAAAGTGTCTATCAAAGGACAAAATTAAAAAGAGATTAACAAAGGACAAAATTAAAAAGTGATTAACAAAGGACAAAATTAAAAAGTGATTAAAAAAGGACAAAATTAAAAAGTGATTAAAAAGGACAAAATTAAAAAATATTAACAAAGGACAAAATTAAAAAGAGATTAAAAAAGGACAAAATTAAAAAGTGATTATCAAAGGACAAAATTAAAAAGCGATTAAAAAAGGACAAAATTAAAAAGTGATTAACAAAGGACAAAATTAAAAAGGGATTAAAAAAGGACAAAATTACAAAGTGATTAACAAAGGACAAAATTAAAAAGTGATTAACAAATGATAAAATAAAAAAGGGATTAAAAAAGGACAAAATTAAAAAGTGATGAACAAAGGACAAAATTAAAAAGGGATTAAAAAAGGACAAAATTACAAAGTGATTAAAAAAGGACAAAATTACAAAGTGATTAACAAATGATAAAATAAAAAAGGGATTAAAAAAGGACAAAATTAAAAAGTGATGAACAAAGGACAAAATTAAAAAGTGATTAACAGAGGACAAAATTAAAAAATGATTAAAAAAAAACAAAATTAAAAAGTGATTTAAAAAAGGACGAAATTAAAAAGTGATTAAAAAAGGACAGAGAAACTCAATAAAATAAGTGAAAAAAACAAAAATATTTATCTAGGTATTTTTTCTGCCCATGTTTCCAAAATAATCTTATCAAATTTTGACAAACTTAAAGAGGTGATTGGAGTTATCTCTCCTGGCGCCCCCTCCTCATTCACACACACAAAAAAAAACAGGTGGCTCCAGCACAATCAATCTCATTTAAGTTTGATTTTTCCTCCGTAAAAAAATTACTTGATCAAATTAAGTGTGCTTTTTGTATGAAAACGTTATTCCATAATGAGTATGTACAATATAATTTTTTTTCAATATTTTCATTTTTAATGTCTTGATTAAACTGTACAAGTACCTTATATTTAATATGTATTGTAGTCTGTAGGCAATTTTCAATGAAGGATAGTCATTTAAAAACTATGTCTTTGCATTATTAGGGAATATATAAATATGAGAGAATGACAAAGCTTGCTTCCCGTGTTATGAGAGATGTTATTGTGAAAGTCAAATTTGCTGGAGAAAATGTATCATATAATAAAAGATACAAAATTTCTAGAAATACTCATGACAATGTCAATTAATTGTGTAATGCAGAAGTTTATCATAGGAAGTAGTTATTTTTCTATGGAAACTGAATTTACAGCGGAAAAAATCAATATCGTTTTATATATTGGATATCTAACGTAACAACTAGTTTCCTAGGAAAATGAGAAAAGGGGTGAAAAGAGAAGAAAATACCAATTGTAGCAGAGTATTGAAATATCTTTTGTATTTCATTGTTATTTTAGATTTAGTATATTTTTGACTAAAATTGGGCAAATTAAATTTACTCTTTGCTATATGTTGCTAACAGAACCTATGAAAAGAAAGCAGATGCAATGAAACTCAAACAACAGCAACGAAAAACGACTTTTTGTTTTATTTGATTGTTACTTTTATGAATTTTAAGATGCATAATTTGTCTTATTTGGACTACTATTCTTATCTTGAATGTCATTTTCACAACGTTTCAACTGATGTAACCTCCGATCTTCTTCAGGTGTATCTTGTCAAACTCAGGAATCTGCACAGAATTTCAAATAGAACTTTTTTATTTTATCCACCAAGTATAACATGCTCTCGTCGCGTCAGCCATGACTGAATAAAAGGCTTAAGAAAATTACAGTTTCTGAATGACTAAAATCGAAATTCTTTCTAACAAATAGTTGTTTTGTTTTCATCTTCTTTCCTTTTTCTCTTCAGCAGAATTGTTCTCTTTCAAGTTTCTCGTTGAAGAGACAGCTTGCAGCTAAGCACTTGCTGATTCCACTATTCTTCTTTTTGCTCTTGCACTATTTGTCAACTTTTTTTTTCAATTGTGAATACTTGTATTATTTGAATGCACATGCACACACAGAATGAATATATATATATATATATACATATATATATATATATATATATATATATATATATATATATATATATATACATATATATACATATATATATTCTGTCATAGAATTATGATACGAATCAGTTCAACTTTGTCAGGTTTAGGTATGGTTCTCACAAGTTCATCCTCCAAGGCTTTACCTTTCATCTTTCAGAAGAGGTTAGTTTATTGCTAATTGTCTTATGTGTCCCAACCAGAGAATATAATAGGGCTGCTTAGGTATTTTTTTAGGCTGGAGTGAGCTTATCCTAGTATACTGGCTTCTCAAAACCATAGCTCACCTTGTATTTATTCCCATGAAGGAAATAAATTATATATATATATATATATATATATATATATATATATATATATATATATATATATTAGCTGTACCCGGACACGCGTTGCTGTGGTTCAGTTTGTTAAAATGAACACATTCCTCAAGAAAAATTGCATTTTGTTCGTTTATTTACTTTTATTATTTTTTGCAATTTTTTTAATCAATAAAAGTTGTTATTTTTTCTCCCCAAAAAAGATTAATTTTTTACCATAAATTGTTAGTTGTTTTTTCAGGAAAACTTGCACTTTTTTTTTTAAAGAAATTTGTCAGTAAACCTTTCTCTTTGAAAACGGAATTTTTATTATAAAAAGAACAGATGAATGCTTTACATGAACAATGTAAATAGTTATGTGAAAGTAGAGAAAAATTTTATTCTTTTTTTCAAGAGAATGTACAAATTATTTTTTTTTAACAGATGTTCAGAAAATAAACAGAAAAATACTTCCATCATTAATTATGCAAAAAAATAAATAAAATGTTGATTTAGTGTTTCAACATAATGCTTATAAATTACGATAAAACTTGCTGAGTATGTACGGTTGTTGTAAAAATGGAACGGAAACTTAAATTTCACTTCGTTTTATTCTTTCTTAATTTTTTAATTGTGCTCCCCCCCTCAAACGAATATAATAAAAACAGTAACATTCAACAATTGTACTTTATGTATATAAAACACAAAATATTTATTAAAAAAAATTTTAAAAAGTTAATAACGAAAGGGAAATAATTCCATTTTTAAACGAAAAAGTCAGTTTGGTATATCTTTTTGTTATTTTTTACACAAGTCCAGCTTACCATTCACATTGGAAATGTCGACATTTATAGGTTGTAGGGTACGTTTACAACGAATAAATACTCCAATCTAGTAGATGTATCAGAATTTTTGACACCCTTATCACGAAACTGCGAATAAAATATAAAAATCTCGTAATTTCTCTTTTAAAAGTGGGTTGTTTATTTTCTTTATGGATTATACTTCCAAAATAAACTAATAAAGTTGTTTTAAAAGTAATAGAAATATTTTTTTTATTTTTTAAAAAACTAATGAATTTTACGAACTCAATATTTTTCAATTTTTAAACTTTAAAAATCTATCAAAATTTTTCTATTGATTCTATTTTTACGATATTTTCAGGGTCAATGTGAAATTTTATGCTCTTTCCAATAAACCGAATATAATATTTTAGACAAACGTTTTTTTTTTAATTCACCCCCCACCCATTTTCAAGTGCCTATTAAAAAGTAAATAATTAATTTACTCACCAAAGTTTTATATATCACAAATTGAATAATAATAATAATGGTCAATAAGTAATATATTCAAATTTAAAACAAAAAAAGTGTTTTTTAGAAATTTACCTGTAAAGTTCGAAGTTTAAAACCTGTTTTTTTTAAACCACGTTGTTTGTTTTTTCTTTTTTTTTTTTTTCTTTTTTTATGAAACCTTGGTCCTTGCTCCTTTAATTGAAAAAAGTTAGGGCTTCAATTACATTTTTCGAGGAGTTATAAGCTTGGAAAGACAGGGGGTCTAATAATTCATACCTCCCATTTTGGAATGTCTATTAAAAAGTAAATAATTTACTCCCCAAAGTGTTATATATCACAAATTGAAGAGAAAAGGTCAATAAATAATATATTCAAATTTAAAACAAAAAAAGAACTGTTTTTTAGAAATTTACCTGTAAAGTCCGAAGTTTAAAACCTTTTTTTTTTTTAAAAAAACACGTTGTTTGCTTGTTTGTTTGTTTTTTTTTTAATGAAACCTTGGTCCTTGCTCCCTTAATTGAAAAAAATTAGGGCTTGAGTTACATTTTTCGAGGAGTTATAAGCTTGGAAAAACGGGGTGGAATTATTCACTATTTTTCACGAAATTTCTGACACACCTACCAATCTACCCATGTTAAGAACGGCTTTCGGAATAGACACCCCTAACCTTGCCAGCATACCCGAAAAGCTATAAAAGTTGATGTGTCGAATGTGAACGATGAGTTGGACGTAATGTAAAAATGTACCGAATTTAAAAGGGAACAAAATTCAAATTTCCGTTCCATTTTTACAACAACCGTAAAGCAGAGCATTCTATGCAAATTTTACCTAACTTACTGTATTAATGCTATTTTTTTAAGCAAAAAAAAAAAAATATTTAGGTTTGGCTATAAATTCCTAAACTCATTTCACCCTAAATAATTTAGGTGACTGAAATAGGAATCTAATTGAATCTTTAATTTCCTGAATAGTATGCGAGAATTCATTTTTCTTCGAGTTATATCGAATTCATTAATACGGACTTTAGGGGCTTTTTTCGTAATGTTACTGTAAAAATTATGTTTTATTGTTACAAATTACGATGCTTTAAAAAAAGCAAAAATAAATTCTTGCTTTTTTTTTTTTACTACTGAAAACCATAACTTTAGTAAAGGTATTTTTTGTTTAAACAAAATAAAACATTTTCACTAAGAGTTAAGTAAAAATAATTAGTTCATTATATTCTGCGATCATTATTTGATAAATACTGCAATTTTCATTAAAATTGGTTAATTTCCTGATTTTTGGTGAATTTTTAAGTAAAGGGAGCATTGGCATTCATTTTGTCTGTACCTAACATTTTTCGATGAATATTTAATAGGAAAGCGACCATGTGTGGTTAATTTATCATGTGATTAAACCCATTGAAAATTTACCGATATTGTAAACACATTCTGTTTACATTAAGCCTGTAGTGTTTTTTTAATGATGCAGTGTTGACAACTGAAATTAAAAAAAACCTGCGAGATCAGGAGAAAGAAATGTCCAGAAAATCGCAAGATTTTTAACTTTTATCATCTGAAATTTTCAAAAATCGCTAATTCCCCCCCCCAAAAAAAACTCCCTATTTTAACTTCCTACCATAAAAAAATTATAAATATAGTATATTCAATATATAAAATGTTCCGTGTTTTCTCACTATATGTTTCTGGAATTATATTGAAGCGGTTAGCTCCCGTATTTTATCAGCTAGTTTTACCTGTTTTTTTCAGAGAGGGTATTTTTTTTTTTTTGGCAGGAAACAAATCATAAACTCAAACTTTTTATAATAAAAGTTAAATTGAAATATACTGCAAATTAAACATCACAATAATCGTGCAACATATTTTGAAATTAGAAAAATAAAAAAACAAAAAAACTTTGTTTTAGCATGTTAAAAGTATTTAGGTTTGTAGATAATTAAATTCTACTGTATTGATATATATATATTTTTTTGTCTGTTGTTTCTTGCTTTTTACAATTTTCGACTAAATACTTCTAAATTTCATATTTTAAACTAAATTTCGAAAGTTGGAATGCCCACCCCCCACCTAAAATGTACTTGGAAAAATCGATTTTATAGCGAGATTTAAGAATGGTTAGCCGAAAAAAAGGTGAAAATCAAAACAAATAATCAATAAATAATTGTTACCAAAGGCAATAAATGCTATTTTTTTTTTTACTCACATGAATGAGTTTATTTTATGTTTTAAAGTATTTTCAAGCGCTTGCGGGTGTGTGGGTGCGAAATATCTCCAGATTTTCTAGAATTTCCCGCTAGATTGCAAACAAAATCTCCAGATCTAGCAGGAAAACCGCTAAATTAGAAACACTGGCCATGTGACAGGAAGCGGTAATAAATAATTTCCCTAAATAAAAAAAATGGCCTATCGGTACAAAGAAACCCACCTATTTATCATAGAAAAATTAAGTATAATGTAATTATTAAAAAGAAATATATAAAAACACATATGGATATAGTAAACATATTATACCAAAACGTGGAAGCCATCCGTCCAGTGGTTTTTTAGACAATTAATTGCAAACGAACCAAGAGTTACATTTATATATATATATATATATATATATATATATATATATATATATATATATATATATATATATATAACAGATTCTGAAAGAATATATATTTACATACAGCTCAATTTGTTATAAAGCACTATCTTATAAATATCATAACTCCATTAGATTAACAACTATGAACTAAAAACTGTGTTTATAAGGTAGTGCTTCATAACAAGTTAAGTTGTATTTAAATATCCATCAGACTGTTCTGTGTCTGTGCCCTGAGGAAACTAGACTTTGAAAAAGTAGTATCTGAAACACATATGCATTCAAAAAATGTTTGAATAAGCAAAACTTTAAACTTGTGCGCGTATGTATGTGTTTATTTCCGTATTATACATTACTAAATGATTGGACTTTCCATATCTCAGATTTCCGTGATCAAACGACATTGAAACATTGCAGAACATCATCAAAATCTGTTCGACTGATTCATCATATGGTTATCGAATTAGATAAACATTCATCATAGCATATCACTCAATAAGTTCCGGACTCAACTAATATTAATAAAACAACTTTTATGCAAAATTTAACTTAATTCATCAACACTCTTTTCCTAGTGATCTGATCCCCACATATTTTTTTAACTATTCTATGCCTTTTTTTAGAACGATTTGTTTTTGTCATCATTTCAGTTTCCAATATAACTTCTTTATTGGAGATAAATTTCTTTTCCTGGAGCATTCTACTGAGGTTTGCAAACAATCAGTCATCACTTAAGGCAAAATCTGGAGAATTGAATCAATGCAGAAGTAATTCAAAGTGTAATTCATATAATGTAGTCATTGTTGTAACTTGTGGCATGGTGAACTGATGTAAGAACACTTTTTTTCTCTTCATTTGTGACCGGCTTTTTAGCAATTTTCAACATTAAAACACACCAATAATGTTTGTTGGATTTTCCTTTCTCCAAGTAACTTATGAACAAATGCCTTACGTATCAGAAAACATGGAGGCTAAAATCTTGCCTGCTGATGTTTGCATTGTTGGTTATATTGAAAGGCTTTCATCGACTTCTGTCCACATGATTTGACTCTGGAGTGAAGTGGTTGGTTCATGTTTCATCCACTATCACAAGTTGATGCAAAAACCTTTTGCTGTGTTAAAACCGTTGCAAAAATAGCTCTGAATGCTCAACATGTTGTTAATTATGAATGCATTTGAACACAGTTTTCTCATTGTCAAATGTTCAGGCAAAATGGTGAATATACTTCTCTACTATCACACGCAACTTAATTTACAATTGGCTAAAATAAGTTTTTGGACATTTTATGTTTTCCAAGACAATTACAAAGTTTGGGTGAACTGAATGTTCAGCATCGTTTGTGTCTGTACGACCACATTTAGTCAGCATTTTTTCCAATGGAGCAGAGTCCAAATAATACTTATCAAGTCACTGCTTTGATTGAACAGTATTTTTCCCAATCAGAAACCATCAACATAATTCAGATTTTTACATTATTTTGAAATTTTGCAATAGTAAATGGATAAACTGTAATTTGTATATTAAAAACCTGATTAGCTCAAATTATGGCACATGCTATTTGAAGGTTAGTACTTTATAAAAATCATATGGATATTTTATTAGTGGTGCCATTTACATGAATGGGTTGGATGCATTTTTACAATACTGTGTAATGTCTCAATTGCTGAGGTGTGAAAAGTCATTTAATATTTTAAAATATTGAAAGAAAGAGCTTATTTTATTAATTTTTGTACATCACAAATCAGAATATCAGGTTGATAACCACAGACATAGATGAATTAGAGTATCATGCGTTCAGTTCAAGTTATTGGATAAAAATATTAGATTCTGTTCATATTGACCTTTTGTCAACTTAAAAAATGGTTTAGGGTGTTTTTAGCCAATCTTCTTTGTACAATGGTTTCCCCCTTTTTTCCTTTTCTTCATAGACATTCTCTGACTGACAGTTTGTGAGAAACTGTATCTGTAGTCCCTAATTAAAAATATATATTGATATTGGTCACATGATTAAAAGTGTAGGTGTGTGTTTGGGGTAAGAACTGATAGTGAATATTTGTGACATGGTCAGTTATACTTATCAAGCCAAGGTAAGGTTTACTTGTTGGGGTAAAGAAAGTCACAATCAAGATCGGTGTATGTTGGGGTGGGGGTGTTATGCTTACAAAAAGGAAATTATTTCAACTCACAAACTGAAATGAAGAAATAAAAATATAAAAATGTACTAGACAAAATCCCATTCTAAACTGAATAACATTAATTCACTGAAACAGTTTTTCACTATTTTTATGTTCCCTTAAGCAGATTAAAATCAAGATATAATGAAATTCTAAACCATATGTCTAAAATCTTTACCCAATTTTGTTCAGAATCTATTAGATGATTTTTTGAGTTTCCAACGTCTTTTTCCGTTTTAAAAAAATGTTTAAAATTTAAGAGTAAGTTTAAGAAATTAAAATTCAGAGAATTTTGCTAAATTAATATCTAATTAATATGAATTAAATCTAATGAAAATCCAAACAAATGAATTGTGTCCTTGAAAATCCTTTTAAATATTCCAAAGAAATTGAAATTTGGGGAATATTTATAAATAGATGTCTAATACGTGTTTCACACAAATCTGAATTTTCAAATTGCTTCCATCCTCTTATTGTTCTATTTGTATAAAAATAAATATAACCCATATTACCATGTCTTATGCATAGCTTCTGTATTCCAAAATGATTGGTTCATTAGTTCAGAAGTTTATTCTTGTACACTGAAATATATAGATATATACACATGCGTAACTTTATATACATGCCCTAAATGTTAAAGTTGGCAAACAATATATAACCGTGTTGTCTAGAATATATTCCGAAATTAATAATGAGCCATTAATTATTTTAGCTGTTAAGTTAGTAATTTTAATAGTGTTGTAATGTTCTATCTTTGATGCATTATGGTCCAACTGATGTTCTACTGTCTGGTTGAATGATGACAGTGCTTATGCTGATGAAAACACTGATTCTGAAACATATGTACTGAAACTGTTGATGTCGAATTTTTGGAACTTGTATACATTAGAATAAGACATTTGGAAAGTAACCCAGAAGTGCTCAATATCCTAGACAGAGCATGTGCATTTAAACTTGGTGTTGTCAATATCCTAAATAGAGCAGATAGATTTATGTGGTATTGTTGAACAGTGATATTACAGTATTATATTTGGTAAGTGGTGTAAGTTAATCAAAAAGGTTTAATATCTTAGCAATTCTTTGTAGAGAATATGTTTTTAAAAGCCATGTTGCCCAGAAGAAATATTTTTAGTGTATTTTGTTATACTTTTGTAAAAGGTATTCTACATTGTTTGGAAGTCAGTGTTCAAAACAAATGTGTTTACATGTTGTATTGCCAGAAAAAAGAACATCAATATATATATATATATATATATATATATATATATATATGTCGCACAGTGCAGGTGTTGAACTGTCAACGGTAGCAGAGGCCGAATGTACTCGTTGATGGGGTCACAGGTTAAAGTCGTTGACATTGCAGGTGCAGGGGGAAACTCGACTTTGATATATAAACAAAAGCGGGTAGCTTGCGAGGCAAAAGGAGAACAGACAGACACATGCCCGGTGTGGGGACCGCTCTATTCTCCACTGACATTTTCAACGCCGACCCCCCCGTTCCACGTCATCGCTAAGTTTTTCTTGCGCTATACATGAACAGTGATTCTAGTAGTTGCAGCATTTATTGAAAAAGGGAATAAAGACGTTTCTTTTTCTACAAGTTGTTCGCGTCTGTTTTTGGAGAGCACTGGGGAATGAATCATCGGTGCCGTTTATAATCAGCTATTCTAGCAAAGAATAAGAGAACATGGGCAAACATGATCACAACTGAAGGAAGGGTTATAATCATAACTGAAGGAAGGTTAGGGTTAGGTTAGGGTTAGGTTAGGGTTAGGGTTAGGGTTAGGTTAGGGTTAGGGTTAGGTTAGGGTTAGGTTAGGGTTAGGGTTAGGTTAGAGTTAGGTTAGGGTTAGGGTTAGGTTAGGGTTAGGGTTAGGTTAGGGTTAGGTTAGGGTTAGGGTTAGGTTAGGGTTAGGGTTAGGTTAGGGTTAGGTTAGGGTTAGGGTTAGGTTAGGGTTAGGGTTAGGTTAGGGTTAGGGTTAGGTAAGGGTTAGGGTTAGGTTAGGGTTAGGGTGAGGTTAGGGTTAGGTTAGGTTTGGGTTAGGTTAGGGTTAGGTTAGGTTAGGGCTAGGTTAGGGTTAGGTTAGGGTTAGGGTTAGGGTTAGGTTAGGGTTAGGTTAGGGTTAGGTTAGGGTTAGGGTTAGGTTAGGGCTAGGTTAGGGTTAGGTTAGGGTTAGGGTACGGGTTAGGTTAGGGTTAGGTTAGGGTTAGGTTAGGGTTTGGGTTAGGGTGAGGGTTAGGTTAGGGTTAGGTTAGGTTTGGGTTAGGTTAGGGTTAGGTTAGGTTTGGGTTAGGTTAGGGTTAGGGTTAGGGTTAGGTTAGGGTTAGGTTAGGGTTAGGTTAGGGTTAGGGTTAGGTTAGGGTTAGGTTAGGGTTAGGGTACGGGTTAGGTTAGGGTTAGGTTAGGGTTAGGTTAGGGTTAGGGTTAGGGTGAGGGTTAGGTTAGGGTTAGGTTAGGTTTGGGTTAGGTTAGGGTTAGGTTAGGTTTGGGTTAGGTTAGGGTTAGGGTTAGGTTAGGGTTAGGGTTAGGTTAGGGCTAGGTTAGGGTTAGGTTAGGGTTAGGGTACGGGTTAGGTTAGGGTTAGGTTAGGGTTAGGTAAGGTTTGGGTTAGGTTAGGGTTAGGTTAGGTTTGGGTTAGGTTAGGGTTAGGGTTAGGGTTAGGTTAGGGTTAGGTTAGGGTTAGGGTTAGGTTAGGGTTAGGTTAGGGTTAGGGTACGGGTTAGGTTAGGGTTAGGTTAGGGTTAGGTTAGGGTTAGGGTTAGGGTGAGGGTTAGGTTAGGGTTAGGTTAGGTTTGGGTAAGGTTAGGGTTAGGTTAGGTTTAGGTTAGGTTAGGGTTAGGGTTAGGTTAGGGTTAGGGTTAGGTTAGGGCTAGGTTAGGGTTAGGTTAGGGTTAGGGTACGGGTTAGGTTAGGGTTAGGTTAGGGTTAGGGTACGGGTTAGGTTAGGGTTAGGTTAGGGTTAGGTTAGGGTGAGGGTTAGGTTAGGGTTAGGTTAGGTTTGGGTTAGGTTAGGGTTAGGTTAGGTTAGGGCTAGGTTAGGGTTAGGTTAGGGTTAGGGTTAGGGTTAGGTTAGGGTTAGGTTAGGGTTAGGTTAGGGTTAGGGTTAGGTTAGGGCTAGGTTAGGGTTAGGGTACGGGTTAGGTTAGGGTTAGGTTAGGGTTAGGTTAGGGTTAGGGTTAGGGTGAGGGTTAGGTTAGGGTTAGGGTTAGGGTTAGGTTAGGGTTAGGGTTAGGTTAGGGCTAGGGTTAGGTTAGGGTTAGGTTAGGGTTAGGGTTAGGTTAGGGTTGGGTTAGGTTAGGGTTAGGTTAGGGTAAGGGTTAGGGTTAGGTTAGGGTTAGGGTTAGGTTGGGGTTAGGTTAGGGTTAGTGTTAGGTTAGGGTAAGGTTAGGGTTAGGGTTAGGTTAGGGTTAGGTTAGGGTTAGGGTTAGGTTAGGGTTAGGGTTAGGTTAGGGTTGGGTTAGGGTTAGGGTTAGGTAAGGGTTCGGGTTAGGTTAGGGTTAGGGTTACGTTAGGGTTAGGTTAGGGTTAGGTTAGGGTTAGGGTTAGGTTAGGGTTAGGGTTAGGGTTAGGTTAGGGTTAGCTTAGGGTTAGGGTTAGGTTAGGGTTAGGTTAGGGTTAGGGTTAGGTTAGGGTTAGGTTAGGGTTGGGGTTAGGTTAGGTTTAGGTTAGGGTTAGGTTTAGGGTTAGGGTTAGGTTAGGGTTAGGTTAGGGTTAGGGTTGGGTTAGGGTTAGGGTTGGGTTAGGGTTAGGTTAGGGTTAGGGTTAGGTTAGGGTTAGGTTAGGGTTAGGTAAGGGTTAGGGTTAGGTTAGGGTTAGGGTTACGTTAGGGTTAGGTTAGGGTTAGGGTTGGGTTAGGGTTAGGGTTGGGTTAGGGTTAGGGTTAGGTTAGGGTTAGGTTAGGGTTAGGGTTAGATTAGGTTGGGGTTAGGGTTAGGGTTGAGTTAGGGTTGGGTTAGGGTTAAGGTTAGGGTTAGGGTAAGGATAGGGTTAGGGTTAGGGTTAGGTTAGGGTTAAGTTTAGGGTTAGGGTTAGGTTAGGGTTAGGTTAGGGTTAGGGTTAGGGTTAGGTTAGGGTTAGGTTAGGGTTAGGTTAGGGTTAGGTTTAGGGTTAGGTTAGGGTTAGGTTAGGGTTAGGGTTAGGTTATGGTTAGGGTTAGGTAAGGGTTAGGTTAGGGTTAGGTTAGGGTTGGGGTTAAGGTTAGGTTAGGGTTAGGGTTAGGTTAGGGTTAAGGTTAGGGTTAGGTTAGGGTTAGGTTAGGTTAGGGTTAGGTTAGGGTTAGATTATGGTTAGGTTAGGGTTAGGTTAGGGTTAGGGGTAGGTTAGGGTTAGGTTAGGGTTAGGTTAGGGTTAGGGTTAGGTTAGGGTTAGGTTAGGGTTAGGGTTAGGTTAGGGCTAAGGTTAGGGTTAGGGTAAGGTTAGGGTTAGGTAATGGTTAGGTTAGGGTTAGGTTAGGTTTGGGGTTAGGGTTAGGGTTAGGTTAGGGTTGGGGTTAGGGGTAGGTTAGGGTTAGGGTTAGGTTAGGGTTAGGTTAGGGTTAGGGTTAGGGTAGGGTAAGGCTTAGGGTTGGGTTAGGGTTAGGTTAGGGTTAGGGCTAGGTTAGGGTTGGGTTAGGGTTAGGTTAGGGTTAGGGTTAGGTTGGGTTAGGGTTAGGTTGGGTTAGGGTTAGGGTTGGGTTAGGGTTAAGGTTGGGTTAGGGTTAGGGTATTTATAAGTAATTTTTCCGAGATCGCCGAGCCACTGGTTCGTCTAACGAGGAAACATGTCAGGTTCTAGTGGGATAACGTCTGTCAGTCTGCCTTTGATAGTCTGAAAACAAAGCTCGCAGATATGGTTATACTGGCCTATCCTGATCCCCAGAAGAGCTACTGGCTGTACACGGATGCCTCCGATTATGCGATTGGTGCATGCCCGTCACAAATGATCTACGATCAGAGGTAAAGAGGTTGAAAAACCAATTTACTTCTTATCCCATAAACTTAGCGATACGCAGACGAGATGGTCGACTATAGAAAAGAGGCATACGTAATACACTATGCTCTTCATAAACTGAATCACTATTTGCATAGTGCTGAGTTCACCATCTTTACCGATCATAAACCCCTGGAATACCTATTAAACTCGCCTATACAAAATAGAAAAATACAAACGTGGGCTTTGAGTATGGCCGGCTATAACTGCACCATATGGTACCTGAAGGGGAAGGATAATGTGTTTGCCGATCTCTTGTCACATGCGGTAAATTCAAGCCGAGACAACGATGACCCCCCGGTAGAAATAGATAGGAGGAATTATACGATAGGTGCGATAAACTCAAATTGTTTTGAGCCAAAAGAGTTTGCATCACATAAAAAGGGAGAGGACTCAGCGGAATCGCATGAACGTCCTACTTTATCGGGTTTAGATGTAGTCAGGGAACAAGAAGTAGATATGGAAATTGGAGATTTAAAAATGCGGATGAAGAACGGGAAATCGTCCAAGGTGGAACAGAAAAAGTTCATACTAATGGATGAGATAGTGTATTACCTATCGCAACCTGACAATGAACCAGTGATAAGGTTGTATGTGCCATCGCATTTTAAAAAGACAGTGCTACTTCAGTACCATGACGATAATGGTCACATGGACGTGGAGAAGACGTTCCACGCCATTAAAAACAAATATTTCTGGCCGTGTTTATTTAAAGAAGTGAATGAACATGTGGGTAAATGTATTCCCTGCCAAACCAGAAATTTAAAGAAGCGACAGCCTCAACTGCAGGAGTGTGATCTGCCTCCTTTTCCTTTCACGAAATTAGCGAGTAATAAGTACATAGTTACGTTTATTGACATGTATAGTGGCTGGCCGGAGGCTTTTGCGGTCCCTGATAAGAAGGCGGAGACCGTAGTGCACCTGTTGTTGCATGAGATTTTTTCCTAGATTTGGGGCACCACTCCAGCTGTTAGTGTTAATGGACAATGGTCCCGAGAATATTAACAAGTGATGAAAAAGGCATTAGGGGACCTCAACATACATCATGTGACCACGTCTTGTTACCACCCTCAAAGTAACGGCAAAATTGAGAGGCTGCATAGGACGATGCATGACGTTTTATCAAAGAAAATCGTGATAGAAAAAACGGTCCCCGTCTCATATAAAATTAAAGACCAGGCACACGCAGAGCATCTCCGTGCAGCGTTAATTGAGGAATGGGAAATTCCCAAAGCGGAGAAACCGTCGAGAAAAATGCCATTGGCGGCTCCAAGAGAGTTCGATGAGTCGTATAACAAGTAAATCACAGAAGAAGCTACTATGCCAAGATAGAGGGGTTGACCTCGACGGGAGAGGCCGGTTGAAAAGTCAAGTGTATCGTTGATGGAGGATGGGGTCATGACATGTAGCACGACGTCAAAAATGGCTGAAAGCTTAGACGCAAGCTATCCTCTATTCTAGGTCGGGAAGAGAAGGTTTTCTTGGAAAAGCCTAGAGTAGGATCAGAATTTGGAAGTAGTGAAGAGGAACCACCGAGAGAGAATTGTTTGGGTTGGGTTAAATCAGTATTCTGCTGGTAGAATAAGATATTCCTCTTGGGGTTCGTTCCATGGGTGTCAAATTGGTTCAACACCTGCAGTCTTCCGCACAATGTGTGTGTGTGTGTGTGTGTGTGTGTGTGTGTGTGTGTGTGTGTGTGTGTGTGTGTGTGTGTGTGTGTGTGTGTACAGTATTCCTTACTTTTGATAGGATTGGTGCCAGCTCAACAGTCTTTTTATTATTATAGTAAGAATAAGATCAGACACACATGCTTTGGAGGTGTCAATGTTTTTTTTGTTTTTTTTATAATATCCAGGAAAAAGAGGAAAAAAGAGAAGAATTATATCTCAAAAACTGTTTAGTAAGGTGTGATCTGGAATTTTCATGGAGGAGAATTGGGCTTATCCTGTTGATTAATGCAGGGTGTTCTTGGCGAAGTTTCTGATGCCAGATCATCCATTTGTTGACAGTACTTCACCACCGTAATAGTTTTGCTTGCATTCAAAAAACTGTCGTGGATGAGACTGGTCGCAGACCAATAAACAGTCAGCATGACTAGGAGTGGTGCAAGTGAACCTTGCTGCAATGCTGAGCATTAGCATAGAAGTCTTAGTTGTGGATGAATACTTACTGGGATTTGATTTATTGCTTGGGCTGGATGCAATCAAGCAACTGTGTCTAGTGCCGGTAAGGTAACTTTTCCACATTTCAGCAAGACCAATTTTGCTGCCTGATTTCTCAGCAGAGTATGGAACAGAACATTCAGAAGTGGACCACATCGTGGAAATGGGCTGGTGACCAACCTCCACTTACATTGAGAAATAGACTTTCAGAATATCCAACCTCAACACAAATTCATGAGGAATATGACCATGAACTGCAAATGTAGATCGATAACGGCTGACTGCTGCCATATACTGAGGATGAACTTGGCCCTCCAAAAGGTCTAATCCCCTCATGGCTGTTGTGCAGAAGAACAAATAGAAAGTTTGGCCCATTATAGATTATTGGGAGCTAAATGAGAATGTGGATGTTTGCTTATAAAAATTGAGGGAATGGCAACAGCAAGAACCAAACATTGCAGTGCTGGATTTACGCCAAGCCTATATGCAATGACATGTTGACTTTGGCTATTCCAAATAGTAGAGATCATTGAAAATTTGGAGAAGTTTGGAAAGCAAGACCCCAGAACAGCTGAGACTGGGTTCACGTGTATTGGGATTACGTGTCCAGGATGAGCATGGAAAATTGTTCTGGCATCATGGAAGTAACCTTCCAGCAGTGCCCGATAGACTTACTTACCGAATTGTATTTTCAGTGTGTGGTTGGTTACGTGTCACCACAGTGTTTATAAAACAAAGGGAACTGGATGGATGACAAAGTGCGAGACCCTCTTCTCACATGGATCATCGAAGACATTTGTTTGAGAAAAATCCAGGATGATCCAGTAAAAGGTGACTGGTGTATCTGTCGAGAAGATGTTACAGTGTGGGTGGATGCTAGTTCCATTGCCACAGGCATGGTTGTGGAAAGCAACGGTTCTGTGGCGGAAGGCGCAAGCTGGCTCCGAGCAGTGTATGAGGACAAGCATATATATTTAGTTGAGCTTGATGCTGTGCTGCAAGGTGTCAACCTTGCATTGCAGTGGAAAGCCAAAAACCATATATTTACAAATGGATCCTCTTTGTCTATTTTGGTGGATAGCTGACACTTTGTCCGGACAGGACAAGTATGCACACCAAAGCAGCCTGGGAAATATTAATTAGGTGTCGCCTCTCCATGCTCCGAGATTTGGCCTCAGAATATGCACTGATAATCAATGTAGGGCTCGTTAAGTCTCATGATAACAGAGCTGACCAAACAACAGCGAGGGTTAAATGAGATTTATAAAACAACAGAACCACGTGTTTTGGTTTAGTGGACATCCTGGTGTGAAAAGGACATGGTACTTTGTGAAGTTAGTCAACCCATTAATAACTGAAACTGAAGTGCGGACAGTGATTGGGGATTACAAGGAATACAAGTCTATAGATCAAGCCCCAGTGCATTGAAAGCCAGGTAAGTTTGATATCCCGGAAACGTGGAGCACAATTGCTATATAACCCATTTCGCAACTCAGTTGTACTTGCCATTCATAGACTGTGGCCTTAACCATTTTGCCATTTGGAGACAGATGCACTGATAGGATTCTGCTAGTGCTATTAAGCAGTTGGAAACTATATTCTGTGAAAGAGGGCTGCCGATCAAATTGTTCATAGATAAAGGTGCAACGTTTTGCAGAAAGATATTTGCCAAGTTTACACAGATGTGGAATGTGCATGTACCCTCGGAATAATTGAGAGGTCCCATCACAAAATAAAATGCATTGCAGCAATAATTAGGTGCACGACCTCAGAGGCAGTGTACTAGCATAAAGTCACACCTAAAAACGACAAAACGGCCATGATAGCACCTGCAAATGTGCTATACACTTACAGGATCCATGATATTAATGAAGTGATGGTGTCCGACACTACAATTGCTAATCCATACAAGGAGGGAGATGCGGTTTGAGTGAAGAATCTGCAGAGAAGATGGACAACGCATTTTGGTTCAGGAATAATGACAAAAATCAATAACCAACACTCAATCTCGGTTGATGGAGCACCATGCCACATAAAGGATGTGCGCTTAAACATGCCGACATAATTGCATAATCAGTAACAAAATTACCTCATCATATGATGAAGCGCCACTGCTGTATGAATAACCAGATGAAAAAAGCTACTCAGAAGATGATGCACCTAAGAATCCAGAACAGGAAGAGTTTAATGATGCAACAGACAAAGGCATGCTGAGGAAGTTCCTAAGCCTGTATCATTAAGGTGAAGTACCAGGAGAAAATGGCCTGCCCAATATTGCCATTTGTGTGATTTCGAAATCAGGGAGGAGTGGGATGAGCATGCACAAAAACGCACAAGAATTGTGTGCCAGTGTATGAGTTGGGCCTACCTGCAGCGAAAAGCAAACTCGGGACCTTTCAATTGCAAATCAAAAGTCTACCAATCAGCTACATCTATCCTACCTACAGTGATGCTATAAAAAACAAGCCGATAAGTCATTTGGGGGCAATTGAAAAAAATTGCTCTGCGTTACTGCATTGGTGATCGTGTCGTAGTGTGTCTATTAGATGGTATTGTTCGGGATCATGTTGTGCCGATTAACGGTATTGTCCGGGATCATATCATGTCAGTCGATGATATTGTTTGGGATCATGTCGTGCCAAGTCGAAGGTATCTTTCGGGATTGTGTCGTGTCAATTTGATAGTATCGTTCAGGATCGTGTTGTGTCAAGCCTGCGAGGTCATGCTTTGGTAAATTTTTAGAATGTTAAAAAGAATATTAAAACCTACTAAAATCAGTTGAGAAAATTTTGGTTACAATGTTTTTGGAGAGTTATCTGTATTTTGCCCTGACTAATACTGGTAACCACATTGAATATAGAAATGCTCATATCTTTGGTTCTATGGAATGAAACTGCATGAAAATTTGCAGGGTTTTTTAAAGATTATAATACTATTCTATGGTTACATTTTTATAACAATTGGTAAAAAAGAACACATATTTTAAAACCAATAAAATATGCCCAAATTTGCCTACATTTGTATATATAGTGTCCTGAAGGCCAGCTTCAGTTTTGCTGCTTCGGTTGTCTCCCCTGTGACCTTTCCAGGCTACTAATATATATATATATATATATATATATATACATATATATATATATATATATATATATATATATATATATTTAAATAAGGGAGTAGTCACCAACAATGTGTATTTTTTAACATTATTTTATTATTCCGTGTCTTGGTTTTTCATTGAGAATTATGTTTGGATCATTGTAATAATGTTTTTAAGTCATTGAAATCGTTTACGCGCGTTTCAGACGGTCTGTGATGCGTCCTCGTCAGAAATTATTTTCAAATGTGTCTTAAAAACATTATTACAATGATCCAAACATAATTCTCAATGAAAAACCAAGACACGGAATAATAAAATAATGTTAAAAAATACACATTGTTGGTGACTACTCCCTTATTTAAATATATATCTTTCTTTCGTTGGAATTTATTAACCCATTTTATATATATATATATATATATATATATATATATATATATATATATATATATATATATATATATACGATTTGTCACTCATAGAAAAGTAAATTATCTGCTCTAAAATGCTAGAATGGCCTAGAAGTGCTTGATTAATTATTTTACATTAAATTTATATGTGAAACTAATACACCTCTCTAAAGTAATTGTTTTTGTTTTGTTCTTTCAACTTAGTTTTCAGGGCGTTTATATGTAATTGCCCCTAGTCCTACTACTAACTTGAAGTCCAAGTAGTCATCTTCCTTCTCCTACAAAGACCTTAAAAACACATAACTGTTGAAACAAAAACAACTCCCAGGATTTATCTTCCAGAGGAAAAAAAAATGGTTAACTGTCCTAAAAGGTTAGAGAGGCCCTAAAATCTAAGATTATTTTACATTAAATTTTTATATTAAATTTATATTTTGTTGCTTTTTATTATTTTTATTTATTTATTTTTTTTATTATTTCTGCCAAAATAAGAGAGGATTACATATTTAGGGGAGGCAGGTGGGGACGATTTAACAATTATTAATCTACAATAATATAAACAAAATCTTGCAATATATTCATTTTTAAACAGCCCTAGTATTAGATTTCAATTTCTTGTACATAAAATGCATTACAATTAAACTTTTGAGTTCTGTAACTTCTTTTTTTAATGGATATATGGAATTTTTATGCTATGTGGAAACCATTCATTTCTGGAGATTTTTAGTGTCGTATTCTGATCTCTTACACAAAAGTACATTCATTTGGCAAATTTCATTATTTTATCTTGCGTTTTAACAAAGATATAATATTTTTACTGAAAAAGTAGTATTAAAAATGTGACAAAACACAACAAAAAAAAATATGCTCTAAAAGAGGGAAAATTTCCGAATGTGCAAGACACAAAAATAGTCATAGCTTATTGTAAGCCATATTTAGATTTTTTTTTTTAAATATTCTTTCTTGGATCATTAAGCTTTTTCTATACATGACATTAATGAGATATTGTAAGCAATTTAAATTTTTTCATGTGCATTGCTAATTTTAACCCTTTATGACCTGGTTGAACTAATTCATTCAGTCATAAATAAATGAATATAATGGCATAAATAAAGTGGGAAATAATTCAAACACACCTTGTACGTATTAGTTCAGTATCTGGGTAGTATTGCTTACTTTCAGTATTAGTTCAGTATCTGGGTAGTATTGCTTACTTTCAGTATTAGTTCAGTATCTGGGTAGTATTGCTTACTTTCAGTATTAGTTCAGTATCTGGGTAAGATTGCTTACTTTCAGTATTAGTTCAGTATCTGGGTAAGATTGCTTACTTTCAGTATTAGTTCAGTATCTGGGTAAGATTGCTTACTTTCAGTATTAGTTCAGTATCTGGGTAAGATTGCTTACTTTCAGTATTAGTTCAGTATCTGGGTAAGATTGCTTACTTTCAGTATTAGTTCAGTATCTGGGTAAGATTGCTTACTTTCAGTATTAGTTCAGTATCTGGGTAGTATTGCTTACTTTCAGTATTAGTTCAGTATCTGGGTAAGATTGCTTACTTTCAGTATTAGTTCAGTATCTGGGTAAGATTGCTTACTTTCAGTATTAGTTCAGTATCTGGGTAGTATTGCTTACTTTCAGTATTAGTTCAGTATCTGGGTAAGATTGCTTACTTTCAGTATTAGTTCAGTATCTGGGTAAGATTGCTTACTTTCAGTATTAGTTCAGTATCTGGGTAGTATTGCTTACTTTCAGTATTAGTTCAGTATCTGGGTAGTATTGCTTACTTTCAGTATTAGTTCAGTATCTGGGTAAGATTGCTTACTTTCAGTATTAGTTCAGTATCTGGGTAAGATTGCTTACTTTCAGTATTAGTTCAGTATCTGGGTAGTATTGCTTACTTTCAGTATTAGTTCAGTATCTGGGTAGTATTGCTTACTTTCAGTATTAGTTCAGTATCTGGGTAGTATTGCTTACTTTCAGTATTAGTTCAGTATCTGGGTAAGATTGCTTACTTTCAGTATTAGTTCAGTATCTGGGTAAGATTGCTTACTTTCAGTATTAGTTCAGTATCTGGGTAGTATTGCTTACTTTCAGTATTAGTTCAGTATCTGGGTAGTATTGCTTACTTTCAGTATTAGTTCAGTATCTGGGTAAGATTGCTTACTTTCAGTATTAGTTCAGTATCTGGGTAAGATTGCTTACTTTCAGTATTAGTTCAGTATCTGGGTAAGATTGCTTACTTTCAGTATTAGTTCAGTATCTGGGTAGTATTGCTTACTTTCAGTATTAGTTCAGTATCTGGGTAAGATTGCTTACTTTCAGTATTAGTTCAGTATCTGGGTAGTATTGCTTACTTTCAGTATTAGTTCAGTATCTGGGTAGTATTGCTTACTTTCAGTATTAGTTCAGTATCTGGGTAGTATTGCTTACTTTCAGTATTAGTTCAGTATCTGGGTAAGATTGCTTACTTTCAGTATTAGTTCAGTATCTGGGTAAGATTGCTTACTTTCAGTATTAGTTCAGTATCTGGGTAAGATTGCTTACTTTCAGTATTAGTTCAGTATCTGGGTAGTATTGCTTACTTTCAGTATTAGTTCAGTATCTGGGTAGTATTGCTTACTTTCAGTATTAGTTCAGTATCTGGGTAGTATTGCTTACTTTCAGTATTAGTTCAGTATCTGGGTAAGATTGCTTACTTTCAGTATTAGTTCAGTATCTGGGTAGTATTGCTTACTTTCAGTATTAGTTCAGTATCTGGGTAGTATTGCTTACTTTCAGTATTAGTTCAGTATCTGGGTAAGATTGCTTACTTTCAGTATTAGTTCAGTA
Source organism: Euprymna scolopes (assembly GCF_053919585.1). Classification (NCBI taxonomy): domain Eukaryota; kingdom Metazoa; phylum Mollusca; class Cephalopoda; order Sepiida; family Sepiolidae; genus Euprymna; species Euprymna scolopes. The sequence continues at coordinate 104,502,153 of NC_136500.1, read as the reverse complement.
TCTGGGTAAGATTGCTTACTTTCAGTATTAGTTCAGTATCTGGGTAGTATTGCTTACTTTCAGTATTAGTTCAGTATCTGGGTAGTATTGCTTACTTTCAGTATTAGTTCAGTATCTGGGTAGTATTGCTTACTTTCAGTATTAGTTCAGTATCTGGGTAGTATTGCTTACTTTCAGTATTAGTTCAGTATCTGGGTAAGATTGCTTACTTTCAGTATTAGTTCAGTATCTGGGTAAGATTGCTTACTTTCAGTATTAGTTCAGTATCTGGGTAAGATTGCTTACTTTCAGTATTAGTTCAGTATCTGGGTAGTATTGCTTACTTTCAGTATTAGTTCAGTATCTGGGTAAGATTGCTTACTTTCAGTATTAGTTCAGTATCTGGGTAAGATTGCTTACTTTCAGTATTAGTTCAGTATCTGGGTAGTATTGCTTACTTTCAGTATTAGTTCAGTATCTGGGTAGTATTGCTTACTTTCAGTATTAGTTCAGTATCTGGGTAGTATTGCTTACTTTCAGTATTAGTTCAGTATCTGGGTAAGATTGCTTACTTTCAGTATTAGTTCAGTATCTGGGTAAGATTGCTTACTTTCAGTATTAGTTCAGTATCTGGGTAGTATTGCTTACTTTCAGTATTAGTTCAGTATCTGGGTAGTATTGCTTACTTTCAGTATTAGTTCAGTATCTGGGTAGTATTGCTTACTTTCAGTATTAGTTCAGTATCTGGGTAAGATTGCTTACTTTCAGTATTAGTTCAGTATCTGGGTAGTATTGCTTACTTTCAGTATTAGTTCAGTATCTGGGTAGTATTGCTTAATTTCAGTATTAGTTCAGTATCTGGGTAGTATTGCTTACTTTCAGTATTAGTTCAGTATCTGGGTAGTATTGCTTACTTTCAGTATTAGTTCAGTATCTGGGTAGTATTGCTTACTTTCAGTATTAGTTCAGTATCTGGGTAAGATTGCTTACTTTCAGTATTAGTTCAGTATCTGGGTAAGATTGCTTACTTTCAGTATTAGTTCAGTATCTGGGTAAGATTGCTTACTTTCAGTATTAGTTCAGTATCTGGGTAGTATTGCTTACTTTCAGTATTAGTTCAGTATCTGGGTAGTATTGCTTACTTTCAGTATTAGTTCAGTATCTGGGTAGTATTGCTTACTTTCAGTATTAGTTCAGTATCTGGGTAGTATTGCTTACTTTCAGTATTAGTTCAGTATCTGGGTAAGATTGCTTACTTTCAGTATTAGTTCAGTATCTGGGTAGTATTGCTTACTTTCAGTATTAGTTCAGTATCTGGGTAGTATTGCTTAATTTCAGTATTAGTTCAGTATCTGGGTAGTATTGCTTACTTTCAGTATTAGTTCAGTATCTGGGTAGTATTGCTTACTTTCAGTATTAGTTCAGTATCTGGGTAGTATTGCTTACTTTCAGTATTAGTTCAGTATCTGGGTAAGATTGCTTACTTTCAGTATTAGTTCAGTATCTGGGTAAGATTGCTTACTTTCAGTATTAGTTCAGTATCTGGGTAAGATTGCTTACTTTCAGTATTAGTTCAGTATCTGGGTAGTATTGCTTACTTTCAGTATTAGTTCAGTATCTGGGTAGTATTGCTTACTTTCAGTATTAGTTCAGTATCTGGGTAGTATTGCTTACTTTCAGTATTAGTTCAGTATCTGGGTAAGATTGCTTACTTTCAGTATTAGTTCAGTATCTGGGTAGTATTGCTTACTTTCAGTATTAGTTCAGTATCTGGGTAGTATTGCTTAATTTCAGTATTAGTTCAGTATCTGGGTAGTATTGCTTACTTTCAGTATTAGTTCAGTATCTGGGTAGTATTGCTTACTTTCAGTATTAGTTCAGTATCTGGGTAGTATTGCTTACTTTCAGTATTAGTTCAGTATCTGGGTAAGATTGCTTACTTTCAGTATTAGTTCAGTATCTGGGTAAGATTGCTTACTTTCAGTATTAGTTCAGTATCTGGGTAAGATTGCTTACTTTCAGTATTAGTTCAGTATCTGGGTAGTATTGCTTACTTTCAGTATTAGTTCAGTATCTGGGTAGTATTGCTTACTTTCAGTATTAGTTCAGTATCTGGGTAGTATTGCTTACTTTCAGTATTAGTTCAGTATCTGGGTAAGATTGCTTACTTTCAGTATTAGTTCAGTATCTGGGTAAGATTGCTTACTTTCAGTATTAGTTCAGTATCTGGGTAAGATTGCTTACTTTCAGTATTAGTTCAGTATCTGGGTAAGATTGCTTACTTTCAGTATTAGTTCAGTATCTGGGTAAGATTGCTTACTTTCAGTATTAGTTCAGTATCTGGGTAAGATTGCTTACTTTCAGTATTAGTTCAGTATCTGGGTAGTATTGCTTACTTTCAGTATTAGTTCAGTATCTGGGTAAGATTGCTTACTTTCAGTATTAGTTCAGTATCTGGGTAAGATTGCTTACTTTCAGTATTAGTTCAGTATCTGGGTAAGATTGCTTACTTTCAGTATTAGTTCAGTATCTGGGTAAGATTGCTTACTTTCAGTATTAGTTCAGTATCTGGGTAGTATTGCTTACTTTCAGTATTAGTTCAGTATCTGGGTAAGATTGCTTACTTTCAGTATTAGTTCAGTATCTGGGTAAGATTGCTTACTTTCAGTATTAGTTCAGTATCTGGGTAAGATTGCTTACTTTCAGTATTAGTTCAGTATCTGGGTAAGATTGCTTACTTTCAGTATTAGTTCAGTATCTGGGTAGTATTGCTTACTTTCAGTATTAGTTCAGTATCTGGGTAGTATTGCTTACTTTCAGTATTAGTTCAGTATCTGGGTAGTATTGCTTACTTTCAGTATTAGTTCAGTATCTGGGTAAGATTGCTTACTTTCAGTATTAGTTCAGTATCTGGGTAAGATTGCTTACTTTCAGTATTAGTTCAGTATCTGGGTAAGATTGCTTACTTTCAGTATTAGTTCAGTATCTGGGTAAGATTGCTTACTTTCAGTATTAGTTCAGTATCTGGGTAGTATTGCTTACTTTCAGTATTAGTTCAGTATCTGGGTAAGATTGCTTACTTTCAGTATTAGTTCAGTATCTGGGTAAGATTGCTTACGTTCAGTATTAGTTCAGTATCTGGGTAGTATTGCTTACTTTCAGTATTAGTTCAGTATCTGGGTAGTATTGCTTACTTTCAGTATTAGTTCAGTATCTGGGTAGTATTGCTTACTTTCAGTATTAGTTCAGTATCTGGGTAAGATTGCTTACTTTCAGTATTAGTTCAGTATCTGGGTAAGATTGCTTACTTTCAGTATTAGTTCAGTATCTGGGTAAGATTGCTTACTTTCAGTATTAGTTCAGTATCTGGGTAAGATTGCTTACTTTCAGTATTAGTTCAGTATCTGGGTAAGATTGCTTACTTTCAGTATTAGTTCAGTATCTGGGTAAGATTGCTTACTTTCAGTATGCTGCCATCTGTCTCAGAGAGTTAAGGATTTCATTTGGTGTTCTAAACACACTTTTTTCAATCACTATGGATAATAATCAAGGTAAGTTTAATAAATGCAAAAATTCTCAGTGGTAGTTTAGCTATTAAACTTCATAATTTTTCCAGTTTGAAAACAATCATAGTATCATTACCTTTTAAAACAACTAAAATTAATGATAAATATATTTTTTAATCATCTACATCATAATTCAGGTCATAAAGGCTTAATAAAAGCAATACTTACATTCATGGAGTGTTTTAGTAGTAAGTTTTAGGTTATGATAAAAAAAAACATTTCGGTTCAAATTGTGTAGAAGTACCAACATTATTTACAAAGAAAATAAATAATTTAATTTAAAAAAAAAACACTTTTATTTTCTTATTTGCTAAGTATTAGATGGTTTAAAACAAATTATTAATAACTACTCCCCACACCCACACCTACTGCAATAAAGAAAAATATCCTTTCTAAACTATAATGGGTAATTTTATTTCTTATAAACAACGGTAGTCAATTTCAGAATTCAAAACCGGTTACCAAATAGACTCCTATGTTACTATAAAAACTAGTATCATAACTACTTGAATGTTGTAAACAGGAAATACCAAAATGTAAATTATGACGGAAAAGTATAGTCACTTTCTTTAAAAACAAATTGAGAATGAGGCTAACTGCAGGAAAACAAAGACTAAGTTAATTTTCCAAAATTTCAAAAGGGCACTTTTGCATGGCAGTGCCATGAGACGAATGTGTGTATTTTAGTTTCAAGAACGGCTGAGAGAGAGCGTATGTTAGTCAAACAGGGGTCGATAAATCATATGACTCATTGCAAAAAAAAAAAACAATATTATTAAAAATTTCTATAAATTTTTATAAATAAATAAAAACTTCTATATTAAAATTATATCTTCCTCTATTGACAAACCAAAAATCATATTTTGATGCTTATACAATCTTACTGTGAAAAAAAAAAAAAACTATCTTTGTGAAAAAAATATTCTTAAACCTCTACAAATGTTTCATGTTTTTAAAATTATATTTTACTACATTTTGCTAAAATTATATTTGATATATTTTTTATACAATCTTATTATGAAAAAAAATAAAATAAAAATAATCATATGTTACTACATTTTATACAATCGTGTAGGAAAAAAAAACAAATAATTGTAAAAACAATTTGTAAATGTTTCATATTTTTAACATTTATTTTATTTTCACTTATAAATCAATCATTTAAAAATATTAAAACATTAAAATTATATTTTTTATACAATAAATGTTTCACTTTTCTTATATTTTTGTGTTATTTCGTTATGATATATTTTTTGCATTCTCGGAGACACTTGTTTATATTTGAGGTCCACAGAATGGCCGGTAGAGGGCATTTCTCATTCAAAGTTGCATCATGGCACTGCCATACAGAAGTGCCAAAGAAAGATACTTGTAACTTCAGTTAGCATTTGTCCATAACTTTTTTTCTGGCTGATCTATAAAAATGGCCACTATATTTTTCCGCCATAAGTTCAGCCGTTTCGTGTTTACAATGAAACTTGCTTTAATTCTAAACTTAGTGTCGTGTTTTCTGTCAGAGTTATTATTAAACTGTTGAGGAAATTAATTTAAAGAGGTGAAGAATACAAAACAATCAGTAGGTATTTTAAGATAATCACAATGAAATTATTGGAATTTATTTATGTTGCTCCGACTGCTTAATGGCGCTTGTCCCTCTTAAGGCTCTGTGGATTGACTAGCAGTGATCTCCTGTTAAATGGAAAAGGGCGGTCCTCTTTCCATGTAAATAAGAAGAATATTAGATAAGTGGAAATGAGATTAGGATAAGCCTAGAATCGAACCCTGTAGGCAAAGTTAAGAAATGGAATGTTAGAAATTAAGTTGATTGTTCGAGTCGTTTAGAAATCCAAATATTAAAATGTCAGTTAAAAGAATGGACAATGCAAATTAAAAATATATTGTTTAAAAAATAGGTTAGGTTAAAAAATAGGTAAGGTTAAAAAATAGGTTAGGTTAAAAAATAGGTTAGATTAAAAAATAGGTTAGATTAAAAAATAGGTTAGGTTAAAAAATAGGTTAGGTTAAAAAATAGGTTAGGTTAAAAAATAGGTTAGATTAAAAAATAGGTTAGGTTAAAAAATAGGTTAGGTTAAAAAATAGGTTAGGTTAAAAAATAGATTAGGTTAAAAAATAGGTTAGGTTAAAAAATAGGTTAGGTTAAAAAATAGATTAGGTTAAAAAATAGGTTAGGTTAAAAAATAGGTTAGGTTAAAAAATAGGTTAGGTTAAAAAATAGGTTAGATTAAAAAATAGGTTAGGTTACAAAATAGATTAGGTTACAAAATAGGTTAGGTTAAAAAATAGGTTAGGTTAAAAAATAGGTTAGGTTAAAAAATAGGTTAGGTTAAAAAATAGGTTAGGTTAAAAAATAGGTTAGGTTAAAAAATAGGTTAGATTAAAAAATAGGTTAGGTTACAAAATAGATTAGGTTACAAAATAGGTTAGGTTAAAAAATAGGTTAGGTTAAAAAATAGGTTAGGTTAAAAAATAGGTTAGGTTAAAAAATAGGTTAGGTTAAAAAATAGGTTAGGTTACAAAATAGATTAGGTGAGGATTCTTTTGTTTGCCAGAAGTGTGTTTGGACAAAAATACGAAAAGCCACATGAAATTAGTCACGTTTGAAAACACACTTCTGACGTCATAGACAAAGGACATTTCTCCATATGGGATTCTATTAGTCAGTCAGCAAGAGAGAGAATCAGTCCATTAGGCAGTTGATCAGCCACGAGTTGACATAGTCAGTTGGAGAGGAGAGTCCCTTAGAGGAGAAGGGTAGAAGATTTAGACCATGTAGATCCAAATTTGAATTCCTGACATCATCGATCGGCCGGTCAGATGAATAAAGAAGTCATCATTATGTGGCAACTGTTGTCTTGTGTCATCTTTCATTTTGAACAAGATGTAATTGTGTTTATCATCTTATAATGAACATTCTGTAACTCTTTGAAGATTATGTATCTCCCACCTCCTCTGTGTTAAGAACTGCATCATACATCACTCAGTCCATATTTCATATGAAACCTCCAAGAATTGTAACAGTCGTCGTCATGATGTAATATATACAAATGTCATTAGCATTCTATAAGAAGGGTTACAAGAACTGTTAATACGAAGTCTCGTACCTCCACTCCCTTAGGGGTCACATGTATTAACCTAAAAAAAACCTTGGGAGATTTTGCGTCAGTCTCTTTTTCGACCCCAGCTGGAGATTGGCACTTCGGTGAGAAGCCCACAGCAGTCACTGAAAGCCACCACACTTCTACTTCATGTTGTCTTCTTCCCAGACATCCCAAGACAGCAGTGAGAAGTTAGCCAGTATTCATCCCCGTTTATCCGACGAAAAGAGCCAGAATTGAGGGATGAGTGCATCTGTTATCAAAACTCAGATAAGTTCTAGCAAGCCACGTTTTCGCAAACCTTAATCATCTGTGCAGTTGTCCATTTTCCTCTTACATTGTATCTTATTTTGGCTCATGCAGTAAAATTGCTTTAATATCAATTGCTTGGTTGTGTTTTGCAAACTGTCCCCACATTTCTGATAAGAACTTATCTACTGAATCGTTGTTGCATTCTCATGTGTGAGAATTGAACTTTATTTAAGGAAAAAATTAATCCCAACAAAATATTAGAAAAATTGAATTTATTGCTTCAATTTCTGGTTCATAGAGATGAATGATTTTACCCAAAAGAATTAGATTGTACAATTTGTAGAAAATTCTCAACTTTTATTATATTGTGAATTAGAACAGATTGTTAGTTGATATAATATTCTTTCATTCCATGAACTAATCATAACGAACATTTAAGAAGATGAAGAATTTGAGTGAGTGTTCGTTTTGTACTGAGGAGTTATTGTTAATGTGAAGTTGGGGTGAATGTGTTCGTTTTGTACCGAGGAGTTATTGTTAATGTGAAGTTGGAGTGAACTTGAAATATTTGTTAAGAATGATATTCTTTTGTAACAAGAGAATTATTGTAGTTGAAGAATTTTTCTTTTTTGTAATGGAAAGTATTTTTACAAAATGGACTAATATGAGACGCCATGTTTGTTTAATGTTTAGCAATAATATTCGAATATTCAACAAGTATGATTGTAATCAGCCAATCAAAATGACATAAAATTAAGTTTGAAACTGAAGGAAGCAGTTCGTATTTCACAAGGGAAGTTGTATTTAGTGAAAGATAATAAGCACAGAATAAGAAAATGAAACAATGACAGACTGAACTACAAAAATGTATTCAGTGAAAGAGAAATCTTGGTGATTGATGGGAGAGTGGTAAGACATTTTTCTTAGCAAGTCAAAGTTATGCCCACTTCCTCTAAGTATTATTGTTTTGAGCAAGTCCAGTAGGTTAAAATTGATCTAGGAAATTGAATGAAAGTAATTGTTTATTACCAACATTAAACTAAGTAACACGTGTCACCACCCAATACAATACGTTATTTTTATGCATATGGTCTTCCATACATTTTAGTCAGCTTTATCATATAGAATGAATTGAGAATTTCGGACAATAATTTGAGTTAAAAATTAAAATCTTTCTTTTCTTGGGAGTAGTTGTCATTTATTTGTTACCATAGCATGAATCATTCAAGTTTAAAACTCTTTCTGTATTCCACCAAATGATGCACATTTTCATCGATTTTCCATTTCTTTTCTTAATAAAATGTGTCCAATATTATCTTTACAGTTTTTTTAACAGAATTTTTTATACCAGTAATTTTGATACCAGTAATTTTTATACCAGTAATGTTTATACCAGTAATGTACACAATACAATGTTTGACATGTTTCGATTTATCTTTTGATTTCGTCTTGGTGTTTCCAGTAATATATAGTAGCTGCACCAGGTCACACGTTGCTGTGGTTCAATGTGATTAAACAAAAAATAAAACAAGAAAGAGAAAGTGCATTATTCTTACATGCGTAATTGCACAATACTTTTGGGTATATGATATTTGGTAATCTCTAACAGTTGCGCTCCCAAAACAAAGATGGCGGAAATACAGTTCATGCAAATATGGAAGGAAAACCACCAAGCATGAAGCAAAACCATACAGAAACATCCCTTTTCATAAAAACTATCCAAGTTTCAACATTTTTTGTGTTAATATATTTAATATATTATTTCAAAAAGGCTCCATTTATAGTAATGTAAAGAACAAAAAAAGATTTTGTTGTTGTTTCATGTGTGAAATGCAAAACTATTGTTTCAAGAAATTGTTTTTGTGTTATCATGAAATAATAAAGAAATAATAAACTTTAATTTTTACATTCTAAAAATAATAATAAACTTTTATTTTTTGCATTTCTAAAAATAATCATCTTTTAGTTTTAACAATAAAGAAATAATACATTTTTATTTTTTGCATTTCTAAAAATAATTATTTTTTTAGTTTTAACAATAAAGAAATAATACATTTTTATTTTTTGCATTTCTAAAAATAATTATTTTTTTAGTTTTAACAATAAAAAAATAATACATTTTTATTTTTTGCATTTCTAAAAATAATTATTTTTTAGTTTTAACAATAAAGAAATAATACATTTTTATTTTTTGCATTTCTAAAAATAATTATTTTTTAGTTTTAACAATAAAAATAATCATTTTTTAGTTTTAACAATAAAAATAATTATTTTTTAGTTTTAACAATAAAAATAATCATTTTTTAGTTTTAACAATAAAGAAATAATACATTTTTATTTTTTGCATTTCTAAAAATAATCATTTTTTAGTTTTAACAATAAAGAAATAATACATTTTTATTTTTTGCATTTCTAAAAATAATTATTTTTTAGTTTTAACAATAAAGAAACATTACATTTTTATTTTTTGCATTTCTAAAAATAATTATTTTTTAGTTTTAACAATAAAAATAATTATTTTTTAGTTTTAACAATAAAAATAATCATTTTTTAGTTTTAACAATAAAGAAATAATACATTTTTATTTTATGCATTTCTAAAAATAATCATTTTTTAGTTTTAACAATAAAGAAATAATACATTTTTATTTTTTGCATTTCTAAAAATAATTATTTTTTAGTTATAACAATAAAAATAATTATTATTTAGTTTTAACAATACAAATAATCATTTTGAGTTTTAACAATAAAGAAACAATACATTTTTATTTTTTGCATTTCTAAAAATAATCATTTTTTAGTTTTAACAATAAAGAAATAATACATTTTTATTTTTTGCATTTCTAAAAATAATTATTTTTTATTTTTAACAATAAAAATAATTATTTTTTAGTTTTAACAATAAAAATAATCATTTTTTAGTTTTAACAATAAAGAAATAATACATTTTTATTTTTTGCATTTCTAAAAATAATTTTTTTTTTAGTTTTAACAATAAAAATAATCATTTTTTAGTTTTAAAAATAAAGAAATAATACATTTTTATTTTTTGCATTTCTAAAAATAATTATTTTTTAGTTATAACAATAAAAATACTTATTTTTTAGTTTTAACAATACAAATAATCATTTTTGAGTTTTAACAATAAAGAAATAATACATTTTTATTTTTTGCATTTCTAAAAATAATCATTTTTTAGTTTTAACAATAAAGAAATAATACATTTTTATTTTTTGCATTTCTAAAAATAATTATTTTTTATTTTTAACAATAAAAATAATTATTTTTTAGTTTTAACAATAAAAATAATCATTTTTTAGTTTTAACAATAAAGAAAAAATACATTTTTATTTTTTGCATTTCTAAAAATAATTATTTTTGATTTTTAACAATAAAAATAAATATTTGTTAGTTTTAACAATAAAAATAATCATTTTTTAGTTTTAACAATAAAGAAATAATACATTTTTATTTTTTGCATTTCTAAAAATAATCATTTTTTAGTTTTAACAATAAAGAAATAATACATTTTTATTTTTTGCATTTCTAAAAATAATCATTTTTTAGTTTTAACACTAAAAATAATTATTTTTTAGTTTTAACAATAAAGAAATAATACATTTTTATTTTTTGCATTTCTAAAAATAATTATTTTTTAGTTTTAACAATAAAAATAATCATTTTTTAGTTTTAACAATAAAAATAATTATTTTTTAGTTTTAACAATAAAAATAATCATTTTTTAGTTTTAACAATAAAGAAATAATACATTTTTATATTTTGCATTTCTAAAAATAATTATTTTTTAGTGTTAACAATAAAAATAATTATTTTTTAGTTTTAACAATAAAAATTATTATTGTTTAGTTTTAACGATAAAAATAATCATTTTTTAGTTTTAACAATAAAGAAATAATTCATTTTTATTTTTTGCATTTCTAAAAATAATTATTTTTTAGTTTTAACAATAAAGGAATAATACATTTTTATGTTTTGCATTTCTAAAAATAATTATTTTTTATTGTTAACAATAAAAATAATTATTTTTTAGTTTTAACACTAAAAATAATTATTTTTTAGTTTTAACAATAAAGAAATAATACATTTTTATTTTTTGCATTTCTAAAAATAATCATTTTTTAGTTTTAACAATAAAAATACTTATTTTTTAGTTTTAACAATAAAGAAATAATACATTTTTATTTTTTGCATTTCTAAAAATAATTATTTTTTAGTTTTAACAATAAAGAAACATTACATTTTTATTTTTTGCATTTCTAAAAATAATCATTTTTTAGTTTTAACAATAAAAATACTTATTTTTCAGCTTTAACAATAAAGAAATAATACATTTTTATTTTTTGCATTTCTAAAAATAATCATTTTTTAGTTTTAACAATAAAGAAATAATACATTTTTTTTTTCATTTCTAAAAATAATCATTTTTTAGTTTTAACAATAAAGAAATAATACATTTTTATTTTTTGCATTTCTAAAAATAATTATTTTTTAGTTTTAACAATAAAAATAATTATTTTTTAGTTTTAACAATACAAATCATCATTTTTTAGTTTTAACAATAAAGAAATAATACATTTTTATTTTTTGCATTTCTAAAAATAATTATTTTTTAGTTTTAACAATAAAGAAATAATACATTTTTATTTTTTGCATTTCTAAAAATAATCATTTTTTAGTTTTAACAATAAAAATAATTATTTTTTAGTTTTAACAATAAAAATAATCATTTTTTAGTTTTAACAATAAAGAAATAATACATTTTTATTTTTTGCATTTCTAAAAATAATTATTTTTTAGTTTTAACAACAAAAATAATCATTTTTTAGTTTTAACAATAAAGAAATAATACATTTTTATTTTTTGCATTTCTAAAAATAATCATTTTTTAGTTTTAACAATAAAGAAATAATACATTTTTATTTTTTGCATTTCTAAAAATAATCATTTTTTAGTTTTAACAATAAAAATAATTATTTTTTAGTTTTAACAATAAAGAAATAATACATTTTTATTTTTTGCATTTCTAAAAATAATCATTTTTTAGTTTTAACAATAAAGAAATAATACATTTTTTTTTTTCATTTCTAAAAATAATCATTTTTTAGTTTTAACAATAAAGAAATAATACATTTTTATTTTTTGCATTTCTAAAAATAATTATTTTTTAGTTTTAACAATAAAAATAATTATTTTTTAGTTTTAACAATACAAATAATCATTTTTTAGTTTTAACAATATGAAATAATACATTTTTATTTTTTGCATTTCTAAAAATAACTATTTTTTATTTTTAACAATAAAAATAATTATTTGTTAGTTTTAACAATAAAAATAATCATTTTTTAGTTTTAACAATAAAGAAATAATACATTTTTATTTTTTGCATTTCTAAAAATAATCATTTTTTAGTTTTAACAATAAAGAAATAATACATTTTTATTTTTTGCATTTCTAAAAATAATTATTTTTTAGTTTTAACAATAAAAATAATTATTTTTTAGTTTTAACAATAAAAATACTTATTTTTTAGTTTTAACAATAAAAATAATCATTTTTTAGTTTTAACAAAAGAGAAATAATACATTTTTATTTTTTGCATTTCTAAAAATAATCATTTTTTAGTTTTAACAATAAAGAAATAATACATTTTTATTTTTTGCATTTCTAAAAATAATTATTTTTTAGTTTTAACAATAAAGAAACATTACATTTTTATTTTTTGCATTTCTAAAAATAATTATTTTTTAGTTTTAACAATAAACATAATTATTTTTTAGTTTTAACAATAAAAATAATCATTTTTTAGTTTTAACAATAAAGAAATAATACATTTTTATTTTTTGCATTTCTAAAAATAATCATTTTTTAGTTTTAACAATAAAGAAATAATACATTTTTATTTTTTGCATTTCTAAAAATAATTATTTTTTAGTTTTTAACAATAAAAATAATTATTTTTTAGTTTTAACAATAAAAATAATCATTTTTTAGTTTTAACAATAAAGAAATAATACATTTTTATTTTTTGCATTTCTAAAAATAATCATTTTTTAGTATTAACAATAAAGAAATAATACATTTTTATTTTTTGCATTTCTAAAAATAATCATTTTTTAGTTTTAACAATAAAAATAATCATTTTTTAGTTTTAAAAATAAAGAAATAATACATTTTTATTTTTTGCATTTCTAAAAATAATTATTTTTTATTTTTAACAATAAAAATAATTATTTGTTAGTTTTAACAATAAAAATAATCATTTTTTAGTTTTAACAATAAAGAAATAATACATTTTTATTTTTTGCATTTCTAAAAATAATCATTTTTTAGTTTTAACAATAAAGAAATAATACATTTTTATTTTTTGCATTTCTAAAAATAATCATTTTTTAGTTTTAACAATAAAAATAATTATTTTTTAGTTTTAACAATAAAGAAATAATACATTTTTATTTTTTGCATTTCTAAAAATAATTATTTTTTAGTTTTAACAATAAAGAAATAATACATTTTTATTTTTTGCATTTCTAAAAATAATCATTTTTTAGTTTTAACAATAAAGAAATAATACATTTTTATTTTTTGCATTTCTAAAAATAATCATTTTTTAGTTTTAACAATAAAAATAATTATTTTTTAGTTTTAACAATAAAGAAATAATACATTTTTATTTTTTGCATTTCTAAAAATAATTATTTTTTAGTTTTAACAATAAAAATAATCATTTTTTAGTTTTAACAATAAAAATAATTATTTTTTAGTTTTAACAATAAAAATAATCATTTTTTAGTTTTAACAATAAAGAAATAATACATTTTTATATTTTGCATTTCTAAAAATAATTATTTTTTAGTTTTAACAATAAAGGAATAATACATTTTTATGTTTTGCATTTCTAAAAATAATTATTTTTTATTGTTAACAATAAAAATAATTATTTTTTAGTTTTAACACTAAAAATAATTACTTTTTAGTTTTAACAATAAAGAAATAATACATTTTTATTTTTTGCATTTCTAAAAATAATTATTTTTTAGTTTTTACAATAAAAATAATTATTTTTTAGTTTTAACAATAAAAATAATATTTTTTTAGTTTTAACAATAAAGAAATAATACATTTTTATATTTTGCATTTCTAAAAATAATTATTTTTTAGTTTTAACAATAAAATAATTATTTTTTAGTTTTAACAATAAAAATAATTATTTTTTAGTTTTAACGAAAAAAATAATCATTTTTTAGTTTTAACAATAAAGAAATAATACATTTTTATTTTTTGCATTTCTAAAAATAATTATTTTTTAGTTTTAACAATAAAGGAATAATACATTTTTATGTTTTGCATTTCTAAAAATAATTATTTTTTATTGTTAACAATAAAAATAATTATTTTTTAGTTTTAACACTAAAAATAATTACTTTTTAGTTTTAACAATAAAGAAATAATACATTTTTATTTTTTGCATTTCTAAAAATAATTATTTTTTAGTTTTAACAATAAAAATACTTATTTTTTAGTTTTAACAATAAAGAAATAATACATTTTTATTTTTTGCATTTCTAAAAATAATCATTTTTTTAGTTTTAACAATAAAGAAATAATACATTTTTTTTTTCATTTCTAAAAATAATCATTTTTTAGTTTTAACAATAAAGAAATAATACATTTTTATTTTTTGCATTTCTAAAAATAATTATTTTTTAGTTTTAACAATACAAATAATCATTTTTTAGTTTTAACAATATGAAATAATACATTTTTATTTTTTGCATTTCTAAAAATAACTATTTTTTATTTTTAACAATAAAAATAATTATTTGTTAGTTTTAACAATAAAAATAATCATTTTTTAGTTTTAACAATAAAGAAATAATACATTTTTATTTTTTGCATCTCTAAAAATAATCATTTTTTAGTTTTAACAATAAAGAAATAATACATTTTTATTTTTTGCATTTCTAAAAATAATTATTTTTTAGTTTTAACAATAAAAATAATTATTTTTTAGTTTTAACAATAAAAATACTTATTTTTTAGTTTTAACAATAAAAATAATCATTTTTTAGTTTTAACAAAAGAGAAATAATACATTTTTATTTTTTGCATTTCTAAAAATAATCATTTTTTAGTTTTAACAATAAAGAAATAATACATTTTTATATTTTGCATTTCTAAAAATAATTATTTTTTAGTTTTAACAATAAAGAAACATTACATTTTTATTTTTTGCATTTCTAAAAATAATTATTTTTTAGTTTTAACAATAAACATAATTATTTTTTAGTTTTAACAATAAAAATAATCATTTTTTAGTTTTAACAATAAAGAAATAATACATTTTTATTTTTTGCATTTCTAAAAATAATCATTTTTTAGTTTTAACAATAAAGAAATAATACATTTTTATTTTTTGCATTTCTAAAAATAATTATTTTTTAGTTTTTAACAATAAAAATAATTATTTTTTAGTTTTAACAATAAAAATAATCATTTTTTAGTTTTAACAATAAAGAAATAATACATTTTTATTTTTTGCATTTCTAAAAATAATTATTTTTTAGTTTTAACAATAAAAATAATCATTTTTTAGTTTTAAAAATAAAGAAATAATACATTTTTATTTTTTGCATTTCTAAAAATAATCATTTTTTAGTTTTAACAATAAAGAAATAATACATTTTTATTTTTTGCATTTCTAAAAATAATTATTTTTTAGTTTTAACAATAAAAAAAATTATTTTTTAGTTTTAACAATAAAAATACTTATTTTTTAGTTTTAACAATAAAAATAATCATTTTTTAGTTTTAACAAAAGAGAAATAATACATTTTTATTTTTTGCATTTCTAAAAATAATTATTTTTTAGTTTTAACAATAAAAATACTTATTTTTTAGTTTTAACAATAAAGAAATAATACATTTTTATTTTTTGCATTTCTAAAAATAATTATTTTTTTAGTTTTAACAATAAAGAAATAATACATTTTTATCTTTTGCATTTCTAAAAATAATTATTTTTTAGTTTTAAAATAAAGAAATAATACATTTTTATTTTTTGCATTTCTAAAAATAATTATTTTTTAGTTTTAAACAATAAAGAAATAATACATTTTTATTTTTTGCATTTCTAAAAATAATTATTTTTTAGTTTTAACAATAAAAATAATTATTTTTTAGTTTTAACAATAAAAATAATTATTTTTTAGTTTTAACAATAAAAATAATCATTTTTTAGTTTTAACAATAAAGAAATAATACATTTTTATTTTTTGCATTTCTAAAAATAATCATTTTTTAGTTTTAACAATAAAGAAATAATACATTTTTATTTTTTGCATTTCTAAAAATAATTATTTTTTAGTTTTAACAATAAAGAAACATTACATTTTTATTTTTTGCATTTCTAAAAATAATTATTTTTTAGTTTTAACAATAAACATAATTATTTTTTAGTTTTAACAATAAAAATAATCATTTTTTAGTTTTAACAATAAAGAAATAATACATTTTTATTTTTTGCATTTCTAAAAATAATCATTTTTTAGTTTTAACAATAAAGAAATAATACATTTTTATTTTTTGCATTTCTAAAAATAATTATTTTTTAGTTTTTAACAATAAAAATAATTATTTTTTAGTTTTAACAATAAAAATAATCATTTTTTAGTTTTAACAATAAAGAAATAATACATTTTTATTTTTTGCATTTCTAAAAATAATCATTTTTTAGTATTAACAATAAAGAAATAATACATTTTTATTTTTTGCATTTCTAAAAATAATCATTTTTTAGTTTTAACAATAAAAATAATCATTTTTTAGTTTTAAAAATAAAGAAATAATACATTTTTATTTTTTGCATTTCTAAAAATAATTATTTTTTATTTTTAACAATAAAAATAATTATTTGTTAGTTTTAACAATAAAAATAATCATTTTTTAGTTTTAACAATAAAGAAATAATACATTTTTATTTTTTGCATTTCTAAAAATAATCATTTTTTAGTTTTAACAATAAAGAAATAATACATTTTTATTTTTTGCATTTCTAAAAATAATCATTTTTTAGTTTTAACAATAAAAATAATTATTTTTTAGTTTTAACAATAAAGAAATAATACATTTTTATTTTTTGCATTTCTAAAAATAATTATTTTTTAGTTTTAACAATAAAGAAATAATACATTTTTATTTTTTGCATTTCTAAA
Source organism: Euprymna scolopes (assembly GCF_053919585.1). Classification (NCBI taxonomy): domain Eukaryota; kingdom Metazoa; phylum Mollusca; class Cephalopoda; order Sepiida; family Sepiolidae; genus Euprymna; species Euprymna scolopes. Next base: position 104,485,009 of record NC_136500.1, on the reverse strand, counting down.
AATAATCATTTTTTAGTTTTAACAATAAAGAAATAATACATTTTTATTTTTTGCATTTCTAAAAATAATCATTTTTTAGTTTTAACAATAAAAATAATTATTTTTTAGTTTTAACAATAAAGAAATAATACATTTTTATTTTTTGCATTTCTAAAAATAATTATTTTTTAGTTTTAACAATAAAAATAATCATTTTTAGTTTTAACAATAAAAATAATTATTTTTTAGTTTTAACAATAAAAATAATCATTTTATAGTTTTAACAATAAAGAAATAATACATTTTTATATTTTGCATTTCTAAAAATAATTATTTTTTAGTTTTAACAATAAAGGAATAATACATTTTTATGTTTTGCATTTCTAAAAATAATTATTTTTTATTGTTAACAATAAAAATAATTATTTTTTAGTTTTAACACTAAAAATAATTACTTTTTAGTTTTAACAATAAAGAAATAATACATTTTTATTTTTTGCATTTCTAAAAATAATTATTTTTTAGTTTTTACAATAAAAATAATTATTTTTTAGTTTTAACAATAAAAATAATATTTTTTTAGTTTTAACAATAAAGAAATAATACATTTTTATATTTTGCATTTCTAAAAATAATTATTTTTTAGTTTTAACAATAAAATAATTATTTTTTAGTTTTAACAATAAAAATAATTATTTTTTAGTTTTAACGAAAAAAATAATCATTTTTTAGTTTTAACAATAAAGAAATAATACATTTTTATTTTTTGCATTTCTAAAAATAATTATTTTTTAGTTTTAACAATAAAGGAATAATACATTTTTATGTTTTGCATTTCTAAAAATAATTATTTTTTATTGTTAACAATAAAAATAATTATTTTTTAGTTTTAACACTAAAAATAATTACTTTTTAGTTTTAACAATAAAGAAATAATACATTTTTATTTTTTGCATTTCTAAAAATAATTATTTTTTAGTTTTAACAATAAAAATACTTATTTTTTAGTTTTAACAATAAAGAAATAATACATTTTTATTTTTTGCATTTCTAAAAATAATCATTTTTTTAGTTTTAACAATAAAGAAATAATACATTTTTTTTTTCATTTCTAAAAATAATCATTTTTTAGTTTTAACAATAAAGAAATAATACATTTTTATTTTTTGCATTTCTAAAAATAATTATTTTTTAGTTTTAACAATAAAAATAATCATTTTTTAGTTTTAACAATAAAGAAATAATACATTTTTATTTTTTGCATTTCTAAAAATAACTATTTTTTATTTTTAACAATAAAAATAATTATTTGTTAGTTTTAACAATAAAAATAATCATTTTTTAGTTTTAACAATAAAGAAATAATACATTTTTATTTTTTGAATTTCTAAAAATAATCATTTTTTAGTTTTAACAATAAAGAAATAATACATTTTTATTTTTTGCATTTCTAAAAATAATCATTTTTTAGTTTTAACAATAAAAATAATTATTTTTTAGTTTTAACAATAAAGAAATAATACATTTTTATTTTTTGCATTTCTAAAAATAATTATTTTTTATTTTTAACAATAAAAATAATTATTTGTTAGTTTTAACAATAAAAATAATTATTTTTTAGTTTTAACAATAAAAATACTTATTTTTTAGTTTTAACAATAAAAATAATCATTTTTTAGTTTTAACAATAAAGAAATAATACATTTTTATTTTTTGCATTTCTAAAAATAATTATTTTTTAGTTTTAACAATAAAGAAATAATACATTTTTATGTTTTGCATTTCTAAAAATAATTATTTTTTATTGTTAACAATAAAAATACTTATTTTTTAGTTTTAACACTAAAAATAATTATTTTTTAGTTTTAACAATAAAGAAATAATACATTTTTATTTTTTGCATTTCTAAAAATAATTATTTTTTATTTTTAACAAAAAAAATAATCATTTTTTAGTTTTAACAATAAAAATAATCATTTTTTAGTTTTAACAATAAAGAAATAATACATTTTTATTTTTTGCATTTCTAAAAATAATTATGTTTTAGTTTTAACAATAAAAATAATTATTTTTTAGTTTTAACAATAAAAATAATCATTTTTTAGTTTTAACAATAAAGAAATAATACATTTTTATTTTTTGCATTTCTAAAAATAATCATTTTTTAGTTTTAACAATAAAAATAATTACTTTTTAGTTTTAACAATAAAGAAATAATACATTTTTATTTTTTGCATTTCTAAAAATAATTATTTTTTAGTTTTAACAATAAAAAAAAATTATTTTTTAGTTTTAACAATAAAAATAATTATTTTTTAGTTTTAACAATAAAAATAATCATTTTTTAGTTTTAACAATAAAGAAATAATACATTTTTATTTTTTGCATTTCTAAAAATAATCATTTTTTAGTTTTAACAATAAAGAAATAATACATTTTTATTTTTTGCATTTCTAAAAATAATCATTTTTGAGTTTTAACAATAAAGAAATAATACATTTTTATTTTTTGCATTTCTAAAAATAATCATTTTTTAGTTTTAACAATAAAGAAATAATACATTTTTATTTTTTGCATTTCTAAAAATAATTATTTTTTAGTTTTAACAATAAAAATGATTATTTTTTAGTTTTAACAATAAAAATAATCATTTTTTAGTTTAAACAATAAAGAAATAATACATTTTTATTTTCTGCATTTCTAAAAATAATCATTTTTTTAGTTTTAACAATAAAGAAATAATACATTTTTATTTTTTGCATTTCTAAAAATAATCATTTTTTAGTTTTAACAATAAAAATAATTATTTTTAGTTTTAACAATGAAAATAATCATTTTTTAGTTTTAACAATAAAGAAATAATACATTTTTATTTTTTGCATTTCTAAAAATAATCATTTTTTTAGTTTTAACAATAAAGAAATAATACATTTTTATTTTTTGCATTTCTAAAAATAATCATTTTTAGTTTTAACAATAAACATAATTATTTTTTAGTTTTAACAATAAAAATAATCATTTTTTAGTTTTAACAATAAAGAAATAATACATTTTTATTTTTTGCATTTCTAAAAATAATCATTTTTTAGTTTTAACAATAAAGAAATAATACATTTTTATTTTTTGCATTTCTAAAAATAATCATTTTTTAGTTTTAAAAAAAAAGAAATAATACATTTTTATTTTTTGCATTTCTAAAAATAATTATTTTTTAGTTTTAACAATAAAAATAATTATTTTTTAGATTTAACAATAAAAATAATCATTTTTTAGTTTAAACAATAAAGAAATAATGCATTTTTATTTTTTGCATTTCTAAAAAAAATCATTTTTTTAGTTTTAACAATAAAGAAATAATACATTTTTATTTTTTGCATTTCTAAAAATAATCATTTTTTAGTTTTAACAATAAAAATAATTATTTTTAGTTTTAACAATAAAAATAATCATTTTTTAGTTTTAACATTAAAGAAATAATACATTTTTATTTTTTGCATTTCTAAAAATAATCATTTTTTTAGTTTTAACAATAAAGAAATAATACATTTTTATTTTTTGCATTTCTAAAAATAATCATTTTTAGTTTTAACAATAAAAATAATTATTTTTTAGTTTTAACAATAAAAATAATCATTTTTTAGTTTTAACAATAAAGAAATAATACATTTTTATTTTTTGCATTTCTAAAAATAATTATTTTTTAGTTTTAACAATAAAGAAACATTACATTTTTATTTTTTGCATTTCTAAAAATAATTATTTTTTAGTTTTAACAATAAAGAAATAATACATTTTTATTTTTTGCATTTCTAAAAATAATTATTTTTTAGTTTTAACAATAAAGAAATAATACATTTTTATTTTTTGCATTTCTAAAAATAATCATTTTTAGTTTTAACAATAAAAATAATTATTTTTTAGTTTTAACAATAAAAATAATCATTTTTTAGTTTTAACAATAAAGAAATAATACATTTTTATTTTTTGCATTTCTAAAAATAATTATTTTTTAGTTTTAACAATAAAGAAATAATACATTTTTATTTTTTTGCATTTCTAAAAATAATCATTTTTTAGTTTTAACAATAAAAATAATAAACTTTTATTTTTTGCATTTCTTTAAGTGTTTTTTGTTTTAACACTTTTGACATCATGAAACAATAAAAAAAAAAATAATCAATAAATATTTAATAAAGTAATATATTGTTATAATACTAAAAACAGATTGTAAAAAAAAAAAACATTTTTACAAAATATAATCAAGTATCGTCTCTTCACAACTAATCAGTGTGGCTAGACCTAGCAATATTCGAAATCAGGACCTCAGTGATTACTGTTCGATGTTTTACAACTGAGCAAAAAGCCTGCTTGTGCTAGTAGTGAAAAATGTACACATTTTTTCAATAATTTAATTATTGTATATTTATTCTTAGTATAGTATAAATATGCTCATTATTATGGATAAAGCATTATTATTATAGAGAAAATGATAATAAACAAATACAAATAATAATAACATTCTTTGTTTTAAACTAATAAACAAATGTAAAGTATGTAAATTTACATTTGTTTTGGTATCATTTTCTCTTAAGTAGTCATGCTACATCTGCAGACAAAACTAAAACTGAAATGAAATGAACACTTCTATCTGCTAATCGATGATGGAATTAGAACAATGTACGCTTGCAAATTAAATAAAGAGTTCAAAATTCTGTGTAGGTTCTAATATTTGTCAAAGATCCAAAAGTTCAAATAGGAAATATACAGTCAGTTACAAAAGTTAACAGATTAGCAGTTGAGTGAAAACTATGAAAAAGGTTTAGACCTTTCAGAAAATCAACAAGTTTGCAGTTGATCAAACTAAGATGTGAATAGTAGTCCAACGAATACAAATAATACAATTTTGGTATATTTCAAAATTAGATTGAAACTTTCAGCAAGCTTCTTGATTTTCTGGAAAATCTGGGTTTCTTTAGTGCTGTTTCATGGAGTATTGTTGTTATATTTAAGCTGGCGAATTTCTGTCCCATTTAAGGATTCTTGATAAGGTACAGAAATGTATCTGCAATTTAATTGGCCCCATTCCTTCTTCCGGTAGCTTCCCAATTAAGTATCATTCTGTAAGTCTCATCTCTGGTATTAGCAAAGTTTTTGAAAGGTTTGGTAACTGCAACCTTGTTGATTTTCGCTCAATTGCTGATCTTTTAACTTTTGTAACTGACGTCACATTCAGGAAAGGGCAGGGTTATTGTGTTTGACATTTCAAAAACATTTGACAGAGTGTGACATTCTGATTTTCTACATAAACTTCAGGGTTATGGTATTGATGATAATGCTCTTGGCATTATTAGGCCTTTTCTTTCTAATCAAATCTTGCAGCTGATCTAAAAATTCACCTGGGTTCGATTGTGGATTGGGATATGAAATGACTTGTTTCATTTAATAATCCTAAGACTCAGCTTTTGTCTTTTCATTTAATAATCCTAAGACTCAGCTTATGTCTTTTGATTTAATAATCCTAAGACTCAGCTTTTGTCTTTTCATTTAATAATCCTAAGACTCAGCTTTTGTCTTTTCATTTAATAATCCTAAGACTCAGCTTTTGTCTTTTCATTTAATAATCCTAAGACTCAGCTTTTGTCTTTTCATTTAATAATCCTAAGACTCAGCTTTTGTCTTTTCATTTAATAATCCTAAGACTCAGCTTATGTCTTTTTATTTAATAATCCTAAGACTCAGCTTATGTCTTTTCATTTAATAATCCTAAGACTCAGCTTTTGTCTTTTCATTTAATAATCCTAAGACTCAGCTTATGTCTTTTTATTTAATAATCCTAAGACTAAGCTTTTGTCTTTTCATTTAATAATCCTAAGACTCAGCTTTTGTCTTTTTATTTAATAATCCTAAGACTCAGCTTATGTCTTTTTATTTAATAATCCTAAGACTCAGCTTATGTCTTTTTATTTAATAATCCTAAGACTCAGCTTATGTCTTTTCATTTAATAATCCTAAGACTCAGCTTATGTCTTTTCATTTAATAATCCTAAGACTCAGCTTTTGTCTTTTCATTTAATAATCCTAAGACTCAGCTTTTGTCTTTTCATTTAATAATCCTAAGACTCAGCTTTTGTCTTTTCATTTAATAATCCTAAGACTCAGCTTTTGTCTTTTTATTTAATAATCCTAAGACTCAGCTTATGTCTTTTTATTTAATAATCCTAAGACTCAGCTTATGTCTTTTTATTTAATAATCCTAAGACTCAGCTTTTGTCTTTTTATTTAATAATCCTTAGACTCAGCTGATGTCTTTTTATTTAATAATCCTAAGACTCAGCTTTTGTCTTTTCATTTAATAATCCTTAGACTCAGCTTTTGTCTTTTCATTTAATAATCCTAAGACTCAGCTTTTGTCTTTTTATTTAATAATCCTAAGACTCAGCTTTTGTCTTTTTATTTAATAATCCTTAGACTAAGCTTTTGTCTTTTCATTTAATAATCCTAAGACTCAGCTTTTGTCTTTTCATTTAATAATCTTAAGACTCAGCTTTTGTCTTTTCATTTAATAATCCTTAGACTCAGCTTTTGTCTTTTCATTTAATAATCCTAAGACTCAGCTTATGTCTTTTTATTTAATAACCCTAAGACTCAGCTTATGTCTTTTCATTTAATAATCCTAAGACTCAGCTTTTGTCTTTTCATTTAATAATCCTAAGACTCAGCTTTTGTCTTTTTATTTAATAATCCTAAGACTCAGCTTATGTCTTTTTATTTAATAATCCTAAGACTCAGCTTATGTCTTTTTATTTAATAATCCTAAGACTCAGCTTATGTCTTTTCATTTAATAATCCTAAGACTCAGCTTTTGTCTTTTCATTTAATAATCCTAAGACTCAGCTTTTGTCTTTTTATTTAATAATCCTAAGACTCAGCTTTTGTCTTTTCATTTAATAATCCTTAGACTCAGCTTTTGTCTTTTCATTTAATAATCCTAAGACTCAGCTTTTGTCTTTTTATTTAATAATCCTAAGACTCAGCTTTTGTCTTTTCATTTAATAATCCTTAGACTCAGCTTTTGTCTTTTCATTTAATAATCCTTAGACTCAGCTTTTGTCTTTTCATTTAATAATCCTTAGACTCAGCTTTTGTCTTTTTATTTAATAATCCTAAGACTAAGCTTTTGTCTTTTCATTTAATAATCCTAAGACTAAGCTTTTGTCTTTTCATTTAATAATCCTTAGACTCAGCTTTTGTCTTTTTATTTAATAATCCTTAGACTCAGCTTTTGTCTTTTCATTTAATAATCCTAAGACTAAGCTTTTGTCTTTTCATTTAATAATCCTTAGACTCAGCTTTTGTCTTTTTATTTAATAATCCTTAGACTCAGCTTTTGTCTTTTCATTTAATAATCCTAAGACTCAGCTTATGTCTTTAAATTGTTGGCATGTTCCTTTCTTTTTAAGGAGAAACCAATTCTTAAACGTGTTTCTCATCAAATTTTCCTTAGAGTTCATACATCAGATTCATTGCTATTTCTGTTTCTTGTCAAGTCGTTAGCTCCAAACACTTTCTCACACACCTAAGACTATTCTCTATCTCTACAAATCTACTGTCAGACCCTGGAGTAATTTGTCATATTTTGGCTGATGAATCTTGGTTCCATTTAAGGATTCTTGATAAGGTTCAGAAACATAATTTGATTGTCTCACCCTTTCTTCTTCTCTTCAACCACTATCTCACAGACATGATGATGCTAGTCTCAGTTTTTTTTATAAATACTATTATTTCATCAGAATTGTCTGATCTATTCCCTGCTTCCTTTTTTCCAGCTGGTTTGACTGTTTTGATCCATCATCTTAATACAACTTCCTATTTCAGTAGCTTCTTTTCAAGAATCACAGACTTGTCAAACTCTTTTTCTCCAATCTTTTCAAGACTACACCCAATGGGTATCTCCTGTCTTTGTAATAGTCATATTTCGTTCTTGTTAGCTCCTTACATCAAGTGGCTTCATGTTTTGCTTGAAGCGATTTCCATAAAAAAAAACATCCTCCTAAATTTCAGCTGACATTTTTCTTTGATTAAAACTAAAAAACTGCAGATCAATATTGCATACATAAGCATGACTAAATAAAAAGTTTTCATGCGGACACTTGGTTAAGTGTCAATATGAAAGGTCACTTTGCCAGTCTAGCCAATCTTATTTAATTTCTTTTGCCTTCTTAGTACAGCAATCGATCAGTTTAATTTCCTTTTAGTTTGGATCAATAAGTTTGGACTGCCTGCAATTATTTCTTTTAGAGCCACAGTTCATAAGTTTCTAGTTTTCGAGAACTCAGGTTTAATATCAAAACCACATTTAAAAGTCACATGATGCTTTTAAATTATAGCAATAATCTTCTGTACATTTCTACTTTCCAGCTGCAAGGCATTCAATAATAGAATTACGTCACTCATCTTTCTCTCATAAAATAGTATGGCAAAACTTTTATTGCTGTTTTGCTTGTACACGTGTACTAAAATCTATATTTATATAAAATTAGGTATGTGTATATGTGAATATATTTGTATAATTAACTGATCATTATGAATTTTGGAACATAGATACTAGGAGTAAGGAATCATAATATGGGCTATATTTATTTTAATTAAATTTTATGCAAAGGAGGCAAAAAAGAAATTGAAGTTCTTCATGAAAATTTAGCTAACATCGATTTTTTGTGAAATCGTGACAATATGTATTAGACATGAATTAAATATTTATTTTCAGTTTCATTTTTGAAAAGTTTTTAAGGGACACAACCTCCCAATTGAAAATGCAAATATTTTAAATTTTGCATTAAATTTGATCTATAATAATTAAATATAAATTAGCAAGAATTTCAATTTCTTCTTATGACCCCTTAAATTTTAGACATTTTTTCAGAATCAAAATCTGATTTGTTAACACACAGCAAAGCAAACCACATACAACTTCTCAAGTTCATCAGAGACGTTCTGGTTTCTCTCCCTAAATTTAGGGATGTTTTTTGTCAGTTTCTAAGCTAAGTAAGACTTTCCCCGCACCAATTATAGTAGAGTTGTTGTAATTTATTACAAAGAATGTACAGAAACCTGATTAATTCCTGTTGCAGTCACCTGAATTCTTTAGACTGCAATGCAACTTATCTTTTTTAATTAAACCATGTTTTAAAAAAATGTTATGAAAAAAACAGTAAAAGTACTAACTTTAGAATTATAGCAAGTTTTATCAAAACGCATAAAGCTAGGTCAGAAAAATATAATTCCCATTTTTATAAATCAGATAAGAAAAGTTTATGGAAAAAAGTGAAAAACCACTTTTAATTAAGAAATATTAACCCAAGTTATTGTTGGCTTGTAGTTAGATTCTTTCTTGATTTATTCATAAAGATAGCAACTATACTTTTCTGTTATAGTTTACACTGAATGAGTAGTTTTAATGTTATTTTTTATATTAATATGGAAAGAGTCTACTTGGTGACGACTTCCAGTTTTGAAATTAGAAACTGACAACTAGAGTTAATACAAATTAACAGTTCCTCATCTAGGTGGGAGTATAATTAGAATGTTTATTTTCTGTGTTTGAAAATAATTTTGGTACTTGTACAGGATTTGAATTGAACTGTTCTTTTTTTAACCTAATCTAACCTAACCCTAAATTAACACGAACCTAACCTTTAGGTTTAGTTTGGCAAAAATTGGTTTAATTCAGTTAAATTCTTTAGAAGCACAAAAAAATCCACATACAGGGATCCTCCACTCAAACACTTAAAAAAAATTCATGGCAGTATGAATTCTGCATTCCGCTATAAATTGAAAAGCTGTGTTTCAAAAATTTTATTTATTTTTTTGTCCTTTTTGGTTTAGCTAAAAAATTACACATTCTTTTAGATGAAATATATTTTTTAAATATCAAATTACTTTGATTACACAAAATATGACCTAACCCTAACCATAGCATTCTGATTGTGACTGCAGAATGAAATTTTTTGATTAGCTGCAAAAATGATACTGTGTCAGATCCAGGAAAAGCAATGGACACCATGTTGGAAGATATGAGCATCAAAATGGCAACTCTAAAGAAAGCATTTAAGAGGGTCAACTATTCATCACCAAGGCCCAATAGAATGACCTTAAAGACCAAAGAAACTCATCAACAAAGTCAAATACCCAGTCTAATAGGGTATGCTTTGGTGCCTGAAATGCAGAACAACAGATGTTAAGTTCTGGGTGCATAGGATGATACCAGGAAGGTTATACATTTGACAACTTGTCACACTTCTGGAAAAATCCAGATATGGCTGTTTGAGAACTTCACCAGTACCAACATCTGTCCCCACCCACCCCCACCACCTTATTTGATTTTAATCCCTGGACTATTACACATGAGACACAATTGAGAAAGAGATTAATTGTATCGTCTGCAACACTAAAGACAAGCTGATTGCCAGGTTCAAACCTGTGTTCAGATTTCTCTCGAAGGACACTGTGAAGGCCACGTGCTCCAAGTTCAAGTCCTGCCTAGAGGCAGTGGTATGGCTCAGGCTTATTTCTTTTTATCTGTCAAAAGATCCTCTCAAAAACACACTTGATATTTTGAGAATATATCAATTATTGGCCAATATATGACACTTTTTTCTTTCTAAGATCTGTTGCATTTGCCCACGCACATTGCAATTATTTTCATTTTGTGAAATGCCATTAAGTTTTTTTTAGAAATCAAATAAAACTTTATCAGATGGAAATTCTAAAAGAAAGCAAATAAAATATTTTCAAGAATAGATGAAACAAAAAAAGATTCCTTACTTTGCTATTTCGATCATTAATCAACTCAACTGACCAACGTCCTTCATGTTTTATCCAGACAAAGATAATTCCATGTGCATCACAAGTGGCTAGTTTTTGATATGGTTCGTTCCATCGAACAAGGACAACCTGAAAAGTAATAAATAGCCAGTTACTAACATTTATGTACAAATATGCACACATACGAGTACATCAATAATATTAGCTGGACATTTATTTGAAAAGTGCATTAACATGATAAAAAAGAGAGCTTACGTCGAAGAATATTCCGTGCACTAAATGTGTTTTATAGCAGAACAGACTAGTATCATCAAAACTATATTCAACAAAATAACAACTTTGAAAATAAAATGGCTAAGGTTTCTTTTGCCAATGAATCACTATAGACAATTCTCACACAAAAAACGTTTACATTCTTTAAAAAATAAGAATTTTTATTTTATAAATTTTTTATGCAAGATAGTTCTTCTAGAGTTTCCTTATCAATGGCTTTAAGCAAATTCAATTCTTTAAAAGACAACTATTATAGTAGTTCACTCCAAATGATTTGTCATGAATTGTATTTCGACAAGAATTAGTCCAATACACCTGCTGACTTTATTATAAAACAAGCCATTACCACCAACACCATTTTGTTAAACTTACAACCAACATTTAATCAAATAATGCATACAGAGTCTCTTCCCCCTCCCTCTCTCTCTCTCTCTCTCTCTCTCTCTCTCTCTCTCTCTCTCTCTCTCTCTCTCCATAGAATTAATTTTGAATCAAAGATTTTCAATATAATCAGCTTATAAAATTATGCAATGAACTTTTGGAGATTTGTTTTTATTTGTTTTATGGACAAGCAAACAGATTATTTCTGTTCCAGAAGCAACAAATGGCCAGAGATTGTAATTTTTATTAGAACTACAGCAAGTGGCACCATTAAAATACTTTAAGAACTGTTTTCTAAGTTTGGAATTCCCTATACAATTTATGGTGGCCAAGTTTGATGAGTTTTGTTGAAAACAAAGAGTCAAGGTATGTCACTGGCAAAACATGTTCAAATGCCAAAATACAACCGTTTCTGATAAAATGGAATAAAGACTAAAAAAATAATGACATTTTCTTTGTGAAAAAAAAACTGTTAATGTTAATCTGGAAATGTTATAAAATGTGTTTTTATTGCAAAGTGATTTGTTTGATTCGGGGAATCGAAACGTATAAATCAAATACATGAAAAGTAACCTGTTACTATCATTAGATTCTATTACAGTTAGCAGTTGTTTGTGTGGAAGACTATGTCACAGAGGAAGATGTGGTGGACTTTCCTGTTCCCAATTTAAAGTGGAAAATATCACAAACAGCAAGAGATTAGCCAGCTCTATATAATTTGGGTGTAAACTAAATCACAACCAATCATCCTCAATTGCAACGTTTACTTCTTAAAAGAGCACATGAAGAATGAATTTACATGACTGCAGTTACATATGACAAAAGTACAGTTCTTTTTAGTTCATAAAAATGTAAATTATTAAAAGCACACACATGCATACTTAGTTTATTGGATCCCTACTTTTAGAAAGCAAAATTGTACATCCTCAAGAGACACTTATGTTAGGAAATCCTATAAACCGAGGCAAACTTTTAAAATTCGTTCTGAAAAAGAACATGCTTTAAATAAGCTTAAAAAGGAAATGATAAATTCTAATAATCCCATATTTTCTATACTATTTTTTTTTTTTTTTGGTGTTCATAACGCAATTAGTGATGGTCACACTGATTCTTTCTCTTGAACTGAACTTAAAATCTAGCAATGTATTCAGAGAAGCTAAAATGCGACTTCCATTGTATATTTAAATGTATAGCAAATCGAATGAGAGGCTAAACATACATGAATTTCTTCTGCAAGATGAATGTGAATACCAATTGTTGAGTTGAACATTATATATATGATGTATATTGAATCAAATATAAAGTAAAAAAAATAATACCTTCTACATGACACATAGAAAAGAAAATTGTTCAAAAGCAGATAAGAGAAAGCGTGAAAAAGAGAAAGAATTCCTGGGATAAAATCAAGTGAAAGAAACGCCATTAAAGAGTGAGAGATCACAGATTTATAACACCAAAATCATGATGAAATGAAAATGTGCTAGGCATGTTGTTTTTAAGAAGATTTCTACGTATGATCACAGAAAAAGGATGAGGAACATATTTTATTTCATTTTTCTTTTAATGGTTTTTAATAAGACTTTCGATATCGCTTTCTGAAGTGTATATTGTTTGCTCTTCATCAAAAATAGAATGAAAAATACAAATAAAAGAACAGGTGTATCAAAACCTGACTTTCGTAATCGTAGGCCTTTTCACTAAAAATCGCGTGACCTGTTAACGTTAACGTCACCTTATGAACCTAGAGTACTGGCTATTATGAAGGATGATTATTTTCTGCTTCAATTCTCAAAGAAATTACCGAGGGATTCATAAAACTGGTACAAAAGTGACTGAATGTTACTTTCCAAAAGATAAAAAATTATTTTACAGTAGAAGGAGACGCTTGACATTGCCCGGTCATAAAAACACTTAAATATATTTCAATTCAGCAGCTTTTGCATTTATTATTCAGAGCCAATTCTCTATTGAATAGTATCTATATACCTATACAGTCGAGTTTTTCTCACTCTGATATTGATATTAAAAGCCTGTTTTTTCTATTTAAAAATTATTAAAACAAACTTCTTAATATACTCAGTCATGAATATTTAAACGACTACATGAAATTTAACTAATTTACATATTCCTTTGGAATTAAATTTAATTGGAATTAATTTAAATTATTCGTTTTTTTATGGTTTCTTAATAAATGGTTGGTGTCATTTAATTATTACACTTTCCGTAGAATTTAGGATGAAAACTTTCCAGCACACGAATATGTTTTATATTTAGATCTCTTTTATATATATATATATATATATATATATATATATATATATATATATATATATATATATATATATATATTATTATTATTATTATAGTAATAATGTTATATATACATTTATATATATACATATAATTATATATATATACTTATATATATATATATAATTATATATATATATATACTTATATATATATATATATAATTATATATATATATATACTTATATATATATATATATACTTATATATATATATATATACTTATATATATATATATATACTTATATATATATATATATACTTATATATATATATATACTTATATATATATATATACTTATATATATATATATATATATATATACTTATATATATATATATATACTTATATATATATATATATATATACTTATATATATATATATATATACTTATATATATATATATACTTATATATATATATACTTATATATATATATATACTTATATATATATATATACTTATATATATATATACTTATATATATATATATATACTTATATATATATATACTTATATATATATATATACTTATATATATATATACTTATATATATATATATATATACTTATATATATATATATATATACTTATATATATATATATACTTATATATATATATATACTTATATATATATATATACTTATATATATACTTATATATATATATATATATACTTATATATATATATACTTATATATATATATATACTTATATATATATATATATACTTATATATATATATATACTTATATATATATATACTTATATATATATATATACTTATATATATATATATACTTATATATATATATATACTTATATATATATATATACTTATATATATATATATACTTATATATATATATATATACTTATATATATATATATACTTATATATATATATATACTTATATATATATATACTTATATATATATATACTTATATATATATATACTTATATATATATATATACTTATATATATATATATATACTTATATATATATATATACTTATATATATATATATACTTATATATATATATATACTTATATATATATATATATACTTATATATATATATACTTATATATATATACTTATATATATATATATATATATATAATGTGATTTACAATTTAAAAATTAAAAAAAAATTTTTTTAATTTAAAAATCAAATTTTAATTAAATTAAAAATCAGTTTCATAAGAAGGAACAACAACAAAGTCAATTATCTGTACGATCGTTTCGGAAATCCGTGCTTTTTATTTGTGGTATACATGAAGTTATGTAGAACAATTATATATAGTTTTTTTGGTAAGCACGGTCTCCTCATCAGCAAATTTAGGAGGATTTTTATTGAATTTAAAAGACACCATAAATAAACCTAGCATTAAAAGTAAGGCAGATGAATCTGAAAAAATTGAAATAAAAGGTTTGGATTTAAAATTTATAAGAAAATTAATATAGGTTATAGATAGAAATGAGTAGAAAAAAAATATTTTTGAATTTATATAATAAATTTAATTTAAAAATATATAGAGATAGTTACCTTTTAGTTTTTCTTTTTTTGAAATCAGGAACTGTGTTTAAAGTAGTCATTTAGATGTTTGCTATAGCTTTTTATTTTATTTATGGTGTCTTTTCAATTCAATAAAAATCCTCCTAAATTTGCTGATGAGGAGACCGTGCTTACCAAAAAAACTATATATAATTGCTCTACATAACTTCATGTATACCACAAATAAAAAGCACGGATTTCCGAAACGATCGTACAGATAATTGACTTTGTTGTTGTTCCTTCTTATGAAACTGATTTTTAATTTAATTAAAATTTGATTTTTAAATTTAAAAAATTTTTTTTAATTTTTAAATTGTAAATCACATTACTTAATATTGAATTAGCTCTAGGACATTTAACTATCGAGCTTATTATATATCTAAATTACAACGAGCATTTCCTGTATTTTAATTAAACTAGTAATTTCACTGTTACATACACTTAGCTCTTTAGACTATTAGCCTAATCTCCTTTAAATTATATATATATATATATATATATATATATATATATATATATATATATATATATATATATATACTAACATTTCAGCCCGACGTTACCCGGGTGTTTGGATGTATATGTTGAGCAAAAAAAAAAAAAAAGTGGTAGTAGGAAGGCAGGCTGGAACCCATACCGCGAACGAAGAAAAGAATGGGGGAAAAAAAACGTGACGTCTTTGCTGTTATGACCATCACCAAACCGGAAGTGATGTAGGTTTAAATTAAGGCTTGACAATCGAAAAGAGGGAATGACTTTCAAAAATATCGGCGAAAAAAGCGACCCCTACCTGTTGAAAAATGCCCAGTTGAGGGTGAAGAAATTAATGTTTTTAGCCAATTTTTCGGCATTTGTCGTCTGAAGGGTCGAGCTTCAAAACGATACTGATCTTGGTAAAATCCATCATTTCTGTCGACAGTTTTAGGCAGACATGCAAACATACATACATACATACATACATTTATATATTGGTAACTAAAAATTTTCGACCCCAACTGATTAAAAAGCTTGCCCTATCTCTGAATACTCTTTATGTCAAATTTCAAATGTTTAGACCAGAAATTGTCTGAGTAATTTGGTAGAGACCGCAGAGGTCAATTTCTTTTTAACTTTGACCCCTATCATTACCTCTTAACATTTATTGTTTGATCTCAAATCAAGTTATTAAGATCATCATCGGCGGTCACTCGTGTCCGAGTAAGACTGTCCTCCGTTGTGGCTTCTGTGGGTCCTCAGGTGAGCATAGAGCCCAATCCTAGACCCAATTTGTCTTGTGCAATTTGGGCAGATAAAGGTAGTGGTGGTGGGGTGGGGTTGGTTGTGTCTGGTTAATAATCTGTCCTTTCTGTGCTTGCGTTTATCCTCAGCAGCTTGATTTAGGTCACTACTATAAAGCGCAGCACCTTTGTGGACAGCGCTCCTCCATGCCAACCTGTTCCCAGCCACGTCCTCCCATGTCTCAAGGTCCATGTGAAACCGCTTTAGATTTGCTTTGATGTTGTCCTTATACCTCATCTTTTGGCCACCCTGGGCACGCTTTCCCTCAACAAGCTGAGAGTAGAAAATCTGTTTTGGGAGGCGGAGATCCGGCATTCGGACAACATGACCAGTCCATCTGAGCTGGCGTTGAGCAACAGTAGCGGTGATAGTGGGAATGTCAGCCTCACTCAGGACGCTGGTGTTGGTGCGTCGGTCCTTCCAACTAATTCTGAGGATTTTTCGGAGGCATCTTTGGTGGTACGTCTCCAGGGTTTTTACGTGCCTCCTGTATGTGGTCCAGGTCTCCGATCCATAGAGAAGAGTGGGCAGCAAGACAGCTTTATATACCATGATTTTGGTCTTTGCCAGAAGGTCACGGTTCTCAAATACTCTCTTCCTTAGCCTTGAGAAAGCCCCACTGGCACAGCTGAGACGGTGTTGTATTTCATCATCTATGTTGGCTTTTGATGATAGGATGCTGCCTAGGTATGGGAAGTGGTCCACATTTTCCAGTCTAGCGTTGTCGATGGAGATGTTTGGGGGTGAGACTGGAGTACTGTTTGATGGTGATTGATGGAGGATTTGGGTTTTTTTTATATTAATTGTTAGTCCTAGCTGTTTGTATGCCCTCGTGAAGGCAACCAGTGTACACTGTAGGTCCTCTTCTGAGAGGGCTACAAGGGCGTTATCGTCTGCATACTGTAGCTCCATAATGGATTTGGTGTTCGTTCGACCTTTGGCCCTAAATCTGTTGATGTTAAAAAGTCGCCCGTCAGTTCTGTACATAATCCGAACTCCATGGGGAAGATGTTTGTCCGTGAGATGGAGGATAGCAGTAATGAAGATGGAGAACAGGGTTGGGGCAATGACACATCCCTGTTTCACTCCCGTATCAACCCTGAAGGGCTCTGTTTCATCTCCACTACTACTGAGGACTGTAGCTGACATATTGTCATGTAGCAGTCTCAGTACCCGAATGTACCTCTCTGGGCATCCAAACCTTGCAAGAACCAGCCAAAGGGCTTGACGGTTCACAGAGTCAAAGGCTTTAGTAAGGTCTATAAAAGCCATGTATAATGGTAAATTTTGCTCCCTGCACTTTTCTTGGACATGTATCTATTAAGATAGATACATGTCCAAGGAACCTATATCTAAAATTTCAATTGTTTATACCCAAAATTGGCGTAGGAGTTTGGTAGAGTTCTTCAAAGGTCAAATCGTTGAACTTTGACCCCTTAACAGCCAAATTTTCGTCCGAAAACAGATTACAAAGATTTTCCCAAATCTCAGTATCCTGTATATCAAATTTCGAGTCTGTAGACTGACAATTAACAGAGTTATTGCATAGGAAAATGTACACAAACAGACAGACACACACATAGAGACACGTTCACTTTTATATATATATATATATATATATATATATACTGTGTGTGCAAAATCAAGACTTCAAGTTCATTGTCTGAGCTGTCAGATATATAAAAATAAAGGTTAAAAACTAAGCGAGTTCATACTAAAAATGTATATGTATGCATGCTCAGAAGTTAGTTGATTTACTTCTGTCAAGATTAACTGTTATTTTTAAAATTTTGACTCCTTAGCAGCTATTTCTACAAGCTAAAAACCAAATTGAAAGTATTCTCGTGGTTTAAATTCTCTATAAATTAAGTTGCAAGTCTATAGACCAAATATTAAGAGAGGACTTTGGTAGAGAAGTTTCGCACACATGCAGACAAGGTCACTTATATATAAATATACACACACACACACATATATATATATAGATATATATATACAGATATATCTATATCTATAAAAACAACAATAACAAAATCTATATAAATATATATATATATATAATCATCCACATACAGTACTGTTGCGTTGTATCACAACTCATCAGTGCAGCAAGACATACATCTTTTCCCAGTCATGGATCGGACCTACAACCATCGTGTTGACAGTCGGCAGCTCTAACCACTAGACCAAGAACCAGTGCCCGTAAATATAAATAAATATATAAATATATATAGGAAACAATAAGAGTAGAAAATGAAGTCACAAAAACTATATATTGGTTTTATATATTTTGAAACTCAATCTTTCGGACAACAAATATCGAAAAATTGGCCAAAAACATTAATTCCTTCACCCAAACCTTGCCAGTTTTCTAAACGGACGCAATGGCAAAGACATTACGTTTTTTTTCACCTTCTTTTCCTCCTTTGCATTACAGTTTCAAGCCTGCCTGCCTACTACCACTTTTTTTAACACCTCTCTCCACCCAAACTGCCTACTGTTGTTTTTCATTCCCCCTCCCCGCTACTACCACTTTTTATCCCCCCCCCCAAAGTTCATTACTACATCACCTACACACACCCTGGCAATGCCGAGTACCCTCACTAGTCTATAATATAAATCTCAAATGTCTGTTAGTGTGTGTCTGTGTATGTTTGTATGTCTTGCTAAAATTTTCATCACACATGATCAACACTGACAAAATTGGTATCGTTTCTAAGTTCAGTCTCTCGGACAACAAATATCCAAAAATTGGCCCAAAATATTCATTCTTTGACTGTCAACTGGGCCGTTTTTCCCAAGGAGAGGTCAGTTTTTTCATTGACAGTTTTGCAAAGTCATTATTCGCCTTGCAATGACTAACCTTATTTTGAACGCCGCAGACGTTGTTTGTCACAATGGCTATGGGGTTTAATTAGTTAGCTTTTTTTATACCTTCATTTCATCCTTTGCATTACAGGTTCGAGCCTGCCTGCCTACTACTTTTTTTTTTTGCGTTTGCACGGGTACTTACTGCTATTTTCATTTTTTTTAGGGGCTTGGTTAATTGCTTTTATTTATTTTTTTTTTTTTAGGGCTCTGTTGCTCAATACCTTTACCATAAAACCTCTCAACACCCAGGCAACGTCGGATACTCCCGCTTGTCTTTAATATTAGACAAAAGTACTAGTATGACACTATTGGTATCATGAACGCATGCAGCGAGGAGCATACTGCGGTGAGAGGGGGTGTTTGACCAGACGGGATAGAGGAAGAGAGGGCAGAAGAGGGAGTGTTGATGTCTGATTGGGACAAAACATAAATGTCTATGGGATTTGTCAGAAAGAGAAAAAACAAATAATAATTGTTTTTATCGCATTGTCGTTATATATCTGTTAACATGAAAGGTTGTTTTTAAAACCTCTGTTGAGAGGTATGAAGAGATCCAGAGATCCTTAGCTGATTAAGGCTGACAACTTAGAATGGGGGTCAAGGGTAAAGGTCGCCACCAAGCATTGTTCAACCTTGAATGACTAATCACTCCTAATAAGTAAAAACCTCAGTGCAAATGAGAGTTAAAATTTGGTAGAGATAAGTTCGAAGAGGAGGAGTAGAAATTAGGGGAACAGAGAGAGAGAGGTGTTGAGTGGACAAGACAAAGGGTAAGCTCTAAGAGGAAGAAAGAAAGGGTGTTTGTAACCACTCTCTGAAGGAGAGGTGGGGAAAAGGGGTTGGATTTAGAAAAAGGAATTCTAAAAAGAGTAGAGCTGTAGCCAGCAAACTGAACGGCTGGGCTGATCAAGCGCTCCCGATTTGGGAGCCCTCAGGGTCTGATGCTATGATGTTAACTAGCCTGTGTTAATGGGGAATCTGTGACTTTACTGCTCTTGTCTTACATCGTTTCATTGCTATAGTCAGTCACCTCAATTTAGACAGTAGCTGTTATGAAGTAATTAAATTAATAAATAGTTTGTTATTGTTATAAACCGGAGTTCTGTTTGTTTGTGGTGAGGACTCTTCATTTTGCAGCAAGCCGCAAGGACCACCGGAGTGATTGATGCACCCGGAAACTACCTACACAGGGTAGGACACAATTCGATTGAGAGGCAAAGCGCCCCACCATGAAAACACAGTGGGTGAAGACGATCAACAGGCCAACTTGTGACGGGACAATGTACAATCGAAAGAACACCTGTCATATCAGGTGGAATCCGACGAGGTTAAGGACACCCGGTGTTGTTGGTGCAGTATCGGTCTCGTTATACTAGCATTATGACCTGGTTATTTAATATTATAGGGGACAGGGTTTCATGCTTAGTTAACGAAGCAAGTAGCATATTGGGTTTTAAGAAAGAAGTTAAAATAAAAACATTCTTGTAAGCTGGTATTTAAGCTGTTCAACGATCGATTCTTGGCTGAGAATTTTAAATGTCTCCAGTTTTTTTTTAGTTTAAGGATCATTAAAGTTAAAAAACAAAAAGAAACTCTTGATTTTCCATAAAAAGTAGTAACCATTTTGTTCTAAGCTTCTGAGTCATTTGTGGTTGACTATTTATCCGGCCATTGTGAAAAAGGGTTGTTAGATATATAATGAGTGTAAATAAGATATTTTGTTTTGTTTTTTAGTAAGAAATTGAACAAAGGCATGTCCTGTTCTTGGCACGGGCTATGCTGAGTGACTCATAAATTGTTTTTTATTTTTAAGTTTTTAAACCCTGTCTAGTGCATTTTTTTTTCAGTATTTTGTTACTTGGATTCTTACAAATCTAATATCAAATTTCCCGGGTATGGAACGTAACTTAGCTATCAGAAGTGTTGCAATATTTTTTAACTCTAATGGGATATGATCCCGCATAGTCGGGAGATTCTATTTATAAACGATGCTGCTAGGAACTAATGAATCAAATTAATTCACGTTCTGCTACCAACTGATCAGAAGCCAGAATTGCTCCATAAAAATTAAACGTTTTCTGTAGCAACTTTGCATATGTTTTCTTTGTGTCAAACACCTCAGACATTTTCCAATATGGCGTCCCTCTCTGCATGAGGCAATTGTGCAAATAACAAAATAAAAATGCAAACATAATAACTACTTATAAACAGAAAATTAAATACTGGTAATCTTACAAAGTGCTGAAAAAAATATTTACAGGTACCATTATTTATTTTTCGATTTTGGTGTGGCTTCACAACCCTTACATGATGCTATTATTTTTTGGTTTTGTTTTAGTTTGTTTATTGAGGTGGTTTTTTATTATATTTTTCTAATTTTTTTACATTTACTATTAAAGTGGATGATTTTAATTATTTATATATTTTCCAACGATTACTTAGGCTACAACCATGTTACTTACTGTGTCAACCACTTACAAATAAGTTAATGCCCCAATATTTTATGCAGATAAGTTTTAAACTAAATTACATTGCCTACGGAAACACTTATTTGTTATATATTTGTTTTCTTACCAATTTTTCTGTGGAGTATTTGGTTTAATTCTCTTTTCCAGACTTATTCTCGACACTGCACAGACATTAACTTTGTTTTTGTTTTTTGTTTTTTGTAGGTAAATTTTTACCTTAGCTCCACCTCCACAATTTTCTTTTAAATGACAACTTTTATAGATTTTCGACTATGCTGATTAAGAAAATCTCATTTAAATTTGGCAAAGACAACTAGTTTTCAAGATATAAAGACCTGTATTAGGTATTGTAATTTAGTGGCTGCCAGATTTGTATGCACACACAATAAACAAATATACTTCTCGCCGACCAACACTGCCAACCCTCATTTTTTTTTTTGGGGGGGGGGGGGGTAATAGTATTTGCAGGTGGGTATGTTGACAGTCAATATAAAAGTTAAATTTGGACACAATATTTTGACAACCCCACCCTAAAAAAATAGGGTGTCTATTCCGAACGGCGTTCTTAACATTAGGAGGTTGGGGATTGATCACTAACAACAACTGTAGTTTAATTTTTACAAGGCAGAGGGAGCATTCTTCCACCGGGCTACGATGTTTAACGAGTCCTGCTAGTTTACAATATAAATGCATTTCAACCAATGTAGGAAGAAGCATTTAAACCAAACCTATAACAGATTTACACGTAAACAATTGTTCTTTAATACTTTTGAATTGTTTGGATTTATTTTAGGATTTACAGATTATTTTTTTACTGAAAGGCAACGTCCCTCGCTTCGCATGTGTTCCGTTTTTTAAGTTTCTAAATAGAAAAAAATTAATAAATAACTTGTGTTATTTATTGTTACATTGAGTTATCCTATAAATCCTTTTGTTTTAATCCTTAATATAAATAATTATTTAAAAAAATCAACAAATACCAAGAAAAAAAATTGAAGAAAAATGTAATTCGATGCTATGATGCAATCAATGTATTTTATATTGAAGATGAAGGAGGAGGAGGAGGAGGAGGAGGAGGAGGAGGAGGAGGAGGAGGAGGAGTGTTAAAAAGGAAACGAAATGCTATTCAATAAATGCTGTTCAAGTGCAATCACTTATTTCCAGAAAGTTCGGGGATTGACATTTAAAACAAAGGCAGACATATTTTAAACTAAGTATGGTAAACGGTAATTGAAAAGGACAAAAGAAACGAAAAATTGGAAGAGCTCTGAAATGCAGAGAAATAGATATGAAATTAGATATCACACACACACACACACACACACACACACACACACAATTATTTCATGCATTTCACATAGGATGTTATAATATTTTATATATCGATTCTCAGTATTTACTTCAACAGTACTCAATAGGGGAGTGGAGCTAGGTAGTAAATTATGAAAATATATATGGCAATTAAACTATGCATTGGTAACATGAAACATTAATATGTGGGCGTAAATAATAATGAATCTGATTGGTTAGCTAACTATATTAAACACCAAATGTATATATGAAAACACCCAGTCACAGGGATGAAACAGAAAAATTGCTATTTATATAATCATATATATATATATATATATATATATATATATATATATATATATATATATATATAATATATAAAGCTGAACGTGTGTGTGTGTGTGTGTGTGTGTGTGTGTGTGTGTGTGTGTGTGTGTGTGTGGTCATGAATAGGCTCCTATATGGTTGACTATTTTAAAAAACTGATTACATATAATGATAGAAGATGTATCGAGGATCAGGAATGGGTATGTTTGATCTGGCAGAACGGTGGTTCATAAAAATTGTGGGGTCTGCATTCGCGCCTGGCCCCCAAAGTATGGAAATAAATAATGAAAAAAAAAATGTTTACAAGGGTTTTTGGTATAGATGTACATAAGAATATTTTGATAAATATGTTTCAACTTAAATAGGGATGGTATGATAAAATTGTGGGGTCTGTGTTCGCGCCTGTACTCCATGGAAATATGGCACAAACTTTAACAAAGACTTTTCATATCTATTTGCTTAAGTATACTTATGTTTCAGTATAATTATGTTTCAGTTTGAAGAAATATGGTATAATAAAATTATGGGGTGTTCATTCACGCATGACCTCCACAGAATGTAAATATGTCACAAAGTTTAACAAGGTTTTTTAAAAGGGGTGAGGGCCCACAATAACACCTTAACTTTAATCTTAATTTACGTTAACTTTTATTTATTTTTTTTGAGTTGAATCATATTATGTCGAATAAATTCACCTCATAAATTCACGTTCTTATTAAAGTGAAAGCCAAAAAAAAAGTCGGAACTTTAGACAATTCTCGACACAAATTTTGCATAACTCTGTTTTTTTCCTTCTCCACTTGCACGTGGCACTCTTTCGAAAATAGATAAATAGATAAATAATAAAAAAAAATAAGAACGTTACTTGTTATCGTGTCAAAAGAAGGAAAAAATCCTGCTCACGTGATTGCGTGTCTTTTTAAAAACATTTACATAACCTTTTTATTTTTATTTATATATCTGTTCAAGCTTCTTTTTTGTTTTTAATTTTTATATAAACTACACATGCCATAATCGAATATTCCTCAAGCACAAAATAACGGAAAACATTAAAATATGTTTATAAATATTCCTTACGTTGAGGGAACTCTCTTAAATTGTTAACACAGAATGCTCAGGTGCCCCTTCTTCAAATTGAAAACGGGGCTCTCCATTTCAAAGTCGCTGCCATTTTGATTTTTTTTTTTAAACCGGTTCGTGAATTAAAAAAAATTTTTTTTTTACAAACTACTTAAAAATACAAACCAATGAACTTTTCTACCATAAAAGTAACTTTTATTGACTATGGTAACATTTATTTCTTGTATATTTATATTATTATATGTATAACATTTTCTCTTTGTAAGGAAACATCATTTTGTTGGTCACTCTTGGCTACGAATGGAAACAAAGTTGATATAAAAAAAAATATATTTTCGCGAAAATTATCTTTACTTTCATCATATTTTGCTTAGGGTAAAATTTTTGAGTATCAAAACCTATCTCTTTACAACCCTCTCCTTTTCATAACCTATCATACTTTCATCAATCACAGTCCATTTTCTGTAGGCTGGTTTTGAACCCAGTCAACGACGGATACTTCTGCTAGTATATATATATATATATATATATATATATATATATATATATATATATATATATATATATATATATATACACACACACACACACAATTAGGTTATCAAAGAGTATATCTTTAACAAAAAACTATCAAGAAAGAAAAAGATCAATACTGTTAAAAGGAGCAATTAAATTAAGTAAAAAATGAATAACAAAAGATATGTAAAGTTTTATTATAACAGGGAGGGAGACCCAACGTTACCTGAGATTGAATGATGATCAACAAATGTTTCACACTCCTTTATTTTTATTGTCATTGAAATTGATGAAATCACCCATTTTTCAATCAAATCGATTGATTGCTCTAGTTGGGGACCCATCATGACGCATGCCTCTCGTACTGACTGAGTTCACAATAGTTTACATTGCACTGTAGAGAACGTAGTGTTGATTTTATAAAATTATTTTTTATACAATGACTTGAATCAAAGTTTTCAATGCACAAGTAAAGTATCATTCTTCAGTTGTGCTCTGAACAGAAACATTCGTTTTGAACGCGCCCCTATCATATCAAAGACCCTACTGTTGATTTTATATGCGTGGCTATATTGCTTGTGCAGTGATAATGGCTTGAATTTAAGTTTTAAATGAAAAAGTCAAGTATCATTGTGCAATTGTGTTTAAACAGAAACATTCATTTTGAACATGATCCTGTCAAGAACTTACTGTTGATTTTATATGTTTGGCTTTTTTGGCTTGTGTGATAATAAAACTTTTCAAATGCATTTGTGATGTTAGGCTGTGTAAGGTGTTAACTTTGATCAAAATCGCATGTTCCTTCTTTCATCAGATGATTTCGGTTATCAATTATCAATCAAAGAACACTGTCATACACATAAAGTACTTTGTGTGAAATCTCATAGAAATTGGACCAGCTGTTTTGGAGTCCATAATGAATGAATTAACACGCACACACACACACACGCACACACACACACAGTTCCTTTTATATAATAGAAGATATGCTTATTTTTTGTGGCTTACAAATTGTAAAATGCTTTGGCAATTTCTGGGACTGATTCAGAATTCTCCTAGTTTAAACTGAATTCCTATATACATATACGTGTGTGTGGGGTTTATATATATATATATATATATATATATATATATATATATATATATATATATATATATACACATACAGACAGACAAACAGAGAAGGGAAACAAAAAGACATAATTTAAATGTTGTCTATGCAAATGTAATTACAACAGAGAACTGAAGTGACTGAGGTGATTGGACAATTAGTGTTTGTCATTCACCACACAGCATTGAAACAGTTGAACTAAAAATGTATCACCTACTTACAAACTAATCTCCCTTAATCCAAACATGGATTATCATAATATGATCTATATCAAGTAAAGCTAGATACAATTAGGCAAAAAATTGAAAAGGCAAAACCCTACTTATTTCAATGGCATCATTAAAAAATGCTTTATTTGAAATTATTTTAATAGGATAAAATATTATGTGGAAAAAAGATAAAATTAATTAATTACATTAACTTAATTAAGGTGTTTTATATATAAAATAAAATATAGAATATTTTTAATGAAAGCATAATGTAGACTATTGACATGGTTCTGAGAGCAGCCAAAAAGGATGTGGCACATTGGATTAAAAACAAAAGTAATCTGTTAATAAACAATCGTAACTACATATCTATGCAGTGTAAACTACATGATATCCAAAATATAAAATTATATTGTGTCATTTTAAAAGTCGGTCTTAAATAGCATTTAAACTGATAAATCAAACCTTGATTCTCATGAGATAATTTTCATTTGTTATTCTTTTCTCATGGTATTAGCACTATTTTTCAATTATGAAAAATCAAATGCAGTCAAAGGGATAATTCACATTTTTAATTGAAGAGCTGTCTCCTTTAAAACTCACCAATTATTTATTTTTTTGTAAAAGTTTTAAAATGCGCAAACAAATAAAAATTAAAGATTAAAATAACTTTACAATATCCCGGGGAATGCAGAGTAGATACAGTCAGTACACTAATAAACAAATGCAATGTAGTGTATAATCTATATAAATAAAACAGTAGACGTATGTGTGTGTAACTATCTAACAGGTAATCTCTGGAAGTACTGATCACATAGCACTGAAATTCTCAGGAAATAGTATTCATGCGCCAAGGGTGGCAAATAATATCTTTGCTTACATGCATGTATATCGCATACACACATCGGCAAATTTACATGTAAAATGTTCATTAAGCATTAGGTGACATTTTTTTTTTGTGTGTGTGTGCATGCGCGTTCTTTCGTTTTTTTTCTCAGTCTGGAACGCTCGGTTCTTTTTACTTTCAATTCTAACTAATGACGCTAACTCATTTTTTTAATGTTTTTGTATTAACCCCCCCCCCCCAAAAAAAAAATAAAAAAACGAAATCATGCGTATATTTTACTCGCGGTTTGAAATTTGTAAATATGAAAACAAACCTATAAATCTTTTTTACGATCTCATATTTACTTAATTTCATACATTATTTTAAGACGAGGGGGGATGACACGGAATACGGACAGTGCTGAAATAATAACGTTATTATTTAGAAAGCCATTCTTAATATGGGGAAGGGGAGGCATTATTTAAACTATTCTGTACTTTCACTTAACAATTTATTAAATAAGAAATTGACATGTATTATTTCTATTTTTGTTTAGTAGCAGTTAATATTAGGATCTGTTTCTCAATCCAATTTCTTGATTAGCTTATTGTAAAGCAAGTGTTGCCTAATCACTAACTGCACTTTGAAATATTTATTTTTTGAGTAGCATGAATTTTAAATAAGGTGCTTAGCATGAATTTTAAATTAAGGTGCTTTTACAGTGTAGTACGCATATTTAAAAAATACAAACAATTTATAATGAAATCATGTATTTCGAAAACCTGTTGAGTCATTTTCCGGAAGTGACGTCATGTGTTGATGATGGGGGGGGCAAGCACGATTATGTTGCTTTAAAAAATACTCTGGAGGCTGCCAGGGATTACCAAACCTTCTTTTTTAGGTAAGGTTGGGGTGTGGTGAATTAGTGCCTGTTCATTCTCCCAAGCAATACCACCACTTTTTCTGTTTATGGAGAGGGGGCCAGTAGATGATTTTGCTGAAATGCTGCATCAAAACAGATACTACACTTTGATCTTAGCCAAAAGGCCAAGTAAGCGTAATATAGTTTTCTACCAGGCATTACCTCCTCCAAAAATAAAAAGTAATCGACACAGCATATATTTTAAGAGGTGGGGAAGGGAATATGGAGTAAGCCCCAGTAATGGCTGAAGCAGCAGGTTATGGTCTCAAAATTACTTTATTTCATATATATTTTAAAAGGAGTAGGAATACAGAGTCAGGCCCGGAAACGGCTGAAGCAGTTTACGATCTCAAAATTACTTTATCTAATATTAAAAGCTGAAACAGTCTACGATTCAGGCATTACATTATTTCCTGTTTGTTTTTAAAATAGTGTGGTGGGGAACATAAAATCAGTCCAGGAAATGGCCGAAACCGTTTACGAGTTAAACATTACTATATTTCATTCATATTTTTAACAGTGGGGTGGGGCTTACAGAGTCAGTCCCGGAAATGGCTGCAACATTTTACATTTTAGACATTAATTTATTTAATGTATATTTATAACAGTGTGGTGGGGGATAAGAAGTTAGTGTCGGAAATGGTCGAAACAGCTTACGATTTAAACATTACTTTATTTCATGTATATTTTTAACAGAGATTATTACATAGTTATTGTTTTCGTAAGGGGGAAGCGATAATGTGGGTTAAAATTATGAAAAATGATTGTCTAAATTAGTAACATATCCAAGAATTATGAAAAATGATGAAATGTGAGTTAATTGATTGGTATTTTTTTTATGAAATAATCGGCCCAGACAATATATCAAAGTTATTATTTTCGTAAGGGGGGAGGGGCTAAATATGGGTTAAAATTATAAAAAAAACGATTGTCGAAATTAGTAACATACCCAAGAATTATGAAAAATGATGAAATGTGAATTGATCGATTGGTGTGTTTGTAATGAAATAATAAACACAGAACAAATATCAGAGTTATTATTTTCGTAAAGATGGGGGCATTATGTTGGTTACAATTATAAAAAATGATTGTCGAAATTAGTAACATATCCAAGAATTATGAAAAATGATGAAATGTGAGATTGGTATTTTTTTAATGAAATAATCGACCCAGAAATTATATCAAAGTTATTATTTCCGTAAGGGGGGTTGCGATAATGTGAGTTACTATCATGAAAAATGTTTGTCGAAATTAGTAATATATCCAAGAATTATGGAAAATCATAAAATGTTAATTTATTGATTGGTGCGTTTGTAATAAAATAATCGACCCAGACAATATATCAAAGTTATTTTTTTTCATAAAGGGTAAAGCGATAATGTATGTTACATATAAAAAATAATTACAGAAATTAGTAACACATCCAAGAATTATTAAAAATGGTGAAATGTGAGTTAATTGATTGGCCTAGACAATATATCAAAGTTGTGATTTTCATAAGGAATGGCTAAAATGTGGGTTAAAATTACGAAAAATGATTGTCAAAATTAGTAACATATTATTATTATGAAAAATGATGAAATGTGAGTTAACTGATTGGTCTGTTTGTAATGAAATAATCGGCCCAGACAATATATCGAAGTTATTATTTTAGTAAGGGGTAGGCGATAACGTGGATTACAAATATCAAAAATGATTGTCAAAATTAGTAACATATCCAAGAATTATGAAGAATAAATCGATTGCTGTGTTTATAATGAAATAAACAACCCAGATAATATATCAAAGTTATTATTTTCGTAAGGGTCATAATATGGGTTAAAATTATAAAAAATGATTGTCGAAATTAGTAACATATCCAAGAATTTATGAAAAATGATGAAATGTAAGTTGATTGATTGGTATGTTTGTAATGAATTAATCGGTCCAGACTATATATTAAAGTTATTATTATCGTAAGGGGGGGGTGCGATAATGTCGATTAAAATTATGAAAAATGATTGTCGAACTTAGTAACATATCCAAGAATTATGAAAAATGATGAAATGTGAGTTAATTGATTGGCGTGTTTTTAATGAAATAATCAACTCAGTCAATACATCAATGTTAGTATTCTTCATAAGAGGGGGGTGATAATGTGGGTTAAAATTATGAAAAATGATTGTCGAAATTAGTAACATATCCAAAAATTATGAAAAATGATGAAATGTGAGTTAATTTATTCGTGTGTTTGTAATGAAATAATCAACCCAGACAATACATCAATATTATTATTTTTCGTAAGAGGGGGCGATAATGTGGGTTAAAATTATGAAAAATGATTGTCGAACTTAGTAACATATCCAAGAATTATAAAAAATGATGAAATGTAAGTTATTTGATTGGTGTGTTTTTAATGAAATAATCAACCCAGACAATACATCAGTTATTTTTTTTCGTAAGAGGGGGACGATAATGCGTGTTAAAATTATGAAAAATGATTGTCGAAATTAGTAACATATCCAAGAATTTATAAAAATAATGCAATGTGAGTTAATTGATTGGTCTGTTTGTAATGAAATAATAAGCCCAGACAATTTATCAGTTTCTGTAGGTGATCAACAATATTTTTCCGAATTTTCAATGTTAACTTCTGAGAATGACGTCACAGTTGTAGTGGTGAGTAGAAGGACACATGATTATGTTGCTTTTTAACGTGCTCTGGAGTTCTCTATGAATTAACAAACCTTCACTTTTGGGGTGAGCCTGGAGGGAGTAATGACAATTTTGGGGTGGTGCAATCTCCCACAATGTCATATTCCAAATATATGGAATAACTATGGAATCATATTTTGGAAATGACATCGTTTCTCTTACTAATGTGTTGTTGGCAGTTGTGGTAGTAATGGGGGGACTATATTTATATTGAAAATTGTGGTAAAGTAAAAGTTGCTTAATGATAATTCGCGTCAATGCATTTATGTAATTATAAGGAAAAACTGCTGAGTTATGGTCAAGAAATGATATCATTTCACTTAACATGATGCTGTCAGTAGTAGGGAGGGAAGAACCCAGTAATGTGGAATTTTGTAGTGATCCATTTTCTAAAAATTATTTAAGTTTTCTTAAAATTATGCTAGCCTTGGTAGAAAGAGAAATTATTTCATATATGTTGTACAATACCTGTTGAGAGTATGTTAAATTGTTTCATATATGTATATAGATTACCCATCCGAAGGTAGGTAAACATATTTTAAATATGTGTTGCAAATTACCCGCCCCAAAAAGGTAAAATTATTTCATATACATTCTGTAAATTACTTGTCCTAGGGAAGGCACAATTATTTCATATGTGTAATAGCCGTCCTAGGGTAGGTAAAATATTCTTTTGCTGGAAATAGCAAATGATACATACACATTAAAAATTCCTCTCTCCAAAGAATAACAATTATATTCAAAATCAACTTCAATTTTCTCATTGTTTATATGGTCCCTAGCAAGGTTGTGTAGCCCAGTAAGTAATACATAAAAAGTTATTGATAAACAATTGCAACCAGTGATCAATGTTCATTTGGGTTGTGTTCATAAATTTAATGCATGTGCAGTACATCCTAAAATTTGAACATTTCAAATAGAATATGTTATTGTAAGTTTTTTTTTAAGAAATTAAGTAGAAATCACATTCTTGCATGTATACAATAAGTATGAACATTAAACACCATAGATTTATTCACAAAAACTCAATTGTATCAAATCTCTTAGAAAGTATTGTCATTATAAAGAAATATTTGTTAGCTGTAGACCTTTTTTATTTATACTTTTGATAATCTATCATGAAAAGGTAGGCATTTAAAATAATACAAAACATTTCATAAAAGAGTTTTTGTCAGAACAATAAAAGTAAAAGCTGCTCCTAAGTGTTTTTAATTAGACAACGTGT
This sequence comes from Euprymna scolopes, assembly GCF_053919585.1. NCBI lineage: Eukaryota > Metazoa > Mollusca > Cephalopoda > Sepiida > Sepiolidae > Euprymna > Euprymna scolopes. Next base: position 104,452,857 of record NC_136500.1, on the reverse strand, counting down.
CCTCTCTGTGACGATTATTATTTATATATTATTTATAAATGATAATGTAAGAATTATTTTCTGATGATGTCAAATTGACTGTTAGATTATTACAAGATGCTCGATATTTTATCAAAATGGTAAGATTATGAAAATTGATATTTTATAGAGAAGTTTTTGGAGATGTTGATCTGTATTTTCACAGTAAATGTTTTATTTCACGATTGCATGAAAATGTACTCCTAGTAATCAAAATGAAACATGATGATTGTAACTGAATAATATTTCATTTCAGAATATATTTTGTTGTGTGAATCTATTCCTAAATTCATGCGAGGAGTTCTTAAACAAATAAACAGATAGAAACTACAACTTGATGTATAATTTATAAACAAGTAAACAAACAGGAACTACACCTTCATCTATATTAGATGTTGTGAATATGAAAAAATTAAAATGTCATATTTCCTTTTTTAACAAAAGTGTTATAGCTGAAAAATGTAAGAGTTAAATTTTAAGTTAAATTTTAAGTTAAACAAAAAAGAGGCGCAAACATGTTTTAACAATGACTTTCAATACTTTTACCTCTATCGTCTCTGCAGAAAGGTTCTATACATGAAAAACAAAAACACCATTTTGAAATATTTATAGTCATTTAAGAACGTGTTGTTTGAAAATACTTTATCATATTTTACAGGCCATTTATAGTTTTCTTTCTATAAAAGTGACCACACAGAATTTTTTTCAGAATTATCATTTACGACTTCAACTACATTTATTAACTATCAAATTTGTCATTTTAATTTCAAAATTTCATTGATTAGTCTTACACTTTTCTGATTGGTTTTTAATAAAATTTTTAAAATTTATTCTTTTCTCCTTCTATTCATTGTATTTTATGTCAGGCTCGAAATCTTAAAAAAAAAAAAAGAAAGTTAAAGGTTGAGAAGGAGAAAGCATTGGATATGAGGGGCGTGCAATAAGTAATGCCCCTGACCCAATTCCAGTTGTCTGATCTAGCTGAAATTTTGCATGTGCAATGACTTATATCTCTACGGGTTATGCAGCAAATTACAGCACTGAACTAATTGTGGTTTCTGTTTTACATGTGTTTGAACTGAGTCAGGTATGAAATGGAGCCTGTTGAATGTCGAGCAGTGATCCGGTTTTTGTATTTGAAAGGACGCACACCACAGGAGACTTTTGATGAAATGAAAGAAACTTATGGTGATAATGCCCCATCATATGACCTTGTAAAACGCTGGCAACGTGAATTCAAACATGGCCGGAAGTCTGTGGAAACAGATCCCCGACCTGGTCGTCCCCCTTCTGCCATTGATGAGACATCTGTCCGTCAAGTTGAGGCTGCCATATTGGAAGATCGGCACATTACTATTCGCCAAATAGCCCAAGATGTCAAGATTAGTACAGGGTTTGTGGAAACTATCATTCATTACCATTTGCATATGCATAAGGTGTCTGCCAGATGGATTCCCAGGTTACTCACACCATTCCAGAAGCGAGAACGTGTCAAGTGCTCGAGGATGAATTTGGAGATGTGCCAAGAAGATGAGTCAAAGTTTTTCAAAAGACTGATTACACAGGATGAAACCTGGGTCCATCAGTATGATCCAGAGACCAAAGCCCAGTCAATGCAGTGGAAGCACTTGGACTCACCACCTCCAAAGAAGGCAAGGGTGCAGCCCTCCGCTGGCAAGGTCATGCTCACAGTCTTCTGGAACCAGGACGGAGTAGTGATGACAGATTTCCTGGTAAAGGGTACTACAATTACAGGAGCCTATTATGCTTCACTTTTGAGGAAATTAAGGGAAGCGATCAAAATCAAGAGGCGGGACAAGATCAGCAAAGGTACCCTCCTCCTGCAGGACAATGCTCCGGTCCACAACTCGCATGTCGCGAGATCAGAAGCACAGGCGTGTGGTTATGAAATCCTACCCCATCCTCCCTACTCTCCTGACCTTGCACCCTCTGACTTTCACCTCTTCCCAACCATGAAGTTGTTTTTGAAAGGAAAGCGTTTACCAGATGATGAGAAAAAGTTGAGTTAAACTTATTTTAAATCGAAATCAAAAATCTGATCATGTGATAATTTTGAAATACCCAACTTTTTCTCATACTTTTCAAACAACAAATACTTTCATTCTGTGATCCTGTTTACTATGAAGATAAGCATTTCATGACATATAACTATTAAGATAAGCATTTCATGACATGTAACTATTAAGATAAGCATTTCATGACATATAACTATTAAGATAAGCATTTCATGACATATAACTATTAAGACAAGCATTTCATGACATGTAACTATTAAGATAAGAATTTCATGACATGTAACTATTAAGATAAGCATTTCATGACATATAACTATTAAGATAAGCATTTCATGACATGTAACTATTAAGATAAGCATTTCATGTCATGTAACTATTAAGATAAGCATTTCATGACATGTAACTATTAAGATAAGCGTTTCATGACATATAACTATTAAGATAAGCATTTCATGACATGTAACTATTAAGATAAGCATTTCATGACATATAACTATTAAGATAAGCATTTCATGACATGTAACTATTAAGATAAGCATTTCATGACATATAACTATTAAGATAAGCATTTCATGACATATAACTATTAAGATAAGCGTTTCATGACATATAACTATTAAGATAAGCATTTCATGACATGTAACTATTAAGATAAGCGTTTCATGACATATAACTATTAAGATAAGCATTTCATGTCATGTAACTATTAAGATAAGCATTTCATGACATGTAACTATTAAGATAAGCGTTTCATGACATATAACTATTAAGATAAGCATTTCATGACATATAACTATTAAGATAAGCATTTCATGTCATATAACTATTAAGATAAGACATGTAACTATTCTGTTGTTGTGATATCATTCTCCCAGGCATTAATACCTCCTTTTATGAGATTGAATGGGGGGAGAGAGGGGTAGCAGTGTTTGTTCATCATGACATTATCTTTTCAGTCATTACCGCTTCTTTCAGAGATCAGTGTATGTAGTTTGATTATCATTCTTCCAGTATTTTAGCAAATATATGGAGTTCCTGTTTGTTCTTGAACTCCTTGTAGGGTTTTAGAGAATTTGCTAGTTAAGGCATTAAGTGAAATCGCAATTTATTGCAGTTATAAATTGCCAAATAAAAAATTGAAAAAATGTTGGATATGTAAAACAAATATATATAAAAACAAACCGCACATATTTCAGCTTGCATGAAAATCCTCTCATGTTGATCCGAAATGCAAAATAATTCTTTAGAGAGAATGTATTCCAAAATAAGCCCAGTGTGACGATGCATATAATCCGATTGGAAACCTTTCAAAACAGCTGAAATAATGAAAATTGTTTGTTTTTTCCCGGACAGTGCAGTAGCCCAAAGAGAAGACTGTCCCTAGTAAAATGGGACTTAATAGTAAAAAGTGAGAAATCCAGTATGATAACCCTCATCATCGGCTTAATTAGGAAAATGATTTCAAATTAAATTTTAAAGTAATTAAGTTCAGGCTAAGCGGAAAAAAATCAGTCCGTGAAAGCTCTGACCGGAAATTGTCTAGACAGAATGAAACAGATCTTTCTATAAAGTGTTAAATTCGATGTCATTATTAAAAAATTGTAGGAGTGATGATTATAAAGTTTTAAGTGTTGCAGAATCATAGCTTATTAAGGCTGTCAAAAAGTCATCATGATGATAAAGATGACAAAATAATAATAATAATTAATGAAAATCCTCTAGAAACGAATGGAAAAATTGCCATTTTTCTCTTTTGGCAAACACAGACAGATTGTTGCCTATTTATATATGTATATGTATGTGTGTATGTATGTGTATATATATATATATGTGTGTGTGTGTGCGTGTATATATATGTATATATTGTGACGTGACCCGGGTCTAGCCTAGGGGTTAGGAATTCCGCAAGAATTCTATACCCAAATACACGTCGTAAGAAAAAGAAAAAGTGTGGAATTTTGTCGGCCGTAATAATATCACAACCGCATGGCATTTCCCAAGTTTCGAATCAGTGGAATCGTCATGGACTACCCGATAACATTCACGTTTAATAATAAAGATGGCAGGGAATGAAAAAGGTTGGACACCAAATGAATAACGTAAAAATATATAAATTTATTTTTCAAACAAAAAAACAAATGAAGGAAATAAAAATAATAAAACAGTCATAATGAGAATCCAGTCACAGACAACATCAGATCAGGATTGGGGGGGGGGGTCATTGGTGGAGATATATTATTTTTTCTCTTCCTTTTCTCTCCTTTTCTTTCTTTTCTTTTTTGATAAAACACAGAGTCACAGTTAAAACAAAATATTAGAATATTCGAATTGAAAGTCAGGTCACAGACTTTGGCAAAACAACAAAAGGCCAACTCAAAAGGGGGGCGCGGGAAATGGGGGTCGTTGTTCATCCTTGTCACTCTAGAACTAAACAAAAGTTTCTCTTAGCTAGAATCTTCTTTCACCATAATACTGCATTTGCCCTTTCGTACTTGGGGACGTCCTACTTAGCACCCAATTTTTAAAACATTTTTTTATTAGCGTGTAAAAACAAAAAAAGATAACAATAAAGGTAATACAATAATTCATTTGTGTCGAGGGCGGGAAAAAAAAAAATTCCAGTAGTTATTAATAGGCCCCTCCCAACCCCGTCTAGTTGATAGACTGCCCGTTCCACTTTGGTTTGTAAAGGAACCTGAGCTCTTGCAGGCCTGTCTCTAAGTGGGTATGCTCTCTAGATAGGACAAAAAAAAAAAAAAAAAATTGGGGTGGGTGGGGGATGCGGGATTAGTGATTGATTTCTTTATCTCCAATATAGGTTAAATTTAGAGAGAGGGGTGAAAAGAAAAAATTGCAATTAGGTGGGGGTGGGCATCTTGGAGGCTTCCTAATCGGGAGGGGGGGGGGTCGTTGGATCACTCACTCAGCTAGCTAAGAGGCTAAGAATAAAATTACACTTGACGGAACTGCGCATTCCACACCTAGGCAGGGACACGTATTCAAATTTGACTCCTCTTCATACACACAGACTTGCTACATGTATCCATTTTCTGTCAAATGCCTCGTGATGCAGCCTTCTTCTATCACATCTGATCTTCACCAGTAGTTGGTGTTTAAAGAAAGCGATCAGATCCTGATCAGTAAAAGACAACACCCCCCCGGCCATCTTGCAGACGCGACGTCAAAATCACCATTCTCGTCACGGCCAGGATCGTAACATAGACCATTTGTCTTTCCCTGTCCCATGGCGGCTTCACGTTGTAAACGACATCGGATACGGTAATTGGGCGAAGATGCTCGGGATCGATGCGAGCCGTCACCTCGCTAACATATGAGCAGTACTGGCGGAGTTCGCGGCAATCGAAGAAAGCATGATCAGTCGCCTCTACAGTTGTTGTTCCACAGCGGGGACAAGCAGGCGACTCCAAAAAACTAGAACTGCATTGTATGTTGTTAAGTGGAAGTGCATTTTAGGCCAATCACCAGGTCAGAGAGAACTCTGAATTATTCAGATGACTTGAACCTGGCGCCCAATTCCACGTGGAGCAGATCTCACTCTGTTGCCAACAAAAGCGCATGCATAGCGGGTCGTCGTCGCCCCCCCCTCACTTTATCCCTGTGGAGTTCCCTACGGGTACAGTCACAAGGTCGCTGTTTTAGCGCGACTCAGCACTCTTTCAGGAAGGCTGAATCTCCCCGCAGCATGTGACGACTCTCGACCAGCTCAACCACCACTCTCATGTTGGCTTTCTTGAAAGATATTGTTGTTGGTATGCCTAGGAAACCTTTTTTTTACCCTCATTGCTACTGTATAACTTCCCAGGTGGACACTGTTTGCATAGATCAGCAGGAGCATTGCCAACAAAAGCGCATGCATAGCGGGTCGTCGGCGCCCCTCACCCTCACTTTATCCCTGTGGAGTTCCCTACGGGTACAGTCACAAGGTCGCTGTTTTAGCGCGACTCAGCACTCTTTCAGGAAGGCTGAATCTCCCCGCAACATGTGACGACTCTCGATAGAGGGGTCGAGAATGAGGTCGGAAAAGGCAGCAGTAATCGCGGGCTGCCATGGTTGCTTCTCTTGAAGGTAGTGGCTCAGAAAGGCCAGCCTTTCGGCGTCTTGGTGTTTTTTTTTTGTGCTGCTGGTTTTGCTGCTGCGACAGTTGTTGTTGCAGCTGCTTTTGCGGCTTTGGCTGCTGCAGCTGTTGTTGTTGCTGCAGCTGCTGTTGCTGCTCCTGCTGCTGCTTATGTTGTTGCTGCTGCTGTTGTCGTTGCAACTGTTGTTGCTGCTGTTGCTGTTGAGCAGGTGGTTGGGTTGATGTGGAGATAGATGTTTTTCCGTTTACGCCCTGCCACCGTACTCCATTGATCCTTGGGCTTTGCCAACTCAAGGGCTGATGTTGGTGATTCCAAAGTTTCAGTGGCTGTTGCCACCCCTACTACTTGGTTGGCTTGGAACTGCTTTTTGGGGGCAGTTCTTTGCCATGTGGCCCTGCTTCAAACAAAACCAGCAGTGAGGGTGCCGACCCTCAACCACCACTCTCATGTTGGCTTTCTTGAAAGATATTGTTGTTGGTATGCCTAGGAAACCTTTTTTTTTACCCTCATTGCTACTGTATAACTTCCCAGGTGGACACTGTTTGCGTAGATCAGCAGGAGCATTGAATATTTGTACTCGGATTCTCCTCCTGCCCCGATACTCTGGCATTAACTTGATACCTGCGCATTTAAGTTCTGTGCATGAGAACTTTTATGCTTCATCCTTGTTGTGGAGCAGTACGTCCCACATCGCAAAGCTCCTCTGGTGTATATACTTGGTGGGTATATTCAGTTTCTGGAGGAGCTCTGCCATTTCCTCTTTTTTCATCCCCTTGAGCTGATTTGCCCGGATGTTTAAAGTGATGAAGGACAGGATCTTGTCCTCCATTGCCTCCCAGTCCACAGGTATTGGCTTGAGGACGTTCCCCTCAATATATTCCTTGTACTTGGTAAGGTATAAGTCTTTATATTCCTGTGGGGAGAGTCTCTTATCAGCGGTTTTACCCCATGCAGATCCCTCGGATGTCTTGGGAAGGGTCTTTTGTGGGGTTAAAAGATCGTCCTGCTGTCTTGGAGGTGTTTTGTGAGACAAGTTTCACTTTAGTGGTTGATTCTCCCACGCTTTGCTTGGGTGTGTCAAGTACTGTTCCCTTATTTGGGGAGCTTCCCTTTGGGGGAGCATCCCCCTTCATAATGTCTCTGTAGGCAGCTACCTCCTTGCCAGCGTTCATTTCTGCCCTTGTGGGGAGCTTCTTCCCTGGTAATGCCTTTTGGGGCTGCTGCCCCTTGGTTTGGAGGATCTCGTGGGTGTGCCTCATCAGTTTGGTAATTTGCTCCCTCTTTGGGGGAGCTGCCCTCGTAGAGAGCTTCTCCCTGGGCACAGTCTTTTGAGGCTGCTGCCCCTGCTTTCATGTTGTCCGGGCGGTACACCTCTTTGGTTTTGAGTGTTGCTCCCCATGTGGGCAGTCGTCCTTTTGGGGAGTTATCATTTCCTTGCCTGGTGTTGTTTCTTTTTTTTCTCTGCCCTGTATCTGTGGTTTCCATGGTCAGTCAATGTGTATGGTAAAATCTGAAAAAAAAATCACTGTTTTGAGTGACGTGGAGACGGCGTCTAAAGTGGGGAGCCGACTTTGGCGCAAAAAAGAAGTGGTGCCAAAGGCGGCAAGAGGGGAGATAGAACTGAGGGAGTGGGAAGTTAGTGGAGGGAAGAGAGAAAGTGTTTCCGACCCTCCACCGAGCAAATTAGGCACAAGGCCGATTTTTAATGTGAGGAGTGAATGGGAAATGGGGACCAACTCCCCGGGGAGTAGGGGAGCTGGATAATGACAATTGGTATGAAGGGTTGCCCCTACATTGACCAAGGTCTTATATGTGGAGTTTCCCCCACATATGGTCTTTGCTTGCAGTATCTGCTCCGGCAGATACTACACTTTGATCTTGGCCAAAAAGCCAAGAAAAGCTCTATTTATTTGCTCCCCCACCGAGCAAATTAGGCACAAAGCCAATTTATAACGTGAGAAGTGAAGGGGAAATGGTGACCAACTCCCCGGGGGGTAGGGGAGCTGGATAGTGACAATTGGTATGAAGGATTGCCCATACATTGACCAAGGTCTTATATGTGGGGTCGCCCCCACATATGGTCTTTGCTTGCAGTATCTGCTGGATCAGATACTACACTGATCTTGGCCAAAAAGCCAAGAAAAGCTTAAAAAACTAAGAACAGTATCTATTAACAACAGACCTTTGATCTTAACCAAAAAGGCCAAGCACAAAAGTGTTACGGACAGACCGACCAACAGACCGACCGACCGACCGACCGAGTGACTTATAGATTCGCTTGCACGCGACTAAAAATATTGTTCAAATGAATTGGATTTCACTTCATAAGAATGTTGAGAAATATTTTTTATATGTTGATTCATGTAAAAATACAAAATACACTCCTAAACAATCTACTAAAATTTTGACGAGTTTGTTCATTATCTTGTTTATCACTATCCACCTTTCGTCTATGCAAGAAGGTTTTAAATGGTGGGAAGAAAGTCGAATAACATAAAAAGTGAATGATAAGAGAAGTTGTTCAAGGAATGAAATAGTATAATTAAAAGAGAAAAGAGCAAGAGAGAAGAGAAATAGAGGAATACAGAGAGAAAAGAGGGTGAGTAAGGGATACAAGTGGGAAAAGATTGGTTTTCTAACATAGCAAGGACTTTTTTTGAAAATCTGTCTTTGTAATGGAATGATGTAAATAATTAAAGAGTGAATGAGATAGGATAGAAGGTGAGAAAGAGGAGGAAGATAGAGAAAGAACGAAAAAGAAAAAGGAGAGAGAAAGAGAGAGAAAGAGAAAGCAGGAAGAAAAAGGTCTATTATGACATCATAATGGATTCTGACTTTGTCAAATCCTTTGAATTCTTATAAAACATGACTATCAACAAACGACGAAAGAGACGTTTAGTAATATAAAAAATATTTAAATAAGTATTATTTCTATAAAATTATAGAGATAATACTTATTTAAACATTTTTTTCTACCAAATGACGAACAATTCTATATTAATCTTTAGAGACATCCATTCTGGTTTCTGTATATTCTGGAAAGCGCTTAATTAATCTATATTAATCTAAAGGAAGTTTTTGTATGCAAGCGCAAACTTCTGAGCCATTGGATTGATGTGATATTTGAAACTGGAACTTTATATATCATGTAACTTTGGCTATATATTTTTTCTCATAAAAATTTCATAAATATCAAGTGAAACTTTTTGAACGGAGAGTAATTTATCGACGGATGCATACAAAAATGTTTTGCCTTGAATATTTATGAAATCGAAACTGACAAGTGACTTAAAGTTGTTTATGATTGCTTCATGTATTTGTTTAACCTAACTCCCTGCATTCTTAAAGGACTCAAGAGTATCTCAACATCATGATCTCAATACAAGTTGAACATTTCACCTATTAACAATAAAGGCTAGTACTCTGCTTAGTAAAGACTTACAAAGAGATTCAAGTGATGTATTTTTTAAATCATACTCACTCGATGTGTAATTAAGTCTCTTTTAGACAAAGTTTGCATTTTTCTTTCATATTTCAAATAGTGATTCTCAATAAGTATTTACTTTTTGATCATATTCTCTTCTATTTATGTCATATATAAAGTAAAGTCGTTCTTTTCCTCATTTATTTGACTTTAATAGCTTTGTTAACAAAATGTACACATGGTCAAAATTCTTCAACAAATCAGTTTTGGCAAATCTTGTTCCATGATGTTAAAATCAAAAATGTTATTTTTTATCGATTTTTTTATTAAATCCTACTGAATGTTGTCTTAGTTATGAATAAAAAAAAGAGAGTTTTCACCTCCTAATTTAGATGTATTGCTACCCTCTCTACAAAATGAGTAACACACATCTTTGAAGATTAATCAGTGAAAGGAAGTTTTAATTTGTCCCTTTTGGTTTATTTCTCTCCTTGCTTTCGTTGTATTTCGTTGACAGGAGACAAAAGCAGAAAGTAAAGAGGAAAGTAAGACAAGAGGAATGTCATCTCTTCTAGTTTAAAAAAAAAAGAAGTTTTAATTTGTCCTGTTTGCTTTCTTTCTCTTCTTTTTTGTTCCATTTCAGCAAAGAAAGAGAAATAAAAGAGAAAGAGTGTGAGGAAGACAGAAAGAAGCTTGTTCTAGTTTTAAACAACATTTGACTGTAAAAATTTATTCAGTGGCTCAATCAGTTAGGTTGGTCAACTTAGAGGCAGAGGTTATGAGTTTGAATTTTATCCGGGCAGAAGTAATTTTACTCTAATTTCTGATTACAACATCATGCAAATAGTTTCATAGTACTTTGATGTTTTTCTATAATCTACATGAATTACAGAAATTAAGAGTCCAGATAACACCAGATATCTTTGTTAGAATTCTCATAATAGATTTAGAAATTTTATCAGAAAATTTCGTACCAATATCTAACCCAGAAAGTCAGATGAAAATTTTACCAATCAAATCTCACATTTCTCTAAAACTATTAATGTTTAAGTTCTTTCCCATACAATATTTTTAGTTGGACAACAAATAACTTTCGTTGGCCATTGTAGTGATGTTCACAAATTTCTCTAAAACTATTAATGTCCTAATGTTCTTATCTTCATTGCCTGCTAACAAAAAAGATTGCTTTGTTGTAAATTTATCATATCTTGTGTAAATTAAAAATAACTTCAATGAACTTTGATATTAGTCAACATATCTTATTTTCGTTAAATGGAAATTTTAATCCGGTCAATTATTCTCTTTAAGAGACACTTGAAGTTATCAAGCAAACTAATTCAACAATGCACAAATCACTTCATTACATTTCATTGCTATTGCATTTCTATTGTTGCCACTAAAGGGCAATGGTACTTCAGTTGAAAATGACAAAATACATTCAAACTTCGTGCTTACACAAACAAAATCATGGAAAAAGGTCAGAGCGAAATGTTACCAACAAAGAGTCAGTGTTTTGTAAATACGATACATCAAACAAATCTAAATAAGAAAAAAGAGAAAAGATAAAGATATTAAATTCTCAGTCTCGTCTGGAAGCATAAGAGTAGATATTCTAAAGAGGGTGAAAGCACTGCCAATCTGCTCGAAGCATAGTTATTTCGATCGGACCTAATTTAGAATATTAGGAAAATGAATGAAATTGAATGATAATTACTAGAAAACATTAATCAGGTATTGGCAGGTAGTGTGATCAGTTGGAATTTATATGTGGCATCTGTGTTTGTAGTGCTATAATGTTGTTGTTTTTTCTAGATGGGGCAAATCGTCTTATTTTATTGATACACAGATAAAGGAGAAGGGGGAAGATAAGAAACACAACGTTGGCCAGGAAGAAATTAAAACAAATATAGATTTCATTATATTTTTTAAAAAGGAGAGAAAAGAAACTTGGTGTTGCCCAGGAGTAATAACTTTAAACCTGAAAGCTCATATGAATGACTTACATTATTATTGTTTTTACACAATATTAAGAATGAGAGAGAAATGGTTTGGGTGGGGGTGTAACGGGTGGGGGAAGGTATGTGGAAAAACGAGAAACGAAAAAGAGAGAAAGATAGGAATTTTAATATAAAGATGTTACACCTATTTTTTTCTATTTTGTTTTGTAATGCCATGTAATCCTGCTAGTTGTTGTATAAATGCACACGCAATTGTTGATTCACTTTCCAAATAACATATTTACTTTAACAATATATGGATTTAACTGTTGGCAACAAGGCCATCTTTAGCCTTTGTTAGTGAGTGATAGTATCACAATAAAAACACCGGTTTCTGGTTAGCCACATAACTGGTTTAGGAGTAAACTTTTTATCAACCAGCTTAGTAATCCCTTATTTTTTTATTGATCTTTTGAAGGGCTTATCTTTTTTGGTTGGCCTGTTGGAGTCCAGGGGATTAAATGCTGGTGGCGATGTCTCTTCAGGTTTTATTTGTCATGAAGTGACTCTACCTTTATATCCTTTTTATTTATTTTATCGTACTTTCTACGGATTCACATAACAAGCATTTTACTATTTCTTATAGCAATATCAGAGATCTCAGGCCAAACTTTCCTGATGTTCAGTCTTTCCTCTTGCATAAATATCCTCACATTGTTGCTATTTATGAGCCAAAAAGCAATAATCTACATGTGGATGGTTGTCTCTTTTCTGTTTAGAATCTTCCATGCATTTGCATTGTCTTGCTATCTTTCTTCGCAGGGATCTCCCTATTGTATGTGTGCCTAGTTTTACATCTTATGTCCTTTTATCTGTATGAGGTTGTCTTTGCACTTCCTATTTGTTTTTTTATGTATGTATGCATATTTGTTTTTTTTTTGTCTGTATGAGGTTGTCTTTGCACTTCCTATTTGTTTTTTTATGTATGTATATTTGTTTTTTTTTTGTCTGTATGAGGTTGTCTTTGCACTTGCTATTTGTTTTTTTATGTATGTATATTTGTTTTTATTTTTGTCTGTATGAGGTTGTCTTTGCACATCCTATTTGTTTTTTTTTATGTACGTATGTATATTTGTTTTTTTTTTGTCTGTATGAGGTTGTCTTTGCACTTCCTATTTTTTTATGTATGTATGTATATTTTTTTTTTTTGTCTGTATGAGGTTGTCTTTGCACTTCCTATTTTTTTATGTATGTATATTTGTTTTTTTTTGTCTGTATGAGGTTGTCTTTGCACTTCCTATTTGTTTTTTTATGTATGTATGTATATTTGTTTTTGTTTTTTTGTCTGTATGAGGTTGTCTTTGCACTTCCTATTTGTTTTTTTATGTATGTATGTATATTTGTTTTGTTTTTTTGTCTGTATGAGGTTGTCTTTGCACTTCCTATTTGTTTTTTTACGTATGTATGTATATTTGTTTTTTTTTGTCTGTATAAGGTTGTCTTTGCACTTCCTATTTGTTTTTTATGTACGTATGTATATTTGTTTTTTTTTTGTCTGTATGAGGTTGTCTTTGCACTTCATATTTTTTTTATGTATGTATGTATATTTGTTTTTGTTTTTGTCTGTATGAGGTTGTCTTTGCACTTCCTATTTTTTTTATGTATGTATGTATATTGGTTTTTGTTTTTGTCTGTATGAGGTTGTCTTTGCACTTCCTATTTTTTATGTATGTATGTATATTTGTTTTTTTTTTGTCTGTATGAGGTTGTCTTTGCACTTTCTATTTTTTTTTATGTATGTATGTATATTTGTTTTTGTTTTTTGTCTGTATGAGGTTGTCTTTGCACTTCCTATTTTTTATGTATGTATGTATATTTGTTTTTTTTTTGTCTGTATGAGGTTGTCTTTGCACTTCCTATTTGTTTTTTTACGTATGTATGTATATTTGTTTTTTTTTGTCTGTATGAGGTTGTCTTTGCACTTGCTATTTGTTTTTTTATGTATGTATATTTGTTTTTTTTTTGTTTGTATGAGGTTGTCTTTGCACTTCCTATTTTTTTTATGTATGTATGTATATTTGTTTTTGTTTTTTTGTCTGTATGAGGTTGTCTTTGCACTTCCTATTTGTTTTTTTATGTATGTATGTATATTTGTTTTGTTTTTTTGTCTGTATGAGGTTGTCTTTGCACTTCCTATTTGTTTTTTTACGTATGTATGTATATTTGTTGGGTTTTTTTTGTCTGTATGAGGTTGTCTTTGCACTTGCTATTTGTTTTTTATGTATGCATATTTGTTTTTTTTTGTCTGTATGAGGTTGTCTTTGCACTTCCTAGTTGTTTTTTTATACCGTATACTGTATACTTACAGTGACTGCTTTATTGTTGATGCTATATACAGCAATATCAATAATGCATTACAACTTCATCTGTCAAGCTCTTTGTGTCTGATGAATGACTTTAATGCTCATCATCTGACTGGCTTTCCCACTCTAAGGGCACAGATTTTGCTGATGAAATCTGTCTTTGTCTCATGACTTGTCTCAAGTTGCCACTTTCCCTACACACTTTCCTGATAATGACCTTCATCAACCATCCTTTTCTCATTGCTGTTTCTTAATCATGTTCTATTTCCTCTTTTCCTGCATTGAATTCTTCTGATCATGCTGTTGTTGACGTTGAGATTTATTATTCTTTTAAATCTTCAATTGATCATGCCTCCCATAGGAAGATGTTTAACGTTTTTCCTTGAGTGGCCTTCACACCTTGTTAAGTGGTGACTACTTGGTAAGAAAAACCTACAGGAGAACTGATTGGGATGGGTTTTGCATGTGATGTTCCATGACGTCCGATCTTTGGTATGTCTCTGAATGATGGTGCTAAAGAGGTTACTGACTAGATTCTTGTTGGAATTGATACATTCATCCCTCATCATCAGTTTCAAACCAAACCTCATTCTCCTCCCTGGTTTTCATCTGTTTGTGCTTCTACCATTTGTCCATCTGTTTGTCTTCTCACTGTTATTAGCAAAGTTTTGGGGAGGTCAAAAGCAGACTTGTTCATTTTCTGGAAAGTCTGATCCTCTTTAGTGATGTTCAGTATGGTTTTTATAGTTTGTGTTCAACACTTGATCTATTAAATTTTGTAACTGAACAGATCTGCCGCTCTATGGATAATTCAGACAAGGGTCATTGCTCTTTTTGATTCTTGTAAAATCAGATGTCTCTATCACTCTAAACCCTTTATCACACACGAGGTTACTCTCTACTTCTACAAATCTACTATTAGACCATATGTGGAGTACTGTTGTCATGAGTAAGTTGCTGAAATCCATATTAAATAGAGAAATAGTCAACCACCTCAGCAGAAACAATCTTCTTAGTGACACACAATATGGTTTCCGTTCTGCAAGATCTACCGCAGATGTGCTAACGGTTATATCTCATAGGATTAGTGAATCTCTTGACAAAGGCTTCCTTTCTAGGGCAATTGCTCTTGATATATCAAAAGCCTTTGACAAGGTATGGCATAAGAGCCTACTTCACAAGATTTTCAGCTACGGTATAACTGGAAATGTTTTCTCAATCATTAAATCATTTCTCTCCGATAGGCTCATAAGAGTAGTGGTCGATGGACAAAAATCAGAGGCCTGCACTATTAATGCTGGAGTCCCTCAAGGATCAATCTTGGGCCCAACTCTCTTCCTGGTCTACATCAATGACCTCCCTAAACACATACTTAAATCATTCGTTGACATCTATGCTGATGACACGACCATCTATGGCAACACATCAAAGGCTGTAAATGACAAAGTTCTCGCTGATTCTCTCTCCTCTGATCTCGAGCGCGTGGTTCAATGGGGGAAATCGTGGCTGGTTACCTTTAATGCATCTAAAACCAAACTCCTATCTTTATATCATAAACGCTCTGATCCCCATCTGGCATCAATTGAAATGGATGGCTCTCGTCTGGGAGAAGCCCCATGTTTTGACAAGCTTCTGGGCTTGTCCTTTACTCCTGATCTGAAATGGAACACGTACATCAAGTCTGTTGCCAAGGTCGCTGGAAAGATGGTGGGATCCTTCTACGACTCCAGAAGATATCTCACTACTGATGCAATTCTCTATCTATATAAAAGCCAAGTATGTCCAAGGATGGAATACTGCTGCCATATCTGGGCAGGAGCTGCTAAAAACAGCCTATCCTGCCTTGACAGAGTACAAAATAGACTTCGTGGCTTAGTAGGGGATGCCCTTTTCTTGTCCCTGCAACCTCTCTCCCACAGAAGAGATGTTGCGAGCCTATCCTTGTTTTATCGTTATTTCCATGGCAGGTGCTCGTCTGAACTCCAATCTCTGGTCCCCCCTCGCCAATCTTTCACGAAAAACACCCATCTAGCTGAATCCACTGTCAAAAATTTCCCTCACTCTTTATCTGTGCCTAAATCAAAACGTGGATTCCATGAACAAAGCTTCTTTCTTAGAACTGCACGCCTGTGGAACTCTGTTCCGTCTGTCTGCTTCCCACCTGACTACAACTTGGATGTCTTCAAGTCAAACGTTAACAAATTCCTAATGAACCGCCCCCTTAAGTAAACACTTCATCAAATCTCCACACTAACGTACTGTACTTGCAATAACCCTTATCCCTGAGTGGCTTCCGGGCCTTTATAAGTGGTGACCACTGTGTAAAAGAAAAAAAAAAAAAAAATTTGGGCTCATTTGAAGGTTCTTGATAAATTGCAGAAACGTATCTGTAATTTGATTGGCCTCATCCTTTCTTCTTCACTGCAATCTCTCTCACAGACGTGATGTTGCTAGTCTCAGTCTTTTCTACAAATACTATAATGTATTCCTCAGAATTGTCTTATCTATTTCCTGCTTCCTTTGTTCCAGCTCATTTGACTCGTTGGTCTACTAGTCTCAATCAATTCACTGTTTAAATACCTCATTGTAATACAGTTTCCTATTCCAGTAGCTTCTTTCCAAGGACTGCAAGGTTATGGAACTCTCTTCCTGCTCACTGGTTTCCTTCTAGCCTTGGTCTTTTCAAGACTAAGGCCAATAGGAATCTCTTGTCTTTGCAATAATCATGTTTCGTTCTTGTTAGCTTCTTACATCAAGTGGCTCCATACCTTGTCATGTGCGATTTCTATTAAAAAGCATATGTATCGTTAACATACATGTCATTAACATATATATCATAAAAATATGCATCATTAACATATCTGACATACAAATTGATTAATATTATTTTTATTTGCAGTTTTTCTCATTCTATTTTTCTTTTATTTTTGCCAATTTATTTTATTCTTTTTCATTTTTACAGGTTTTTCTATTCTTAATATATTTTGTTTTCACTTACTCCATTTCTTTGTTTCTGATTTTATTTTCTTTCATAATTATCCTTTTCCCAACTCATAAGATTATTCCCGTCTTTATTTCCAAAAGTCATATTTATTATGCTCAAAGAATAAAAAGATTCCCTGTTTTTCTTTTACCATTTTGCTTGCAGATTCAATTTCTTAACTCGAGATCATTTGCCTCAGTTTTCATTGAACACAACTAATAATTTCATTCGCTTTTTCTCTTTTTTCCTTCGAATGACTCAAAACAAATTTGCACTCTGCCAATTACAAACCAATGATATGCCGAATATGGAGAAACAAGAGAGAAAAATGCAAGGATCGAAAAAGGAAGAAATAGGTTCATCTTTGTAAACCTGCTTGCTAAATCACAGGCCAGAACCAACAATAGCTAATGAAAGATAAAACCTTCAGTCAGGTTGTAAAATAAACTAAAATAAAGAAAAGGAAATATAATTAAAGCAAAATTAAAAAAAGAAATAAAAAGGTGGTGATTTGGAAATCTTTCAACCTAAAAGAGAAAAAATTTGTCTTTTTTCTTCTGCAATAAAAGAGAGTAAATTTGATTTCTGAACATCCCTGTTATTTGAAATCATAAGACATTCATCAAAAGTTAAAAAATTAAAGAAAAAAATTAAAGTACAAAAGAAAAATCGAATTTCAAATGTTAAAAAAAAAATGAGCGAAATTTTACAAATCATGAATTTCCAATATTAGAAAAACATGATTTGCAATCAAAGTTATGAACGTACATCTGTTATAGCGGTGTATATTCTGGACGCTGCTGTGTCTCTCTTCAAATGTACACGAACCAAATAAATAGTTACAAAAACTATGTATGTGACATTTGATGTGTGTATCCGACATAAACATATATGTACAATATACTCGCAGCGCCTTGTTTCTTAAATGTGTGTATACACACACCTAAATCGTGTTTTTTAACTGTATGTATAAGTTTCGGTGTTGTCATTTCAAAGTAAATGAGATGAATATTAAAAGATGGCCGTTCTTTAACGGACTACGAACTTCTTTACAATTTTAAACAGATTCCTTCATTTACCTGTGGCTAGGGATTTTTATCTCTTTTGTGCAGTTCTAGGAGGTCCACTCTCCCAAACTTGTCTTCTCTCTTTGAGAATGGGGTTAGTTTATTGCTAATAGCCTGACACCCTTACCAGGGAATGCCGACCGGACTACCCTTGTTTTGCATGTTAGAATGCTCCACCTTGAGGGCGCTGACTACTCAACCCCAGTTTCCTATCCCTGTGTCACAGTTTTTGCAATGGGACAGAACTAATCAACCCGCCTGTGGTTATCGAAGATTAACATGGGAAGGGTGGGGATGTTTTGAAACTATTCTGTATCACAACTATACTGTCGCAATTTTCTTACAAATAAATCGACTTTGACCCGTGACAACTATAAGAGCATTTTACAACGGCGATTTACCCACGTTCTTCTTTTTTTTTTTTAATTTATTCTCCATTTTTTAATACACTTTTCTTAAAAACATTCATACATTTTCTTCTACACTACCAACATAAATAAATAACCCCGAAAATATGTTTTTTTACAAATAAATAATCAACGCGACAATAAAACGTATTGTTTTACTGTGTACGTTTTCAGCGTCCCAATTGTTTTTTTTTTGTGTGTTTAAATTATCCAAATAAACAATTGTCAATACATTCTGTTTTTCTTTTTCTTTTTTTACATCGTTCATTTCAACATTGTCTTAATTAGTTTTATTGACCTTATTATTAACATAAATTAAATATTTGACCCAATGGGTCATGAATGTTTGTTTATAATAAATGAAAAAAGTTACATTTTATTTTCATTTTCTATTCAAAAAGCCATTCTTAACATGGGGAGAGTGTTTTTAACTATTCTGTACTTTCAACTAACAATTTCATTTAAAAAAGATATATCAAAATTTGAATTTAACTTGAAGTATTACGGTATCTGTTCAGTGCACATTTACCTATAAGTATCGCAAACCACTTGTAATTCAATGGCTGCAAGTTTTTTTTTTTCAAAAATAAACAATTATAAACAGAACGGCTCATAGAAATCTATCTATATTCTTTTTTCATTTTAATATACTTTTCATAGAAATGTTTCTGTTATGTCACAAAAACTGTTTTCTTTACGTTAGAAGTGTCACGCTCATACATTAATTTCATAGCTAATCTAACATACTGACCCAACGGGTCGCGGGTAGTCTAATATATATATATCTATATATATATAGAGAGAGAGAGAAGAGAGAGAGAGAGAGAGAGAGACAGACAGACAGACAGACAGACAGACAGACAGAGACAGAAATTTACTAGCAGGATTCCCAGCTCATAAAATAGGCGTTGATATGATATTTTAATTTATGCAAATTTCATATTTATTATTATAAGCCAATTTTCTATTGATAATTATATTGTACTCAATATATAGAAACTTTAAAAGTAAAAAAATATGACTTGGTAGCCATTCAGCTCACTAGCAGCATTCACGATCATCTAAATTAACTTAAAATAAATGCATCTAAATTACATTAAAGTAAATGCATCTAAAAACTTTGCAATTAACACAGTTAAATGTATAACTGTATATTTGCACATGCATAGCCCATACACATTATGTCAAACTTAGTCTGCCAAGTTTCAATTTGGACTTCTTAACAACTATTTTTTCAGCTAAAAACCAAATCGATTTTGTTCTACAGCTCCGAATATTCCATATATAAAGTTTCAAGTCTGTAGACCAAAAATTGACAGAGTAGTTTGGTAGAGACCGCTCCACAGATAGAATCGAGATTAACTCTACCTATGTAGCTTTAAATGCTATGCAACTAAGCACAATGTAGAAACCATGCACAAATAGAGTAATCAATAGAACTGTGCATAATAATGCAATAAAACTAATCATCTAATAAAAAACAGAAAAAATTATTAAATTCTGTTTTTAAAGGAATTATAATTTCTTTTTGTAGTCGCCGGTATATTCACGAGTAAGTATAAGAGTAAGTTGCATTCACATTTAAAATAGAAAAGTGCAATTTTAATATCATGCCAATATGACAAATAACTCAGTTGCATGTATTTAAACAATAAATATATCTGTCACAAAGAATGAGAGAAAGCAAGAACAACTGGTTTATCTATATCTTATATGCAGTTAAACCTCACTACTATAGAAGAAAGAAACATAAATATATGAAGATACATGTTATCTGACGTCATGTTTTAACGTTTACAACATTTTCAATATTAAAACCTGCATATGGTTATACTAGACCAGGATTGATATGCTTTGTGGGTACATCCATCTAAGTTTTAGGTATACACTCCTGATCAAAAATTTAAGACCACTTGAAAATCTTTAAAAAGAAACATTTTTTAAGAATAGGTTTTAAACGCCTCCCACTTAAGGTTAACTACAACCTAAAAGGTTATGGGGATAAAAAGAGATACATTCCAAACATTTAATTCGGAAATTTCATTTTTATAAAATGAGGCATTTTACATTTCTTTTTAAAGATTTTCAAGTGGTCCTTAAATTTTTGATGAGGAGTGTATATACAGGTACATTTTTTTTATATAATTAACAGAATATTATTATCATTGTTTTGACTCTCGAGTATATATCCAACACAGTTAGACACAGTTAATCAACCGAGAACCACATCACACTATATAAAAGCATATAAAATGTCAATGGATACACACTTGAGAGTCAAAATAATGAAAAGAATATGCTGTTGTCATAGCCCTAGTAATTACCGATCACACTGGCAGCCTCTACATACTTAGATATAAGAAAACATAACAGCGAATGTGTTAAAGAATTAAAAGAAAATGGGAAAAGTAGATATACTCAAAAGATTCAATGAGAAATGAGTTTTAATTTTAAATAATTAGCCATGGACTATTATTTCAAACAATTCGTAAGCAATATGTGTTATGTTAGAAATATGAAATATTGCTACAATCATTATATCAACCTTCTCTTCATGAAACAAAAAAATACAACTAAAATAGTCACCCGGACTAAATACTGAAATCGATTAATAAGATCTAAAATGAATTTTGTTTTCATGATATTTGGAAAATAAGCAACGAGACAGAATTCTTTACGTAGCTTTTGTTTATGAATTTATATTGGTTAATCAAATAGAGGAAAATCTCAGTTTATAAGGGTTTTTTTGTTTTGCTTTATGTTTTTTGGGGTTTTTTTTACATAGTAGTCACCATTTATCAAAACCTGGAAGCCACTCAAGGATAAGAGTTATTGCATGTACAGTAATCAATGGGATAATATCGCGTTAATCGTTAGTAATGGAGATTTGATAAAGAATCTTACTTAAGGGGGCCGTTTATCAGGCATTTGTTTATGTTGGACTTGAAGACATCCAAGTTGTAGTCAGGTCCCTGACTATTAGGCAGGTAACGTCAGCCCAGATGAAATGTTTACCTCCAGCACCTTTACTAGTGACATGGCCACAAGGATAGACATAGAAACAGAAAATTTACGACATCTCAGGCTACTGTTCACAAAGTACTGCCGACCTGGAAAGCGGCTTTTTCTTCACGCTTTGTCAGAAAAATCACTCATTGGAAATGAGGACTGAGGGACAAGTAAGGAAAAGTGAGAGTTTCTGGAGCTGCAGATAACACATCCACAGTGCATTATCTACTCTCCATTTAAAAAAAAAAGTAGAAAGAAAATTAAAGAAAATAGACAAGAGATGCAAGAATATTCTCTAGGTTTTTATTATAATTTTTTTGTCAGGAACTAAATTTAAAAAATGCATTTGATATTGACAAATAGAAATTTAATGAATCAATCAATAATTATCTGTTCATAGAAAAAAGGCAGTGTCATGCATGTAAAATCTTAAGGCACATATTTGTATAAATGTGGGAATTGAAATTCCCAGGCTAACTCGATTGTTGCCTTTTAACTCTAATAACCGGAGATCAACACAGCGACGTCACTTCCTGATTCTTATATATCTCCCTCTTTTGAATAATTTGACCCAGAAATATGTGAGCGGATAAGTCAAAGGTTGTAATAATAGATAAAGGAAATACTAAACATTCCAAAAGGAAAAGAATGTTTTTTATAAATAAAATCGTCACAAAGAAAAAGTCAGTCAGTCGGTCAGAGATAGAGAGCCAGGCTCATCACAATTTCTTCACTGCCTGACAACTGCCTCACCCCACACCATTCCACTCGCCTTTCAGAAACGTCAAAGCATTAGTAATAATTTATAATAAAAAGCTGATTTGTCGGTATGGAATAAAAACAATATATTTTTATAGATCAACTGTGTTGTGATTTTACTTCGCTGTCAGCGTATGTATATATATATATATATATATATATATATATATATACTGTACTAGCGACAAAATGTAGATGTTAACATTTATATAGACTCGGCAAACGCATTTTGAACCAGCCACACCAGTTTTGGTATAGTGGCCAATTTACTCTAGCAAGAAAATCAGTACTGCGAAGATACAATGAAGAAAACACGTCCTTGAAAAAAAAAACAATAAAAAAGCGAGAAAAACAATAAAGGAGGTAAATGGCGTTTAATATTTTTTCCCTGGGTGTTTCTGCTCTTGAAAAGAATATATAGTCATCCAGTACTGTTTCACAGCTCATCAGTGCGTCTAGACAAGCAACTATGAAAAATAAATAACTGATATATATATATATATATATATATATATATATATATATAAATGTAATTCTTGGTTCATTCAAAGTTGATACAACCATATTTCTACATTACCAATTTATTTGAAATTTTCAGACAACCCATCTTTAGAGTCGAGGGATGTTTCTATGTTATTAAAATAAATTTACATCGCCAATTATCAAAATATTAAATAAAATAAAAATATTTTTCGTAAGCTGTTAGTGCGAACCTGTTTTGTTGATAGAACTGAACTTCCGGTTTGATTAATTTCACACACTACGATTTGACGAAACAAATTAAAAGAATTCATTTTCTTTTTACTCGATAAGTAAAAAAAAAAACATAATTAATTTGTTTATCTTCCAAATTTTTTGATTTAAACATTTTTTTTTTATTATATCAGGCAAAAAAAAAAGTTTGTCGTTTGCTTTTTAAGTTGAAGTCATTTTTTTGTTTTTGTTTTTTTTTGTTTTTGTTTTTTTATTTTTCGAAAATATGAACTTTTTTATTATTGACACTATAAATTGTTTGGTAAAAGTACAGGTTTTTTTCGAAGAAATTTTATGGATTGGTAACGTGCTTAAATAATATTTGGTGCTAATGCAGAGAGTGGTCCGTGCTATTTTTTAAATCATATTTCCACGTTTAATTAAAGTTTTATTATATGTTTTTTTTTATTCAATTGTAAGGTTAAAATACAGATTAGGTACAAAACACCATCCCCTCGCCATGTTAAGAATGGCTTTTTAAATAATAACATTATTTCAGCACGGATCACTCTCTGCATGAGTACCGTACTTTCACCTAACAATTTAATAAACAAAACATGGTACTTATGCAGAGAAAGTACCGTGCTAAAATAATAATGTTATTTAAAAAGCCATTCTTAACATGGGGAGGGCGATTTGTAACTATTCTATATCTTCACCTAACAATTTAATAAACAAAAGATAGTACTTATGCAGAGAAGGTACCGTGCTGAAATAATGCTATTAAGAAAGCCATTCTTAACATGGGAAAGGGAGGGTGTTCTGTAACTATTTTATACTTTCACCTAACAATTTATTTAATAAACAAAAGATAGTACTTATGCAGAGAAGGTACCGTGCTGAAATAATACTGTTATTTAGAAAGCTATTCTTAACATGGGGAGGGAGTTTTGCATCTATTCTATACTTTCACCTAACAATTTAATAAACAAAAATAGATAGTGCGTATGCATAGAAAATACCGTGCTGAAATAATGTTATTTAGAAAGACATTCTTAATATGGGGACAGTATTTTGTAACTATTCTGTCCTTTCACCTAACAATTTAAAAACAAAACATGGTACTTATGCAGAGAAGCTACCCTGCTGAAATAATGACGTTATTATTTAGAAAGCCATTCTTAACATGGGAATAGGGGTGTTTTGTAACTATTCTGGACTTTCACCTAACAATTTAATAAACAAAAGTTAAACTTAAGCAGACAAGGAACATTACTGAAGCTATTAACATTATTTAGAAAGCCATTTTTAACATGGGGAGGGAGGATGTTTTCTAACTATTCTGTACTTTCGGTGCTAATGCAGAGAGTGATCTGCACTATTTTTTAAATCATATTTCCACGTTTAATTAAAGTTTTATGATATGTTTTTTATTCAATTGTAAGGTTAAAGTACAGAATAGGTACAAAACCCCCTCCCCTCCCCATGTTAAGAATGGCTTTTTAAATAATAACGTTATTATTTCAGCATGGATCACTCTCTGCATGAATACCGATTAATGTTTTGTTGTTTGCTTTTTTTTACCGTATTTTTGGGTTTTTTTTAAAGAAAACCTTTTTTAACAAAAATTGAAAGTACACGTTTTTTTTTTGTTTTGTTTTTTTACAGAAGTTGTTTTTATATAAGAAAATATGAATGCTTTTTCTTTATAAAAGAAATTGGGTACTCGTGCACTTATTGATCCGTGCTGAAATAATAACGTTATTATTTAAAAAGCCATTCTTAACATGGGGAGAAGAGGGTGTTTTGTAACTATTCTGTACTTTAACCTTACAATTGAATAAAAAAACGGTAAATTTTTAGATTAGGTCCACCTCCACAATTTTCTTTTAACTGACGACTTTTAAAGGTTTTCGACTATGCTGAATATGGAAATCGCATTGAAATTTTGCAGAAATAAATAGTTATCGAGATATAAAAGTTGTATAATGCATTGTAATCTCTGGCGGCCATCTTTTTTACACGCTTGCGCGCGTCATAAACAAATCTATACGCATAACAAAGATGGCCGCCAAAGAATACAATGCATAAAACAACTATTTATATCTCGATAACTACTTATTTCTGCAAAATTTCAATACGATTTCCGTATTCAGCATGATCAGAAACCTTTCAAAGTCGTCATTTAAAAGAAAATTGTGGAGGTGGACCTAATCTAAAAAAATACCAAAAAATCATAAAACTTTAATTAAACTTGGAAATACGATTTTAAAAAAATAGCGCAGATCAGTAAGTGCATTAGCACCCATTGATCGACTAACGTGACATTATTGCCAAATAAACTCCGGCTACAATGTTGAACGCGCCGTTCACATTGTTTTTGTTTTTTTTTTCAAGTTAAATTCAACTTTCACAATATCTTTTTATTTTTTTTATAATTTCACAATATCTTTTTTTAATAATAAATTGTTAGTTAAAAGCACAGAATATTTACAAAACACCATCCCCCTCTCTATGGTAAGAATGGCTGAAAAAAAAATATTAGGTAGTCATGTAGAGAGTGATCCGTGCTGAAATAATAACGTTATTATTTAAAAAGCCATTCTTAACATGGGGAGGGGTGGGTGTTTTGTACCTATTCTGTACTTTAACCTTACAATTGAATAAAAAAACATATCATAACACTTTAATTAAATGTGGAAATACGATTTAAAAAATAGCGCGGATCAGTAAGTTCATTAGCACCAGAAATTGTTAGGCGAAATACAGTTTCTACCAAGAAAACCATTATTTTTTTTTGCTATTCTTACCAAGGGGAGGGGATGGTGTTTTGTCACTATTCTGTGCTTTCAACTAACAATTTATTAAAAAAACAAAAGGTAAATTTTCACATTAGGTCCACCTGCACAATATTTAACATGGGTAGGTTGGGGGTGTTTATTCTGAAAGCCGTTCTTAACATGGGGAAAATGGTGGTATTTATTCCAAAAGCCGTTTTTAAAAGACGAAAGACAGGTAAAGGGTTAAAACACATGGTTAGGCATGGGTGTTGTTTATTCCGAAAGCCATTCTTAATATGGGGAGGTTGGGAGTGTTTATTCATGGCCGTCAGTGAATTATAGTGCATAGTACAGGTCTTTATATCTCAAAAACTAATTGCTTCTTCAAATTTTAAATGAGATTTTCTTATTCAGCATAGTCGAAAATTGTGAAGGTGGACCTAATTTTAAAAAAATACCCTCCCCCAAAAAAGATATTGTGAAATTTAAATTTAGGTGCGTTACTAAAAATAAAATTAGACAGAAAAATACACCTTTGGGTTTGTACTTGCACAAAGACTTGAAAAAGTTGTCAACAAAAACAAATATATAACAAGTAAATATTTTCAAAGGCAAGATAAGTTACTTTTCTACCTAATTGGATAATTTTTTTACTGTTTTTATTGGGTTTGTACTACTGTACATATAGATCCGAAAAAGTTGTCAAAACATAAATGCATAACAAATATTATCAAAGGCAAGATATGTTACTTTATTACCAAAATGGATAGTTTTTTTTTTTTTGTTTTTTTAATGTAAAATGTTTATTCGGCTCGAAAAACACAGCGTTTACTGCTTTATTTGAAACTTACAAATGGTGGCAGACTGTATTAAACACACTAGGTTTGGGAAAATGAGTTAAAACTAAAAAACTATACAAAATACTGTTAAAAGCCACCGAATACATGTCTGCCTATGTCACGGTAACATATATTGAGTGAGTTCCTGACAGTATTTTGTATAGTTTTTTAGTTTTAACTCATTTTCCCAAACTTAACATGTTCAACACAGTCTGCTGCCATTTGTATTTTTCAAATATACAGATAAACACTACATGTTTTCGAACCGATTAATCATTTTACACTAAATAAAAACACTAAAATCTTATCCAGTTAGGTAGAAAAGTAACTTAACTTGCCTTTGATAACATTTATTTGTTATATTTATTTTTCAACAACTTTTTCGTTTCTGTGTTTAGTAATACAAACCCGTTTTATTTACTATAACGTTTAGTCGGCTCGAAAAACAGTGTTTATCAGTGTATTTGAAAAATACAAACGGTGACGGACACTGTTGATGATGTTAAGTTTGAGAAAATGATTTAAAACTAAAAAACTATACAAAATACTATCAGAAACCCACCGAATATGTCAGCCTATGTCACAATAACATATAATCAGTAGGTGTCTGACACTGTTTTGTATAGTTTTTAACTGATTTTTCCAAACTTAACGTATTCAACAGAGTCCGCGACCATTCGTCTTTTTCAAATACATAGATAAACACTGAGTTTTTTTTGAGCCGATTAAACATTTTACATTAAATAAAAACACTAAAAAATTATCCAGTTAGATAGAAACGTAATTTACCTTACCTTTGCTTTCATTTATTCGTTTTTGGACAACTTTTTCGAATCTGTGTATAGTAACCCCCCCCCCCTTACCCAAATATTAATTAAAAACTCACATTTTGGAATACAATAAAAAAGAAAACTATTTAGCTTTTCAACGTTTTAGCAACTTTCGGCTTAATCCACTGGATGTTGGTCGAGCCCAAGCCATGATTGACAGTAACTCCTGAGGATCCAGATCCAATTCTGCAAGAGTACCATTTTTTTTTTATTTTCGCCTTTTTTTTTTACTTTTTGGAGTGGATTGCTGTTACTAAGAATATAAGATCATGCATTTTCTCTTTTTATTAGAATTTTCCATTACACCAAATTAAGCCACAGCAACGCGTGGCAGGGTACAGCTAGTATACATATATATATATGTATGTGTGTGTGTGTGTGTGTGTGTGTGTGTGTGTGTGTGTGTGTGTGTGTGTGTGTGTGTATACATACATATTTGTGTATGCAGTAAATAACAAGAAAAAAAACTTAAATTTTGTTCAATGATTTTTTTTTTGTTGTTTCATTACAAATTTGATTGTGAATTTTTACCTTGTTGATTTCTTTCATCTATTTTGCATACTGTTGAAAACACCGTGATTAAAAAAATTAAAAATAATAACAATAAAATGGAGCAACCATTCTTTACAAGTTTCATTCAGTTAAGAAATGCGGTACAAGAGTTTCGAAAGTTCTATGAGGTGAATCCTCTCTAAAGAATATGAAACCTTTAGAATAGAGAAGAGACATGGGGATATAATGTGTAGATGTGTAGGATAGAGAAAGGTAATTTAGAATAGTCAGGGTGGTGAATGAAGAAAAATGTTAGGCAGTTCTCCTAACGACAAGCGGTCAAGTCGGCCAATTTATGAATAGACTCGTGATTAGCAATGAAATTATAACGTGAACATATTTAAAAAGGTCCTTAGAAGGACTATTATGACATTGGCAATAATCCTAATAAGTATATAGTAGAATTAGCGAATGTGAGACAGGATGGAGCAGAAGAAATTCACGACTATTTGCAGAGAATGGTGCAACTAGCAAACGACGCATATAATGCGATAGATAGGAGCAAATTAGTTAAATAATTAATAAATAGTAGTGTTTTCAACACATTTAAATAGGGACCTGAACTAAGAAAAAAAAGTAGTGAATTTAAGGACAGAAAATGGGTCTCCATTAAATTTGGAAGGTCTCTCCCGATTAAGGATGGGAATAGGAATCCAGTCCATACAGCATGAATTCTTTGTTGTAAAAATCTCACCAGAAGTGTAATACTAAGCCGTGATTGGCTTAGACAAAATAAGGTGAGAATGTAGTTTGATTTAAAATCAATAAGATTAAGAAATGAATATATAGCATTAGAGGAAGATATTCATATTTCAGTAATGGTTAGACAAATTGAGAAAATAACATTAAAGCCCCAGCATCTCCATACATGCATGGATCGTGTGGGTTTTAGTAACAGTCAGGGATTGGAAGATGAGATAGAGCAAATAAGCAGATTTGTTAGTCATCTTAATGGAATTTCAGTGGTTCATGCGGTAGTAAAAATTAACAAATCTAGTAAGTTTCCTTTGCTCATAATGAATAACACCAATCAAACAGTCACTTTAAAAAGAGGTTCTCAAATAGCTAGGTGTAGTATGGCTGATAGCATTACTGAGATTATCATGCCAGAGAAACAGAAAAATAAGATTTCAGATGCAAACTTGAAAAGGATAAAGGTACCAGAGGAATTCAAGTTAGAGATCGATAGGATTTGTTATGGAGGATAAACACTTGGGCAGAACCGATACGGTAAAAATGTGTATTGATACTAGAAAGCCTATACGAAAATGTTCATATCGAACACCACTAAAGCAAAGGAAAATGGTAGATGAAATGATGTGGGCAGGAGTAATTGAAAGATCGAACAACCTGTGGAGTTTCCCTACAGTATTAGTAGAAAAGAAAGATGGCAGTAAGAGATTTTGTGTCGACTTTAGAGCATTGAATAAAGTCACAAGCATTACCAGTTATTGATGATGTTTTAGTTTCGATTTCGTCAGCAAAAGTTAGATCTAAAGTCAGAGTACTGGCAGGTTAAACTGAATAAGAATGATACAGAGAAAACAGCGTTCACCTACCACTGTGGCTTATTTTACTTTAATTTGATGTCATTTGGACTCGCGAACATCCCTCGGGGTCTTCTAGGAATTGATGTCCATAGTTTTACAAGGACAGGAAGAATTCGTTTTATCATACTTGAATGATATTCTAATATTCTCCAATACAATAGAAGACCATTTAGAACACACATATACAGTATTGGGTATTTTATGTAAGCATAATCTCAGGTTAAAGGCCATGAAGTGTGAGAGTTTTAGGAAAAAATGCAGTAGTAGGGTTCAAAGTTAGTGGGAAGGGCATACAGCCAGATCTGGACAAAGTCAAATCTATAAAACTGATTCCGATTCCAACCATTGTGAGACAAGTGAGGGCATTCATCGGTATGACTTCATACTATCAGTGGTTTATAAAAAAAATTCCCTGATATCACCAAGCCATTAGTCCAACTGATGAGAAAGCATGTACGTTTTCAATGGGACGACACAGATCAGTCTGCCTTTGATAATATAAAAATGAAGCTCGCAGATATGATAATATTGACTGATCCCGATTCAGACTACCGACTGTATACATATACTTTTCATCATTCGATTGGGGTAAATGGGAAAAGGGAATATATGCACTACACCATATCCAGAATAAATTAAATCATTACTTGCATAGTGCAATGTTCACCATAAATACAGATCATAGATCACTAGAATACTTATTAAATTCACAAAATAGAAAAATACGGAGGTGGGTTTCAAGCATGGCTGAAAAAGACAGGCAATGTTTGTGTGAATTTCTTGTCACATGCTGTGGACCCAGAGAAATAGACAGTAGGAATTACGTAGTGAGTGCAATAAATTTTAATCTCTTTGAGCTGAAGGAGTTGGCATCATATAAAAATACTGAGGACCTATCAGTAAAGCACAAGCATCCTACATTATCAGGTATAGATTTAATTAGGGAACAGGATTCAGATAAAGAGATCTTAGATTTGAAGGTACGGATGAAAAACGGTAAAGTGTCCAAAATAGAACAAAAGAAGTTTATATTAATGGACCAAGGAGCGTATTATTTGTCGCAACCTGACGACAAACCAGTTATTTGATTGTATGTACCGTCGCATCCTAGAAAAAGGGTATTAGTACAATACCATGACGATAATGGTCACATGGGTGTAGAAAAGACATTTCACACTATAAAATAAAAATATTCCTGGCCTTTTTTATTTCAGGAAGTAAATGAATACATCGGTAAATGTATTCTCTGCTAAACAAGAAATTTGAGGAAGCAGCAACCCCAAATGCAGGCATGTGATTTGCCTCCATTTCCTTTCGCCAAACTTGCATTAGGAATTTCCAACCCCTATACAAAGACTCTTTCAGATAACCAATACATAATGAAATTTATAGGTATGTATAGTGGTTGGCTGGAAGCTTTTGCAGTTCCTAATAAGAAAGCAGAAACAGTAGTGCATCTGTTGATTGACAAAATTTTTCCCAGTTTCAAGGTACCACTGCAGTTTTAAATGGATAATGAGTCTGAAAATATAAACAAGGTAATGAAAAAGGTGTTGGAGGAACTCAACATACATCATGTGACCATGTCGTTTTATCACCCTCAAACTAATGGTAAAGTAGAAAGGTTCCATAGAACGATGCATGATGTTTTAGCAAAGAAGATAGGAACAACAAACAGTTATGGGATATTTACATCAACTTACTTTAGTTAGGAATAACATTAGGAAGGTTCAGAAAAAGATGATAGAAAATTTGGAGGGAAAAACAAAGACCACAGAATTCAAGATTCACCAAAAACGGGGTAAATTAGATATACACTAGAAGCCGTACTATGTAGTTATAGAAAAAACAGGACCCATCTCTTATAGAATTAGGGATCAATAAATGGGCTTTGTGACAAAGCTGAACATCTCTGAGCAATATCTATTGAGGAATGAAACATTCTTAGCACAGGGAGACCATTACAAAAAACTGCATTGGCTGCTCCAAAGGAATCTAGCAGTTCAGATAGTGAATTAGTCGAGGAACAGGCTGGTTTTCCAATACAGAAGTGTTGACATCAACGGGAAAGGTCGGATGAGGAAGATGGCAAAAAAAGTAGAGATGCATAACACGACAGTACAACAAGCTATCGATTTAGGGACAAGTCATCCTCCATTTGCAGATCTGGTAGGAAGAAGAGTCCAGCCAAAAATAAATAGGATTAGCAAGGAGAGAGGGGGAGTGAAAAAGGATAAGGTGAGAGGTAGTTGTTTAGGATTCTGTCGGGTTAGTCAAGCTATGAAGCCCCCAGCTAAAATATTTCTCCGTTGGTTCATTCACAAATGACATTTGGAAAGATAGCAGTGCTTCCCATTTTAACAGAGTATGTGGAATGGTAAGAAGTTAAGATTTAAAGAAATTAACTTAGCAAAAGCATGCATGGGACTCCAATGTCATTTGCCTGATGCCAATTTAATAATTGCAACGCGATTACCATCAATGTTTAATGAACATGAATTGAGGTGTCTACAGGAAAAACAAGGACTTATTTTTTGTGTGTGAAATTGGACTTTGTCAAAATAGTAAAACGTTCATAATGTTCATGAAAAAAAAATGTTCAGAGAATTGAAAAGTAATGAAAAGAAAAAAGAAAAGAGAGAAAAAATGATTCATGAACATGCAATTGTGTATATAGGACTAAAAGACATTTTTTGTGTTTTATTGTAACTGTGACGGGCATTTTTTTTTTTTTTTTTTTGTAAATTGGATTATTATTGTATTATTTTATTTTGTATTCTATGAAGGTGTGCAAAATGAAAAATATATATCAAATATGTTTTTTTCTTTAAATAACATGGGTAGGCAACCAACATTTCTCATCTAAAATGCATTTTTAATTTTTTGTCCATTAAAAAAACATCTACTAATAAAACTTGCTTCCTTTTTTACTAGCGTCAATATGCTTGAATATGATATGACTAGCGGTGCGGGGTGGGTGAGGCAGTGTGGTCTGGTCATAAAATATGCTTTAATATGATATTTTAATTCATGTAGATTTCGTATTTATTATATCAGCTAATCATCTATTGATTATTATATTGTACCAAATATATAGTAGTGACTTCAAAAATAAAAATAAAGAATTATTTGGGTACCATCAGTTAGAATCGAAACCAAAACCAAAACTTATAGCACTCCAGTCTGAGTCATTACCATTTTAGCTATCGTCAGTTGGATGAGAAATAGCTAAAAATGAACTAACTTTAATGTATAAATGTTATATATATTTGTGCATGTGTGCAAGAAAAATATAACTCGACTTATGCCAAGTTGCAATTTCTTTCAATTTTTCCTCTCTTAGCAGCTATTTTTACCGATTAAATACTCACAAAAAAACGGTCCACAACAAATTCAACCATTTGACCAGCCTTGAACTGCTTTGCAACCTTTCATCTCTGAGGGGATGCAGTTTGAAAAGAAATGGAGTGAGTTTTATAAATTATTAGATTAGATTAGATTGAACAGGCTAAAGTAAACAATCTGGAGCAAGGCCAGCGTTCAACCTAATTTTTTTTTTTAATAATAAAAAGTAAAGCAAAATCATTGATGTCCATACCTGTCATGTAACAAAAATGTAATATTCCAAAAATCAAGTAAATTGATCAAGTAGCTTTTTTTAACAAAGAAAATAACATTTTATAAGGAAGTGAGAACGTTGTCTTTTTTTTTTTTTTTTTTTTTACATGTGGGTCGCCACTTATCAAGGCCCGAAGGCCACTCAGGGATAAAGGTTATTGCATGTACAGTAATCAATGAGATAGTATTGTAGTAATCATTAGTATTGGGGGTTTTGATAGAGTGTCTTACTTAAGGGGGCGGTTTGTCAGGAGTTTGTTTATGTTGGACTTGAAGACGTCCAAGTTGTAGCCAGGTGGGAAGCAGGCAAGCGGCAGAGAGTTCCACTGGCGTGCAGAAGAAGCTTTGCTCATGGAATCTACATTTGGATTTAGGCACAGATAAAGAGTGGGAAAAATTATTGACGGTAGTTTCAGCCAGACGGGTGTTTCTCGTGAAAGACTGGCGAGGGTGGACGAGGGATTGGAGCTCAGACGAGCACCTGCCATGGAAATAACGATAAAACAAAGACAGGCTCGCAACGTCTCTTCTGTGGGAGAGAGGTTGCAGGGAAGAGAAAAGGGCATCCCCCACTAAGCCACAAAGTCTATTTTGTACTCTCTCAAGGAAGGATAGGCTGTTTTTAGCAGCTCCTGCTCAGATGTGGCAGCAGTACTCCATCCATGGACGTACTTGGCTTTTATACAGATAGAGAATTGCATCAGTAGTGAGATATCTTCTGGAGCGGTAGAAGGATCCCACCATTTTCCCAGCGTCCCTGGCAACAGATTTGATGTACGTGTTCCATTTCAGATCAGGAGTAAATGTCAAACCCAGAAGTTTGTCAAAACATGAAGCCTCCCCAAGACAAGAGCCATCCATTTCAATTGATGCCAGATGGGGATCAGCGTGTTGCTGATGTAAAGATAGAAGCTTGGTTTTGGATGCATTAAAAGTGAACAGCCACCTCTTCCCCCATTTTACCACGCACTCAAGATCAGAGGAGAGAGAATTAGAGAGAACTTTGTCATTTACGGCCTTTGATGTGTTGCCATAGATGGTCGTGTCATCAGCATAGATGTCAACGAATAATTTAAGTATGTGTTTTGAGAGATCATTGATGTAGATCAGGAGGAGAGTTGATCCCAGGATGGACCCCTGGGGGACTCCAGCATTAATACTGTGGGCCTCTGATTTCTGCCCATCAACCACTACTCTAATGAGCCTATCAGAGAGAAATGCTTTAATGATTGAGAAAACATTTCCAGTAATACCATAGCTGGAAATCTTGTGAAATAGGCCCTTATGCCATACCTTATCGAAGGTCTTCGATATTTCAAGAGCAATTGCCCTGGAAAGGAAACCTTTGTCAAGAGATTCACTAATCTTATGTGATATAACCGTTAGCACATCTGCTGTAGATCTTGCAGAGCGGAAACCATATTGCATGTCACTAAGAAGGTTGTTTCTGTTGAGGTGGTTGACTACTTCTTTATTTAATATGGATTCCAACAACTTACTCATGACATACAGGAGACTTATTGGTCTGTACTGAGAGGGAGATGACTTTTCACCTGAATTCTTAAATACAGGGCATACTGATGAGGTTTTCCAGGGTGTTGGAAAGCACTTCTCCTTAAGACAACGCTTAAACAGTTTTGTAAGTATGGGGGCAAGTTCTGGGTGGAGCTTTTTCAGCACTATAACTGGAATGCCGTCAGGGCCAGTTGCTTTACTGGAATCAAGGTTCTTGATTAGCTTGGCGACCTCATGCACAGATATTTGTATGTTGCATAGCGTGTTGTCTGTTATAGGAGGAAATACAGGGAGTTGATGATCATTGTCGCATAGGGTAGAATTAGCTGCAAAGTTCTTAGCAAATAGTCTGGCCTTGTCTGATGCTGACGAGATGACCTCAGGTCCATTGATGATAGTTGGGATAGAACGCATGCTTCTGTTCAAGATCCTATTTGCTATTTGCCAGAACTGGTGGGAACCAAGCCGCTGCTCAGCTACTTTGGATTTAACTGAGCATATAGCTCTCTTGCATGTTTTATTACTCTTGTCTCTTCATTCACCATAGTTATTAAATAAAGAGAAACAATTCAATTCGAACTATCGCTATCAAAATCAGCTTTGTGATGGGTACGACTTTTTACAATTTTTACGATTTACTATAAAAATCATAAAAATTGTAAAAAATGAATTTATATATAAATATGAGATCAATTTACGTGACGTTTTTAAATATGACATTTTCATTCTGCGACTGGTACGTACACCATAAAGATTTTTTCTGTAATTTTTGTTGATGTTAATTACGCTGCACCAACAATTTTTATAATTTCAACGTCAGAAGTGTTCAAAGTTAAAGTTGTTAATATTTGTTGTTATTCAGATGACAAGTTTAAAATGTTTACCATTTTCTATTTCTCCACTATACAGAGTGGAACGATAAATTTGTCGCCCTAGAAAAGATGACATGATTCCATTTCCGTTTGATGAAAACCAGTTTACTTTTTTTGTTGTAGACCATCTACTAGTTGGCCAGTTGTGTACAAATCCCAAGACCGATAGGAGCCTTCTATCATGTCTGAAAGTGACACAATGTTCAACAAGTGAGATCGGAGATGCACCGCTTTACAACTCATACTCTCTACCGGTCCAAGTTATGACAACAGAATCATTGCCAGCATCCTCAAAATGTAAATCTGGATGGTTCAACGCTTGAGGACACAGCTCAACAAAGTTTACGGCCACAGTTATGGTCTTTGATGTGGTTTCAAATAGTGGTGGGACAATTAATTGGAATTGGAATCGTTAATCGTAAGAATCGTGTATTTTGGGGGGAATCGGAATCAGAATCGCATCATTAAAAATACCTTAGATTTACAATTCTTTCATTACGATTCTCTTATATTTTTAAGTTGAACTGTATGCTTGAAGTGAGATTAATGCTCTCAAAAATTCATGATAAAAACGTCATAGAACTTTTCATGGCATATTTAATATGATCTACAAGAATTTTATTAACTACTTCAAAGGTAATCTTTATTTATCTTAATGAGTTTCGAAATTTCTTTCAATTTTTTCTTTCTTTAATTCTTTGAAATAATTTTTTTTTTTTACTTTTAGCTTAACTTAATATTTCACCATTTCATTTTTTAGTAATAAATGCTTCTCAACATTAAAAACCGACCTTGTGTCTAACTCTGCTCTCGTGGGGAGGAAGTAATTCCTATTTACTTCCTCCCCACGAGGGCAGAGTTAGACACAAAGTCGGACAGCTGAAAAACGTTTTTCGACCACCATAAAAGCATTACAATACATTTAAACCCTGAAGAATTTCCGCCATGCACACTTGTTTTTCTAAGTTAACTAGCCACTACTTGTGTTTCAAACAAGCGCTTTAAAATGGTAAAAACACTAAAGCTTTTTTCGTTTTAGAAGGGAGGTTTCAAACGCCCCTATTATCCCAAAGAACCAGCTATGTAAACACTTTGCAATATTTTTCAATAATTATTTTTTTTTTAAATTCTTTATAATCAACTTTTATTTAAAATTAAGAAATTATTTTCTAAAATATTTTGTTTATATATGTTTACATTTTGTCTTTAAGTAAAATTAAGAAATTAAATTTAAAAATCTTCATTCAAAAGGGTTACTTTTCAGTAGCTTCACCGGTTGTTAACCTAAATTTTCCGAATGTCAGAACGAGGCTCGTCTGCCCCGGACCTACTTATCTAAGCTTCACCGATTTTGTTATTATGATTTTATCTGTTTTTTTTTGTTTTTTGGTTTTTTTTCATGGATATTTTTTTTTTTTTGCTGGAGTTTATGTAATTATTTTCAGGAAAATTGGTGAAACTCAAAATGGAATCCGCGCTATTTTTAAATATTATTTTCAAGTTTAATTAAAGTTTTATGATATCCTTTTTTTATTATTGCTTTTGTATTCTTTTGTTATTTTTATATTTTAAAAAAAATTTTTTGCTGGATTCAACAAACAAGCAAAATAAAAGCAAAGCAAAGCAAAACAAAACATAGCAAAACAAATTTGGTACTTATACACTTATGTTACCGTTTTTTTTTTTTAATGGTTTAAGTGCCTTGCCCAATGTTTGAAGAGTTTCTAATTGTTTTTTAAAGGAAAATTGGTGAAAGTCAAAATTAGCACTTGCGACGATAAACAAAAAGCTTTAGCATCTACGTACTTGTCATGGAATTTCGTAGATCGAAACAGTGAAATCTTATTTGGTGCTAGTGCACTTATTAATCCGTGCTATTTTTAAATAGTACTTTCACATTCAATTAAAGTTTACGATACCTGTTCTTATTAAATTGTTAGGTGAAAGTACCCGCGCTATTTTTAAATAGTATTATCAAGTTTAATTAAAGTTTTACGATACCTGTTTTTATTAAATTGTTAGCTGAAAGTACAGAATAGGTACACAACACCCTCCCGTCCCCATGTTAAAAATGGCTTTCCAAATAATGTCATTATTTCAGCATGGCTCAATAAGTGCATGAGTACCTTTTTATTTTCTTGAATAAAATAAAAACTACTCGATGAGAACACTACTGTTTTTGTTTTAATTTTTATTTTTATTCAAAAATAAAAAATTAAAATTTCAATTGTTCAAAACATGTTTTTTTCCCAAAGCTTATTGGGATTTTTTTTAATTACCATATTTTTCATGAACATGCTCTAAAAATGTTTCAAAATTATCTAATATTTTTTTCACTTCTCAACAAATGGCCTCATCGACATGAGACCATTTCATTTCTCCTACTGATCTCGACATGTATTTCAGTCTTCTTTTAATACGAAACCAGTAGACTTCAATATTGTTGGTGCAAACAGCAGTAAGCGGATCCACAAAATTTTGTGAATGGTTTATAGTCCCGTGAACATAATTAAACTTGAAAATAATATTTAAAAATAGCGCAAATTCCATTTTGACTTTCACCAATTTTCCTGTTAATAATTATATAAACTCCGGTAAAAAAAAAAAAAATATCCATCCAGAAAGAAAAAAAAAACAGATAAAATCATAATAACAAAAATCCTGCGCAAATTTCAAGCAAAAATAAATAATAAAAATAAAAAAAACTAGGTCACACACGCAAAAATTCTTTCCTTGTAAAAATAATACCTTCTCCCTCAGTCGAACAACGTACAACATCGGAGCCGATGCGTATTTCGCTACAGGGGGTAGCATTCGTGTATGGCCACCCTTTTTCTTTATATTTTGTAATATATAAAATAAGTCCTGAAATTGATGCTATTAATGTCATGGTGCATGTTTAATTCATGGTTAAAATATTTGTTTTGACTTTTATCTTCAATGAAAGAAATTTTACGAAAAAAATAAAATTGTTTTTGAAATTCCTTTAATTGTATTTCCACTTTTTCGCTGTACCAATTTTTTTTTGCTACACAAAAACTTTTGATTATATAATGGTATATTTCAAAACAACAATTCCACGGAAATTTGATTTTTCGGCCATTTTTGGTGGTGCCTAATATATACCATCTTGAAAACAAATCATATATACCATCTTGAAAACATCATATATAGCATCTTGAAAACATATCATTTATACCATTTGGAAAACAGATCATATATACCATCTTGAAAACATATCATATATACCATCTTGAAAACATATCATATATACCATCTTGAAAATATATCACATACACCATCTTGAAAACATATATATACAATCTTGAAAACATATCATATATACCATCTTGAAAACATATCATATATACCATCTTGAAAACATATCACATACACCATCTTGAAAACATATCATATATACCAACTGGAAAACTTATCATATATACCACCTTGATAACATATCATATATACCATCTTGAAAACTTATCATATATACAATCTTGAAAACATATCACATATACCACCTTGAAAACATATCATATATACCATCTTGAAAACTTATCATATATACCATCTTGAAAACATATTATATATACCACCTTGAAAACATATCATATATACCATCTTGAAAACATATCACATATACAATCTTGAAAACATATCATATATACCATCTTGAAAACATATCATATATACCACCTTGAAAACATATCATATATACCATCTTGAAAACATATCACATATACAATCTTGAAAACTTATCATATATACCATCTTGAAAACATATCACATATACCACCTTGAAAACATATCATATATACCATCTTGAAAATTTTACCTCTTAACAGAAATTTGTGAAAACTGTTCTTAAGATCTAAAATATGATATCATAACATATAGCTACAAGATATGATATCATAACATATAGCTAAAAGATATATTTATTTAATAAATAAATACTAGGAGATCAGATTAATTTATTTTAAAAATAAGCATTTATCTTTAAATATTCTAATGTTCTAATTATTAGAATAATTTAACAAAGTGGCTAATTAAGTACAAAAGAAGTTCTTATCATTAATAGTAGGGAAACGATAAGAGGATTTCATAAATTTTCTAATGAAAATTTCGATATGTAATAATTATTACAAGCTTACAATCTTAACACTTCTAATCATAATCATAAATTACAATGAATAGCATCTTAAAAGTTACATCTTTATATCTCTTTATCAAACTTTTCAAAACAGAGCCAAATCTTTTTTATTTATTTATTATGAGGTGAGATGTGATGATAGTTCAATAGTACCAAAAAATGCAACTGATTCACAATCCATAATATTTTAAAGCAGTAAAAGAAAATAATGATAAAGTTCAAACTGTTTGAAATTAGGGATTTTCTACAAGCAGAAAAGTATCCATTCTGGGATAAAAAATTTAATGAATTTACTTTGGAATCTGTAGATTTTATTAAAGCATTTTTACTTTTGAATCTAGGCTTCTTTAGAGAAAAATGGATGAATTCATACTTGATTTGCTAGATAATCTAAACTCATGTTCCCACTGTGAGTTCAATGCTTCTAAGGTTGTACTATACACATATGTAATCCCCCACCGTGTATGATACGGATTTTAAATGATTGTAGCGAAAAAAAGAGAAAAAAATCTAATTTTTAAAAAGCAATTTGAGAATGTTTCAATGAGGAAAATTTATTTCCATTGCTTTGCAGATAAAATTTGATTATTTTAGTAGAAACTGGTTTTCTTCTTTTAACAAACTATTTTGTGAATATTCCCCCTCCTACCTCAATCGATCAGCTTCATTTGCTATGAGTTTGTTCATAACTTTTACCTCATTCAAGTTGTACCTCGAAATATTATTAACCTAACAATAATATTTCTCTAGCAATAAGTGAATTTCAAACTAGCAAAAAAATAAAACAAAATATTAGGTGATATTTCGATTGCTATACATTATCAAATGTTCAGTGAGAAAATGTTTCTCTAAGGAAACTAATAAAAACAAACAGAAAATTATATGTTCACTCTTCAACACAATAGATAGAAAAATAAAGTAAAATATTACGTAGCAATCACGTAAAATAGTATGATAAATAATAACTCTGCAGAATAAAAATAAAAGCCTAAAATATGTTTCAATCAATCTCAGTAAATACAGAAAATATAAAAATGTATGAAAATAAAAGATTATTGAATCAGTGATTTTTGTACTAATGAATCACTCTAAGTCCAAAACCATTTAAGGATGTGGATTTTGCACATGGGCAGCTGGATAGACTAACAGTTGAATATTATGAGCGAGTTGAACACTTCCACATACCACTGACTTAAAACAACAACAGACACAGAAAAACAGCAATTCTTTTCTCTTTGTCAGAAACATCATTCATAGAATTTAAAAATAAAAGAACAAAATAAGTTACAAGACTGCTGAAAGTTAACCCTAAGTAAATTTTTTACCCAAATTAAAAATCCAATAAGAACCAAAACGAAATTGTTTCAGTCCAGAAAGTCCAAAAGTAACGAGGGTTGTCATTCCTTATGTATTATTTAGAATGTAAGTTTTAATTACCACCTCATACTTTACTCAGATGTTCATCTTGTATCTCAATTATCTTTTTCTTTTTTTTTTAATTCAATTTTCACCCCAAACAAGGCACAGTGCCACTTTGAAGCAGGGGGCTACTATCAGAGACTTAATTAGCAGGGTCATTATGAAGGAAGATGAGTAGAAAGATGTTTGTTAACATTACACTTGAGCTTCTGCATATCAGTGCAGTTGGGAAAGCAGAATCCCGGAAGGGAGTTCCAAAGACCCACAGTTCTGGGGAAGAAACTATTGGAGTAAAAGGCTTTCTTGCACCTAGGGATCTCTACTGTAAAGGGATGAGACTTAGTAGCTTGTCGGGTTTGTCGGGGGTAGTTACGTTGGGGAGGTACAAGTGTTTGCAGTTCGTCAGAGCATTCACCATTAAAGTATTTGTAGAACAGGCAAAGGGATGCAACATCTCGCCGATGGGACAGAGGCTGAAGCCTAGATGACAGTTCAGGCGACTCTCTTTTGAACCCTGACACTCTTCAGGCGACTCTCTTTTGAACCCTGTCCAGGAGTGAGAGACAAGCAGCAGATGCACCAGCCCAGATGTGACAACAGTACTCCATACATGGGCGAATAGTAGCCTTATAGAGGTATAGGATACTGTCAGGCGTAAGTAGTTTTCTAGCACGGTAGAGGGAGCCAACCTTCCTTGCAGCAGCCTTGGCAATGCTCTCAATGTATCTATTTCAGTTCATATTCCCTGTAAACGTTAGGCCGAGGAGTTTAAAAGAAGTACTTTTAGGCAAATTGCAATTGGTGATAGAGAAAGTGTCTTGTAGTTATTGAAGGAAACAAGCTTAGTCTTAGCAGCATTGAATGTGACCATCTATTTTTGTCCCCATTCCACTACAGAGTGGAGGTCATCCTCTAGTGTTTCTGCCATTTCCTTGGATATGTGTTCATTTGTTTTCCCCTCATATCTGTTATAGAGAGTGATGTCATCGGCAAATATACCCATCTCTGAAACAATTTTATCAGGGAGGTCATTTATGAATATCAGGAATAATAGAGGTCCAAGGATAGACCCCTGGGGTACTCCCACATTTATGTCATATTGTTTAGATGTACGACCATGCAATTCTCTATCTATATAAGAGCCAGGTACGTCCAAGGATGGAATACTGTTGCCACATCTGGGCAGGAGCTGCTAGAAAGGAATTGGCCTGCCTTGATAGAGTTCAAAATAGACTTCGTAGCCTCGTAGGAGATGTCCTTTTCTCTTCCTTGCAACCTCTATCTCACAGAAGAGATGTTGCGAGTTTGTCTCTGATGTATCGTTATTTTCATGGAAAGTGTTCGACTGAGCTTCAATCTATGGTCCCCCCTCGCAAAACTTTCACAAGAAACACTCGTCTAGCTGTAAACACTATCAATAATTCCCCCCACTCTTTATCTGTGCCTAAACCTAAACGTAGATTCCATGAACAAAGCTTTTTTATTAGAACTGCACGCCTGTGGAATTGTCTTCCGTTTTCCTGCTTTCCGGCTGACTACAATATGGTTGTCTTCAAGTCTAACGCAAATAAGTTCTTGATGAGCCGTTCCATATAAGTTATCAAATTTAACAAATTTTCATTACTAATGATTATTATATTGTCCAATTGCTACTGTACACTCTTTAACCCTTATCCTTGAGTGGCCTCTTGGCCTTGATAATGAGTTGATACCTATGAAAAAAAAAAAGAAAAAGTCCAATGTGAACAAGTTCTAATTGAATCGTCCCCCTAAGTAATCCAAGTTTCAAAATTCCCACTGTTTACTATGCTAAAATCACAATGACTAATGTATACCTATTAACCCTTATCCTCGAGTGGCCTCTGGGCCTTGATAAGTGGTGACACCCTTGTAAAAAAAAAAAAAAAAAAAAAAACGACCATCAAGGACAACTTGGATTTTTCTCTTACTTAAGAAGGATTTAATTACATTATGTATTCTTCCAGTGATACCATATGATCTAATTTTTCTTAGAAGACCATCGTGTCATACCCTGTCAAAAGCCTTAGATATATCAAGGGCTACCGCTCTACCCTCCCCTTTTTTGTCCAATGAACGGTATATACGTTCAGAAACTATGGTTAAGATATCTGCTGTTGAACGGGCTTGCCTGAATCCATATTGTTTGTCAGTAAGAGTTTAGCAGCTGTTAGGTGCTGGACTAGGGCTTGATTAACCAAGGACTCAAATATTT
Organism: Euprymna scolopes; assembly: GCF_053919585.1. NCBI lineage: Eukaryota > Metazoa > Mollusca > Cephalopoda > Sepiida > Sepiolidae > Euprymna > Euprymna scolopes. The sequence goes on along the minus strand of NC_136500.1, from coordinate 104,409,700 downwards.
TGGCGAATAGCGGGAGGAGGCTAATGGGGCGATAATTTAGTGGGTCAGTTCTTTCACCAGAATTCTTCAAGACTGGTACCACAGAAGCGGTTTTCCAGCAGTCGGGAAAGCAAAATCCGTTAAGGCATTTATTGTAAAGTTTGGAGAGAACTGGAGCAACCTCGGCAGAGCATTTTTTTAATAGCACAGCCGGGATGAGATCTGGTCCACACGCTTTTGAGGTGTCTAGGTTTTTTATAATAGCATGTACCTGAGAAGGGGTGATTTTCAAATCGTCTAGTGTGGCGTCTGTTCACAGAGGAAAATCAGGAAGGGAGTGGTGTACCGGGTTCAGTGTGGAGTTTGAGGCAAACCGACTGGCAAGCAGATTAGCCTTGTCAGTTGCCGTGCAAGCAACCTCATGATTTTTTGATAGTGGGGGAATAGTCCATTATTTACTACGCTGTTGTAGATTTTCCAAAAATCCCGGGTTCCTAATTTCTGTGCTTCGATGTGTTTTCTGGTGGTTTCAGAGTAATCTGTCTAGCTGTCTCTATCACTCTCTTACAATTATTTCTAGCTTCTATAAACTTCTGTTTATTTGAGCTGGACTTATGTGGGTTGAATCTGCGGAACGCATGCTGCCTTTGACAAATGGCAGCTGCACAAGCAGAAGTAAACTATTGGGGAGAGTGGGGCTTGCTATAGAATTTCCGTGCGGGAACATGTGCTTCAATTGCAGTTATGAACCATTCAGTGGTCTCATTTGCACACTGTTCCGCTGGAAGAGTAAAGATATTTTGCCATGGGGCATCTCTGATGAGCTCCCTGATGGCTTCCCAATCAGCCTTTTTGTAATACCTCGTTGTTTTGAGTAGTGGGTCTTCAGTTTTAGGGCGAGAATTTAGGCTGCTTTCTACCATTATCACAGTGTGATCAGCATTCCCGAGTGGGCTGTGGGCATTTGTTGTACAGTCATCGGAACCGTTGTCAGAAAGAGATCTAGAAGTGAGGCATGTTGATCTTGCTGGTCTGGGAAACGTGTCGGAAATGTAACCAACTGATATAGAGAAGCTATGTGTTGTGCTACCAGTTACGTCTGTGTGATTAGAGAATCCTAGCCAGTTACTTTGGTGGACATTGAAGTCACCAAATACATGTACTTGTGCACTAGTATCGAGGGAGAGTGCTATATCTATGCTGTCTTAGACTTTGTTTGTTAGGGTACAGTCTTGGTTTGAGGGAGAGCGGTAGAGAAAATACAAGTAGCTAATATTGTGTTGCATATTTAGTCTGAAGTACATAAAGGCCTGGTCGTCTGATTCTAGTTTTATTTCTCTAGTCAGGGGGAGGGTGTTATGAATATAGACTCCAAGCCCAAGCATATGTCTGTCCGAGTCCTTACGGTAGAGTGGGAGATAACCAGGCATGTTAAAGTGGGTAGAAGGAATGGAGGAGTGAAGGTTAGTTTCACTTAATGCTAAGATATCCGGGGTGTTTACAAGGAGAAATGACTCAACATCATCTAAGTTAGTTCTAAGCCCGCGGATATTCGTAAATGCAAGCCTGTACTGATGCTTGTTCATTTCTCGGCTTTCTTTTAAGTTTGTTCCAATCAATTCTCAGAAATTTGCTCGGACACTGTTTCATTTCTGCCCATTTCCTCAATTCTACAAGCAATTTCAGTAGTTTTAATACAAAGTTTTAAATAATTTCTAACTTTTTAAATAGTCTTACATAATCTCTAGAATTTTAATACATGTAGCTACTACAATAATACGTGAAATAAGCTATACAGATGAATAATCTAAAAAATGATAAAAAGATAACATGTATATACTATAAACAAACTCTATTATATATATGTGCATATATGTCTGAACTTTCAATTAAATGTCCTTGTCTCTGTATTAAATATATCTATCTCTCACCAATATGAACAACAACAAATATAAAATACATCATCCCTTCAAAGCTAACTCCTACATAACATGAGATTTTGCACATGGGCAGCAAGATTTTGCATCACTTTGCGAGACCACTAGTTATAAAAGTTGTGGGCACTGCCATCTTAATTCTTTCTGATACACACACTCTTTAATGGTAAACTATTTTCTTGGTTTTAACAATTAAGCCTCAAAGACGTTTATGCGGTCGTTTGCTCCACCAAATGGTACGGCCAACCTTCTCAACTCAGGCAAGTCTACCGTTTCACCCACTTCGAGTCATCATTCAATAAATTGTTTCCAGGCAATGAAGTGGTCTATACCAAAGGCTGCATATAATGCCTGCTTAATTTCTTCCAAGTCCATGTCATCCCTAAGTTGCTGGTACAGGGTGTAGTCTCCTTTTGTGAGCCTCAGTGGGATGACTATTGCAGGCTCTTTTATTTTGGACAAACTGCAAATGCCTTTGACGTTTTCAAACCATTTAATGATGGACAGGAGCCATCAAATTTAGGGATCAACTTCAGGTCAAATTTGTCCATAACGCCAAAATAGTTTGTAAGACGAAAAGGAAAAAAAAATGGAAAGACAGCAAAGTGACTCAGTAACAACTACAACAGTCTCCATTAATTTTCATAAAACCGTCTTCAAGGATTCGCATACACCAACGTGTGTCTGCATTCTCCCCGTGGCTTACTTTTATGCAGACAAGCAGCAAGATTTTGTACATGAGCAGCGAGATTTTGTGAGATTTAAAAATATGAAAACTAGCTTTTTTATTCATAAAATATTTACTACAGATTTAAGAGGTTGGAGAAAGGGTTTCGTAAACGCTTAAATCAACATAAAATGATGGCAGTTTCATTTAATATTTGTTATATGTTCAGTATAGTTAGCTGTTGAAATTCTCTGTCTCTAATGTGTCAGAGTTTTGAGTGGATAAGTTAAAGTTGCATGTTATACAGAGAAAAATGTTGCACAGGAACAGCAGGGGCAAGTTCATGCAGTGGTTTTATTGCAGTTTTGAATGTGTATATAACAAGTTCATTTCTATAAGTCTTCCTCCTCCGCAATAGGGGTGTACTTTAATAGTCTGACATGTCCTTTCCAAATAACCTTTTCTGTTGTTAATAACCATGTTAGAACAGAACAGCCACTCGAGAACCAGCAAGGATAGTTAAATAGCCGTTCATAACATGTGTTGAATATTTTAACTTGTGGATAATGCCAGATGACCCAATGGATCGAGAAAACAAACAAAAGATGGGCTGCAGTAAGTAACAAGTCAAATGTTATCAAATATGAAATATTTCAATAGAGAAATAGGTTACAAAATAAAATATAGCAGTTAAAATTGGAATGTTAGTTACAAAAACAATAAACAATAACACTGACTTGGTTGGTGACGTAAGATAATGAAAAAAAAAATGAGTAATCATATATTAACGACACAGACCAGTCAAGGGAGTCAGTCAGTCAGTCAAAGGAGGTTGGCAGTAGTTTGTTAGTCAGTCAGCTCAGAAGATATTTTAGTTTCTGGGTCTGGGTAAACAATCGACAGGCCAATTTAAGAAGATATCGGAATAAAAGAAAAATGTGTGCAACACCGAGGAAAGTCACAAAAAATATTATGTATAAATTATAATCATTGTGTGATTTTTTCTTCAGAGGAAAAGTATTTTAATTACAGAATTTATGTCAAGACGACAACCTGGAAAGAACATCTTTATCTGCCTGGCTCAGACAAAAGGGAAATATACATCTGAGTGAATAAATCAGAAGGTATGTTTCCATTTTGTCTGGGCCTAAATCAATCGTATGTTATTTGTCCCGGTTGTGAACAGTGTTAATATGTGTATACACCCACACACCCACACACACCCACACCAAAAGATGCACACACGCAAATACACACATGCACACACACACACACACACACACACACACACACACACAGAAAACGAACAGATGCTGAATATTATACATACAAGAAATGAGAACATTATACGTATTTGTCTTTTGGTTGACGTGTATATATATACACTCGCACATACATCACAAAGACACTAGACAATACGGCTCAGATACACATACATAGATCACAGAGCTATATGAACACATTATATATGCACTCATTATATAAGCGGCTACATAACATGTATAGCATTTGTGGTAGTCAAAAGCAGCATGCTTATTGAATGTAAAGCAATGCAAGATATTTTTCCCATTGATTTCTTGTCTAAATATGTTGACATAGTGAACATGATAAATAGTTGGATAAGTTTGTGATGACATATCAGGACAAGCAAAGGGGAAGTGAGAATATTCGTCTATTACTATAACTACAAACAGGTTACCAGAAGATAGCAGGGGGGCTTTGTATTCAATATTAAGCCTTTAAAAAGCATGGTAGCTTTATTAGGGACAGAGCATCAGGTTATTAAATTCTAGGTTTGTCCTTGGTGCATACAGTGGTATATACTCTCTTTATATCCACCATGAAGAAAAGAAGCTTCCTTGTTCAAACAAAATGTATCATTTGCGTAACACTAGGGTGATAAAAAGAACTGTGTCTTTTCTGTAGGATATTTTAACTTACAGCAGAACAATAAGCCCTAAATAACGTATCTGTAGTGACATTAGATTTCCCAAATCAGACATGCAATCCACTGTCTCTGATCGGTAAGCAATGTTAAATAGAGCTTCCATTTTATATTTGGCTTTGATAATAGCTTCAACTTTGTTTTCTATAGAAGAGTGCTTTCAATATCCTCAATGTCTTCGAAAACCAAGCTTTCTTCAATGAGGCTGCAATATTATTACATGAAGCATCAGTGTCTACAGTGAAAAGAATTGTTTCATTAATTCGACACTATTGAGTTTTCTATTTCAGTTTTAAGTTTTATTTTAAAGCTTTTGGTTAGTAGGGGGGGGGCGTTTTTCAGAATACTTAAGAATCCATTGAAAATGGTAAGAGACATGCCATCTGAAAAAGGTTTATTTTTCTTAGATATCGAAACCTAGTGGTAATCAGATTTCAAGTCTATACAGTACCATAGCTTTTATATTGTGCCACCTTATTTACCAATTCCTCGATTTCAGGCACAGGGTAGAAATTTAGCATAATGAATCTGCTAGTTGACCATCATTCTCATCTTATGTCGTTTGTCAATGGTCACTACAATGTGGGCTCAGCAAAGGAAAGTGTTGGACTCATTAATTCCTTTGAAAAGTAATGAACTCTTTATCTGTATTTTCTAGATTTAACATTGGCTTGCATTTCTCATTAAGATTAACAAAGAGTTGGGAGGGAGATAAAGTTGTCACTCCATACACATCAAATTTCACATATTCTCATGTTGCCCTATGAAATCTTGCCCAAGGATGACAACAGAACAAAAATCAGGAATTATAGATTGTTTTACATCAAAATATTTTTGTTTCTCCACTTCTCCATTTACTAAGTAATAACGTGAAGGCTCAGGGAAATTGACACTATTGACATAGTAAAAGACTCTGAACTTTTCTTTGGCTTAGTGATGTTATATTTTTAAATAGTCGTTGTTGAATATTAGTTGACAGGGGTCCATTTCTGAATACATTTCTTATGGCTTCAGTATTAACTTTGCAATCCTTGTTTAAATGTCTCATGAGATAATCATCTAGCAGCTCTTTTGTTGACTTGTCAAAGAAGTGCTGGAGTTTACTAGTGGCTCTTTCCTGGGATGGTCACAAATTAGCTTGTACACTGAATGACTGATAAAGTTTAGCAAGTTTAGCAGAAATTTCTCAAATATAGTAAACCAGTGTCTAAATTCCTTTGCAACATCAGTCAAACTGTGAAATATTTTAAATATTTCTGGTCACAGAAGTTTTGTCCATATTTTTCTTTAAAAGAGAGCGAAATGGTTCATGCTAAATAAATTTTTATAAAAAGACACAATGCATACAGACTGTATTTTAGGTTTTATTATTTATTTCAAGTATAGAATGTAGTAAGACCATTTTATAAGCAGGGGCAGAAGAATAGGATATACGTAGTTATTAAGAATTAAGAACTATCTGCATCATAGTGCAGAGACTATTCTGTTCTCAGTCATATTAGGAAAAGATTTTTGTGATTTTGGCAAATTATTTATTAGTAACAATAAGAACAATTAGAATCTTTCCACAACCCTCAGACTGAGATTAAAGTGCAGTATCTGTCTTGACATTTGTACAAAAATTTCAATTCAGAGAGACCCATTTTAATGTTTATTTTTCAACTTCTAAATCAATATTAAAACATCTTATGTGTTTTTGAAACTGAAATGCAGTAGTTTATGCATTTTTAGTTTCCAGAAAGCAATAATAAGTAATAAATTTCCAGAAGTATAAAAATAAATTAAACTAAATACAGCTCACAGTAAACCCCTGATGTCTAGCAAATTTTTTTTGATGTTGTTTATTATACAGCATTCACTGTTGAACCGGCTTCTTCCATGTATACAAACATGTTCATCTATAAAAATATTGATGGCGCCACAATAATGAATTCACCTAAATAGATTTTTATTTAGATTCAAAATGTTCATCACAGAAAAAATGAGATGCACATCATCATAATTAGTAACAAAATAATAAACTTAATAATTTGCAGAATGGAAACAAAATTGATTTTATAAATTGTTAACATATTTTTGACATTTGAGATAAGAATGAATAATTTGGATTGTTTGAATTACTATTCTCATGTTGGATTCACACAACGTTTCGGCCGATGTAATCTTTTATTTTTATGCATATTGAGTCAAGTGAATCCAACCTGGAAATGTTTCAGTCGAACTTGAGAATTTATACACAATTTTTAACAAAATTTTTATTTGATACATGGGGAGTAGATTGTTCTCATTCTGTCAATCCTGCTCATTCTAGTATTGATGTGTCAAGTATTCTATGCTTTTTCTTTTCATTTTTCTTTTTTCACATTATATTGGCCTGAAAATTGCCCATAGACTCGTGCTTTTGTTTTCAAGATATCCCCCAAAAGATTAATATATGTCATCATATGTTCCTAATGTTGGTCTGTTTCAACAAATGAGATATGCTTAAAAAGATTTGTGATATAATGTTTAGAAATTATTTTCCATAATGTATATATATATATATATATATATATATATATGTGTGTGTGTGTGTGTGTGTACATATATATGTGTGTGTGTATATATATATATATGTGTGTGTGTGTGTACATATATATGTGTGTGTATATATATATGTGTGTGTGTGTATGTATGTGTGTGTACATATATGTGTGTGTATATATATATATATATATATATATATACAAAAAAATTCTGACTATTACTCTGAAATGTATGCTTCTCCCCACTTTTCTGTCGCTGATTAAATAGAATTTTGTCTACATCCCAGCATTCATCAAAAGCATAGCCGATTTTTGCTACTAGTGAATTGCATTACCAGACATGATGACTCCAAATTAACAAACACATGTTTTCTTTCTTTTTTTTTTTTTTACAAAGCAGTTACCAATTATCAAGGCTCGGAGGCTACTCGACAATAAGGGTTAATGAGTGCATGGAAGTCGACGGGAAAATATTGTAGTAATCATTAGTAGTGAAAATTTGATTACTTAAATGGATGGCTTATCAAGAATTTGATTACTTAAATGGATGGCTTATCAAGAATTTGATTACTTAAATGGATGGCTTATCAAAAATTTTATTACTTAAATGGATGGCTTATCAAGAATTTGATTACTTAAATGGATGGCTTATCAAGAATTTGCTCATTTGGACTTGAAGACGACCATATTGTAGTCAGTTGGAAAGCAGGAAAATGGAACAGAGTTCCACGGGCATGGCATGTTCTAAGAAAAAAGCTTTGTTCATGGAATCTACATTTAGGTTTAGGCACAGATAAAGAGTGGCAAAAATTATTGATAGTGGTTTCAGTTAGACCAGTGTTTTTTGTGAAAGTCAGGCAAGGAGAAACCATAGATTGGAGCTCAGACGAGCACTTGCCATGGAAATAACAATAAAGTAGAGACTAGCTCGCAACGTCTCTTCTGTGGGAAAGAGGTTGCAAGGAAGAGAAAAGGGCATACCCTGCTAAGCTACAAAGTCTATTTTGAACTCTGTCAAGGCAGGATGAGCTGCTTCTAGCAGCTTTTGAACTCTGTCATGGCAACAGTACTCAATCCTTGGATGTACTTAACTCTTATACAGTTAGAAAATTGCATTAGCAGTGAGATATCTACTGGAGTGGTAGAACGATCCCAGCATTTTTCCAGCAGCCTTAGCAATGGATTTGATGCACGTGCAGACCAAGAAGCTTGTCAAAACATGGAGCCTCTCAAAAACGAGACCCATTCATTTTAATTGATGTCAGACGGGGATCAGAGCATTGATGATGTAAAAATAGAAGCTTGGTTTTAGATGTATGAAAATTAACCAGCCAACTCTTTCTCCATTGCACCATGTCCTCAAAATCAGAAGAGAGAGAATCAGAGAGAACTTGGTCGTTTACGGCCTTTGAAATGTTGCCATAGATGGTAGTATCGTCAGCATAAATGTATTATCTGTTTGTATGAAAACTAAAAAATTTAAATTCTAATACCACTTTAAATCTGATCTCAATTCATTATCCTCTTATTCCCCTATTGTATTTATCAACAATGTTTTAACCATATTATTTCTCTTTTAAATCTAATTAATAGACACTAATTTTTTACACACCATGCTTTATATATTTACTCCCCCTCTTTTCCACTTATAGTGAGAAGGGAAACTATCTTCAATTTTATTTAAACTTTTTGTGGAGGAGTTCAACTTTATTTTAGTAGATGCTTATTATTAACTAACTCAAGTACTAACTCAAGTTAATTAATTTTAACTACTCATACCTGGTTTACAACTCAGGAGTGGGGCTACTACACTCGGTGCTGATGGGCCCATAGATCTTGTCACGTCATCTAAAAGAAAGAAAACTCTGATATTAAACCTATGCTACTGACCTCATACGCTATGGCACCAAACCATACAACAACCTTCCTAAAGTTGGTGACACAAACAAATTATCAGGTTTGCGAATATAAATTGTTTAAGAAGTAGGTAGGCTTATCCACCAGCTTTCACACTCCTTTGTCTATTAGCCAGGCGCAGAGGCGCAATCATAAAGACCCAGCAGAGACACCCAGTGCTTGACCTTGTGTCTTGACTAGGGTAATGAACGCCGTCCACTACGTTTGTCTGGGCATCTTAGGGATGCTTGATTACCACATTTCGTCATGTGTCTTCATCACTATTGTCTGACAGATATCGGTTTACAGTTTGTCTGGTTGCTGTATTCCAACTAACAGTACAGGAGCCCTCACTTTTTAGTAATGCTTAAAATGGCTGCTCTATCATCAGTTACATAATATTGGGATGGTTGTAGTGTCATGTCGTACATGGAAGGAACACTGCACCAATCTCCAGTGGACTTTTCTGAGGCCACAAGTCCTGTAGATAAGGAGTTGGTCTACATGGGTGTGCATGTTTGGCATCATGACCATCCATTTTGTCCAATTCTCTTCACCTAAAAATTGAAACTATTAAATCAAATGACAGCAAAAAAAACAACAAAAAACCCCAGAAAATATGATCAAAACAGACTCCAACAAAAGCAATTCGCCTTCTCCTTTCTCACACTCGAAAATATTAGAAGTAACCTAAACGATGTAGAATCATTTTACTAAGTGAAACTAATCTACACTCCTCCATCTTCTCTAACCACTTTATACTGTCTCCAGGATGCATTTGATTAGAAACATACGATCCTTGAACAGTTAGCATCAAACGCATACCAACAATCAAAACTCTGAAGAAAGGAAATCCTATAAAGAGGTTTATTGAAAGTAGATACCGTAAAAAAAAAAACTGAAAGAAACAAAAAAAATAAAAATTGTTCAGAATACAAGGAAGAAAAAGTCCAGAAGCGAGAAGTTATAAACGGCTGAATGAGGAGTTGTATGTGTAAGGAAATCAACAACACAGCTAGAAATAAGGAGGCCGTACATGTGGGTAAAGAAAGTAAATAAAGTTTGAAGTTAAAATGAAATAATATAAAAAATGACATTAAAGTATTAAAAAGTGTCTTTAGTAAGTTCTTAATGTTTCTTACCGGAGATGGCTTAAAACGGTGAAGGATAATAGAAGATAAAAAAAAACCGAGCCATGTGGGGTTAGAAAGGCAGCTGACTAAAATTAGGGAACAAAACGCTGGTCAACTTGCCGGTGGCGAGTTAGGGGAAACTCTATACGAAAAATGTCCGGCCAAGGGAGATAACTGTTTAAGGGACAAAACTAAGAAACATAATACACTTTAACATGTCTGATTATCTCCCACTTAGCCATAGGAACTCAGACAAACATATGCACTGACTTGGAGTTTATATTCGTAACACCCTTTCCTTGGCTAGAGAATTCAAATTAGAAACAAGAATAACCTTGCTACATGGAGTTACTTATATTTTCTCTACCATTTTCCTTTGACTGTACTCTAATCAATCACATTTCAGACAGCATCGATACACACTTTCTCTAGATACAAGTGCTCAAGTACATATATTTGGTATCTTGATTGTCCACCATGATAATTGCCTTGGTTTCTCGAGTTACATAGACCCAACTGGTAGCAACATAAATTTTTTTTATATTCCATTCCCTGACACAGTCACATTCCCAATCCGTTTCCCAGATCGTCAGGATCAGTAAGCCTTATTTTTACACCTATTTCTGACCATAGTTCTTGAAGATTGTGTGACAAATGCCTATAGACCACTCGGGAATGCTGATCACCTTGTGATATTGATAAACATCACCCTAAATTCTTGACCACAAGTTATAGAGCCTTTGCTCTAAACTACAAGGTATTTTAAGAAAGCTGACTGGGAAGATATCAGGGATCACATCAGATTCCCCATCTTTTTTCTTCCTGCTGAACTGTATGCAAATGAGGTTACTAAACTTCTTTCTGACTGACAGTATGGATTTAGGCAAGGTCGTTTTAGTGCAGATATCCTAACTGTAATTTCTGAATGTATATACCATGCAATGGACAAGGCAGGGGAGGCTAGGGCAATATCTAAAGCCTTTAATAGTGTTTGGCATGAAGGTCTTCTTTGGAAAATAAATTATATGGTATTACTGGACGAATACTTAATATAATCAGATCCTTCTTAGACAAGAGAAAAATCCAGGTTGTCCTTGTTCGCTGTACATGAAAACAGTATGATATAAATGTGGGTGTGAAACGGGTCAATTGTTGGATCTTTATTATTCCTTACATTCATAAACGACCTCCCTTATAAAATTGTCACCAAGATGATTATATTTGTGTATGGTGCCATGCTCTCTAACAGACATGAGGGCATAACAAATGAACACATATCTAAGGCAATTGCTGAAACCTTAGAGAATGATCTCCAGTTTGTAGTGAAATGGAATCGTAAATGGATGTTAACATTCAGTGCCGCCAACAAGAAACCTTCTCAGCCATTGATTGCCATGACTAATAATACACTAAAGCTCTTCATTCAAACTTAACATTCATAGGCAACATGAACTGGAACAAACATTTTATTAATCCTCATGCTTGAGGGGCCTTTGGGCCCTGGTAAGTGGTGACTCTCTTGTAAAGAAACAATAAAAAAAACACAATTGTTATTTTCTTTACATTTTAATATACAGAAATTTAATTTAAATTGAATCAGAAAATTACCTTGGATTTATTTTATGTAATGTACATTTTGTTGCACTTTAAAAACATTATCTTTCATCTAGCAATTAATGATAAAGATATAAAATTTTCAATTATTTTTTTTAAAAAGTGCAGCAGAATGTATATTACATAAAATAAATCCAAGGTAATTTTTTAATTTAGTTTAAATTAAATTTTTATACCTTACTTTGTAAAATTTATAAAAGTGCACTTTGAAGATAAATAAATTTCAAATTGAATCTTGTACCTTTATTTTTAAAGCCTATAGTAAACACATTTTGTTTAACAATTTTCATGCCTTGGATGAAATGCTTTTCTAACTTGTATAACTTTGATTTCAGATTTACTAGCGAGGGGTACCCGGCGTTGCCCGGGTGTTTGGAGGTGTGTGTGGAAACTCCGGGGGTGGGGAGGTTAAAAAAAAAAATGAGGATCAAACCTGAACTGTTGAGGCAAAATTGTAAATTAAAGTGTGAAAAAAAAAATGTGCGACGTTAACGATTTCCCCACCGTGAGATGCTAACGGAAACACGTTTGAATTTATTTAATTACTTGGATTTTATATTTATAGATGTTCTCATTTCATCAGACTCTACCGTTGATATGCATGCTTATCACTAACCTACTTTCCCATCACAACTCCCCGTCAATACACAGTTTGATATCATGTGGAGATTTCTCCCCATAGGTTTTCACTTGCTGGGTAGTGCATTTTTCTTGGTAGACTCCCCTACACATGTTCATACAGATTTCTGAACAAGATATTTTAAAGTCTTATTTTTCCAAAAACATTGTATATTTGTGAATACTTTTTTCATTTAATTTACCATAAATAATACAAATATCTATTAAAACTAAGATTACAAATTAAACATTACCACCTATGTTATAAACGTGTATATCGTAGACGTTTGCAAAATAGTGGCATTAAAGGAAAGCGTGTGAAAAAAAGAGGTTGTTGTAGTTTGGTTCTATTAATAGAAGATGAGGGAGCAAGAAACAAACATGATGAGATGTTTTGCAAACAACTATTGCTTACTTTATTGATGCATACGAATTGATTAAAACTGGATAGAATAAAGCTATCAATTCTGTTTGATGAGAAATAAAATGTCTAGACAGATTTTTCCTCATATTGTTGTCAACAACAGCGGAGTTTATTATAAACACTGTTAGCCAAAAAGAGAATGTATAAAATTAATTTAATTTTGATGTTTATAATAACAACATGGCCATATTGTTGCAGTGTGGAGTACTTGAATGAAAGGCTTCAACTAGAGCAGCATTAAAGAACAATCATTCTAATATTCTTATACTTCAGAAATTAATTTTGGGGAATGTGAAGCGACCCATTACTTCCAGACCCACTCTGACCTGAAATGATAGTACATGTCAGAGTCTTACCTACGAGTAAAATAGAACTTGTCTCAAGCACAACACAAACTGCCACGAATATCCTTGAGCAAGGGGCTCACTTTTGTAATGTAATCTCCCCATTGACGAGCATTAGAACTACACTGAGGTAGCTTTGTATTCCCGGGTGACGCCAGATAACCCAAGGATTTAAGATAGAGAAGATAAATATACATATTTTATTTCATGTCAAAATAGATATTGTTTGAAAACCAGAGAAATATTTTTACGGCTAAAAGTTGATGACAGGAAATTTCACTTAGAACCTTGTCTGGCCTTAAATGAACCCAGGGTCGGATGTCAGAATTGACATCTGTCCTTGAAAATCGTGAGAGAATTTCAGGTGTGGGAATGGTGCCCACCCAGGGACCTGGGGTTTTCGATTTCGTGGTGAAATCTTATTGGCTGGGGAGAATTACTACCCCATCCACATACCTTACTATATATACGCCTGTCAGGCGAAAATTAGCGAGAGTTTCAGATTAGAGTTAGTGGAGAGTTTCAAAGCAGATTGCTTGTTGAATCCAAGAAGAGACGTGACCCCTCCCACCTCATCCATCTGTCTGTCGCTGTCTGTGAAAAGAGTTGAGACTTTGAAAAGAACTTACAAAATCTGAATGAGAATTGTGAAAACATTGTGTACATAATTTTGTGAAAATTAAGCTTTGTAGATAGACTACAATTGTTTGTCTTTCTTCCTGCCAGCTGCTTCGATATTCGCTTTCAGCATACCAGATTTATATAACAGCCTCAGAGGAGTCTAGACGACACGTGCCAAGAATCAAGAGAAATAAGAGTCCTAACCACCTCCTCGAGGGAGGCGTTACACTTTATTCCCAACCCATCAGCTCGAAATTTTTGCTAATTCTTTTTAGTGATTTCTCTACCTCACTTATTCCTAACCCTATCATCTATTTCGGCTCCTTCAACTCCCAACCATTCTGAGTATAAATCTCTAACCGGGTCTGGTGCTGAGGCCCCAATTGCGAAATTTTAATCATTATTAGTTGCCATTACTCACAGGTTCACTTTAACCCGGTGTGGTAATAGTTGTCATGGTGCCATTTATCAATCAAATAGAAGCTATTATTTGTCAAATTATTTGTTTAGAAAATGAATTCCTACAAAATAAATTAATTTACAAGCCATTCATATACAAAATAAAATTGATTCGATATTTGGAAATATTAAAAACTTCAAGCATAAAAACTTTGAAAATTAAATAACCTGAAACGTGTTGATATCTTATAAAAGAAAACGACTTCAGTTTCTACCAGCAGAATACACTGTTAACTCCTGATCGTTTTCAATTTCATGATCCAGTCTTAATTTTCAATAAATAAATGCATAACAGCGATCAAAATGTAAAAAAGTAAAAACATAACATTAACAATAATAAGAAAAATAAAAGTAATGGTATTTGTATGTAAAAGTGTTAGGTGAAAGTTCTGAAGATTCATAGAAATCCAAGTAAGCGTATTTCAAGAAATGTAACGTATTGGTTTGTATACTTGTTAGAGGGGAAGATATTTTATAAAAACAATACAACCGTTACATTTCTTGAAATATCTGTACTTGCATACCTTGCTTTGATTTCTACGAAAGCATATGCCATAATTCAAATACAAGCAATACCAGCATTAACAGTATGAGTAATTTATTGTACAGAGGCCAGGAAGCCATTAAAAAATGAGGCTTAAAGTGTTTCGGATGAGGGAAACCTATGAAGCAAAAAAACGTGTATTTAGGCAGATATCGGCTCCTATATGTGCAAATGTGAGAATTGGCAATTGGAATGCTAGATGGTTGAAAATATCTTGCCTAAATAATATGAAATATGGCTAGTGGGCCCGTATTTAAAGTGGGGTCCGTATTGAATTGTTATGTGGCGTCTGCATTTTCAAAGCTATAATATCATTTTCTATAGAAGAAATGGCCCTATTTAAGCACATAGAGAAGAGATAAGTTTAATTAATATAATTTAAGATAATATATATATAAGTTTAATTAATATAATTTGCGATAATACGTAAGTATAATTAATATAATTTCAGATAATTTATAAGTTTCATTTATATGTCCAAAGATAATATAAATTTAATCAAACTTATAAAGTTTGATTAATATAATTTAAGATAATATATATACAATAAATTAATATAATTTAAGATAATATATATACAATAAGTTAATATAATTTAAGATAATATATATATAACAATTCTTGCCGAAAAAAGGATTTAACAAAGACGTCATCAAAAAGCCTTATCTTGCTGTTCAAAAA
Organism: Euprymna scolopes; assembly: GCF_053919585.1. Lineage (NCBI taxonomy): Eukaryota > Metazoa > Mollusca > Cephalopoda > Sepiida > Sepiolidae > Euprymna > Euprymna scolopes. The sequence goes on along the minus strand of NC_136500.1, from coordinate 104,394,313 downwards.
GCTACTAAAACGTAAACTACGAGCTGAAACAGAACTCATAAGATGAATTACGTGGAGAATTATTACTACTGAATTAACGAGACCAAGTTTTCAGTAAGTACAAAAAAAAACTGTGTTGTTCAAAAAGCATGTCTTGCTAATATATCTTATGGTTAAAAGGCATGAGCGTTGGGGGGAGAAAACTCCTGCAAAAGTAAGTGATATATTTTATTTTATTGGCTAAAGCGCGTATTTGCACAAATTAAAAAAGACGTAGGATTTTAATCCAATTAAAATAAACTTTTCATTGGTTGACGAGACTGCACGTCGAAGGAAAAAACGATTTCACTAAGTACGACAAACAAAGTGTAAACGAGAAAAGGACATTCTTTTTCGCACAGAAATCGAAAAGAATAGCCAATAGTAAATAATGCTATAAACTCTCTTCCACAGATAAGTAAGTAATTCTCTTTAAGGAAAAAAGAGGAAAATAATGTGTAGGAACAACAAGGAATTGAACCCAGTACCTACATGTTACGAAAATTGAAAAATAACAAATGAAATCTACTGCTTTCTGTATAAATGCAAAGGCCGAATTATTTTCTCAGACAAATTGCCATGTGAGGAAATAAATATATGAAATAAATATCCGTTAAATAACCAGGTACGAATTTTGTAAAGGTTTTTTTTTTCTATAGAGTTGGTACTATACGAAAAGTAAATCAACGAATTGTGTTGTTTGTGAAAAAACTAATTTTGTCATTAAGTAGTTTCATATCGTCAAAAAAAAAAAATGGACGATTTTGCAAAATAAATTTTAGAAATGGTGAAATTCCAACAAAGTCAACAATTAGAACCTGAAAAAAGGTTCCGAGAATATCATTTGGCAATACAGAAACAAAACGAAGAGAAACAGTTAAATTTAATAAAATATTTCGAGGAAAAACAAGGAAGAGAAAAGAAAGAAATGAACAAACAAATATTGGAAAAGCAGTTAGATTTAATAAAATTCTTCGAGGAAAACAGGAAAGAGAAAGGAAAATGAATTAACAAATATTGGAATTGAAAAAATTACATTTAGAGCAACAAAACCAGTCAGATAAAAAAATGGATTTGATAATGCAAGTTTTAGTGAATAAGGACAGCGGAGAAGAAACCAAACTAGCACAGCTTTTTCTCAAAATGCGATCTGGTCAGCTATTGATACATTTCACTATGCTCCTGAGGAAGACCTAACATTCGAGACATATTTCAGAAAATTTGAAAATCTTTTTAAGATTGATTGCAGTGCATGGACTGATCAAAAGAAGGTTCGTTTATTGCTACGGAAGTTAGGTACATTCGAACATAAAAAATTTGCGGACTATATTTTACCAAGAATCTATGCATCTATAGTTAATAAGCACTGTGACGATTTCAAATTTACATCATTAATGGCTGACAATTTCAAGTGCTTAATATTCACCCAAAAGCCACAAAAGACATCAATATAAGACGTTGTGCTCTAAATAAATTGGAATTAGAACCTGATTTGATGCTTCAGAAACTGGCTGAAGATTGTCAGCGGTTTGTGGCAATGAAGCAAGATTCCCGAAACATAGAGAAAGCAGGTATCACTCAAGATTCCCGAAACATAGAGGAAGCAGGTATCACTTAAGATTCCCGAAACATAGAGGAAGCAGGTATCGTATTTAAAAAAATGTGCTTCAAAAAGAAAGGACACCCGCCCGCCAACAATTACCAATGAAGAGGCAAAAAAAAAACCTTCACAAAATTATTAGGATAGACAAAATCCTAGGACCCCTTATAGCAAATGTAGAGGACCTCATAGGTACAATGCATGTCAGTACCAAAGGAAAATAACATGTGATCTATGCAAACGATCAGGGCACAAGGCTTCATATTGCAGAGTAAACATAGCAAAAAAGAGCTACATAAAAACTGCAAAAATGGACTCTTCACCAACAGAGAACAGAAGGAAATATGTTACGGTGAGAATCAGAAACAAAGAAGTAAAACTGCAACTCGATTCAGGGTCAGATTTATCAATTACTAGCATTTCAGCCCGGTGTTGCCCGGATGTTTGGAGGTGTATGTTGAGCAAAAAAAAAAAGCAGTCAATTTTTTTACCTCTAACCCCTATTATGACGCCTTAACATTTATTGTTTTGGGCTCAAATCAAGTTATTAAGTTAGATTCATGTCCAAGGAACTTATATCTAAAATTTCAAATATTTAGACCCAAAATTGTCGGAAGAGTTTGGTAGAGTTCTCAAAGGTCAAATCGTTGACCTATTGAATTTGAATTATGGGACTCGCCAATGAGTGATTTTTGTCTCCAAGTTGAAAGCCTAACAGCCGAAGCCAACAAACTCAAAAAAGATCTTAAAAAATATTTCCCAAATGTTTTCTCTGAAAAGTTTGGATGCTGCACAAAAATAAAGGCAAGATTCAAATTGCTGGATGAAGCAAAACCAATATTCAAAAAACCACGGAGCATACCATTCACTTTGAGGGAAAAAATTGAAGAAGAATTGGAAAGACTAGTTAACACTGTGATTTCAACCTTTATTAACTATAGTGAGTGAGCAGCCCCCACCGTATATGTGAAAAAAAATCTAAAGAGATTAGCGTATGTGCAGACTTCTTGACCGGATTGAATGTGGCACTGAAGGACCATCACTACCTGCTACCAAACCCAGACAAAATATTCGCAAAATTAAATGGTGGAAAATTTTTTTCCAAAATAGACTTAAGCAAGGCGTATGTACAAATACCAGTAGAGGAAGATAGCTCAATACTTTTGTGTATCTCAATGCACAAAGGACTTTATAAACTCAATAGATTAGCATTTGGTATAAAAGTAGCACTTGCAATTTTCCAACAGGTAATCGATAATTTGCAAAGAGTTTGGATTTTGCAATAGGTTATCGGACGATATTCTTAAAGAACATAGAGATCATGTATTTCAAGTGCTTGACAGAATAAAAGAATACGGCTTCACATTTAAGGAAGCAAAATGCAAATTTTTTTTGGAATGAATTAAATACTTGGGGCATATCATAGATAAGGACGGGAGGAAATCCGACCCAGACAGGTCCACAGCTATAAAAGACATGCCAGAACCTCATAATGTAACTACATTGCAGAGTTTTTTAGGGAATGCAAACAATTTTCAGACGTTCATTAAGAACATGCATGAATTGCGTGCGCCATTGAATGTACTATTAAAAAAGGACAAAAAATGGGACTGAACGCCTGAGTGCCAGGCAGCGTTTAAGAAATTAAAAGATGCATTAACGTCAGATTTATCCCTGACTCATTTCAATCCGAAACAAAAGATTATTGTCGCAACTGACATAAGTTCTTGTGGGATTGGGGCGTGTATTTTACACAAGATGCCTGATGGGTCCACTAATCTGATCGCCCATGCGTCAAGAACTTTACTGCTTGCCGAGAAGAATTACTCTCAAATCGAAAAGAAAGCACTGGGGATCATATTCGGTGTTACAAAATTCGACCGATTTTAACACAGTCATAAATGTAAATTACAAACTGACCATAAGCCGGTTATAACCATCTTTGGCCCTAAAAACGGTCTGTCAACCTACACAGCCAACAGATTGGAAAGGAGGGAGACTATTCTTCTTAATTACGATTTTAGTATGGAATTTCTTACATCTGCAAAGTTAAGTCTCACAGACAGATTGTCACGATTAATCCGGAAATCAAGGGAACCACTAGAAAACACAGTAATAGCGTCACTACAAAGTGAAAAGGACTATGTAATATGATCAAGGAACTACCAGTCACTTTGGAAGGTATAATAAGGGAGGCTGAATAAGATAGTTTCATCAAAGAAATGAAACAAGAAACTCAATCGGATGAATCGGCGCCGGAAGCTTATTCTATGTACAATGAGGTACTGTTGTATCGAGAAAGAGTAGTAATCCCAGCTATACTACAAAAGAAAATTCTAAAGGATTTTCATACAGGGCACCCTGAGGCTATGCAGTGGATGGAAACTATTATTTAATAGTGATATTTCACTTTTTTCAAAGTTTTTTCAGAGTTTTTTCAAAGGTATTTCGATATAAAAGTCCAATAACGGATTTTACAATCAGTGCTCTTCATGAATTGTTCGCTAGGTTTGGTGTGGTTGATTGTCAAGTGTCAGATAATGGCATACAATTCACTTCAGCAGATTTTAAAAGTTTCTGCAAAGATTTCCAGGTTAATCACATAACGACGCCAACCTATCATCCCCGATTGAATGGTCAGGCAGAGAGGTTTGTAGACACGCTGAAAAGAGCCTTGAAGAAAGCTAAAGGAACGCCGTCAGAAAAGATGCTAGAACAGTTTTTACAAGTTTACCGAATTCTGCCAAATAAAAGCACTCCATCGAAGATGTCGCCGGCAGAGTTAATGTTTGCGAGGAAAATTAGGCTGGTCTTCAAGAAACTTTTGCCAAAACAGGTGAACCCGCCAAATACTATAGTTCCTAAAATGAGGTATTTACCTGGTGAAAAGGTATTTTTCCAGGTACACAAAAATAATAGTACGATGTGGGAACTAGGAAAGGTCCAGAAAAGGATCGGGCAGATGGTCTACATTATCGAAGGTCCAAGATTTACTCACAAGAAACATTTAAATTAAATTCAGAAACGTATAACAGATGATGAAAGACAACCTCTTGCTGAACAAGAAGAAGTAATGAACCAGACATATCACACATTCGACTTGGTAACACCAAAAGCAGCCGGACAACGCCGGTCCTCTAGAAAAAGGAAAATGACCAACTCGATAGTGATCGACCCCAGGAAAAAGAGCTATATGATCATCCCAGGGGAATGAAAAGCTCGGTAGGGGGGGGGGTTACAAATCACCCCTATTTCAGAACTAAGTGGAATCAACCAGTCCTATGAATACCACTGGTTTCAAAAACTAAATGGAGACATTCATACCATGTTTAACCGCATGCTACGAACACGTTCCTCTCATACCACTTTAGTGGCTCCTGTATTCTTTATGATAAATACATATTATATTTTATACACTTTACACTACTTGTGGTTTCTTTCATTTGTAACCCCTAGCACGGGTCTACAACAGTATTTCCAAATATTTTAAAAGTAGAAGCATTTTTCACAACAGTTTTTTTGTTTTTTGGTTTTTTTTTTGTTTTTTTTTGTTTTTTTTTACTGAAGAATTCAATATTTTAGCACCGGCTGTAATTTATTTCTTTAGAATATACTTAAAAGTTAAAAGTTTTTGCTGGTTTGTGTTATAACATTTTATCTGAAAATAATTTAAATGACTGAAATGGAAAATAAGATAGGAAATTCTCTACTCTTTCCAGAGATATACGAACATAAATTCATCTTAAAAATTAATTAACTAATCAGTTTTAATTAAAGTTTTGATATGAACTAAAAATAAAAAGTACATTAAATTTTAGTTAACATTTTTTCTTGTATTTATCTTATAAATAAATATTGTTTGGTATTTGTGTTGTGTACGTACCGTGCTGAAATAATAATGTTATTTAGAAAGCCATGCTTAACAACGGGGGGGGGGGGCTTTCTAAATATTTTGCATTTTCACTAAAAATGTAATGAAAAAAAAAGATACTATAAAATTTAATTTCACTTGAAAATCCTATCTAAAACATAGCACAGTGCGTACACTGCACAAGCACCATTATTATTATTATTATTATTATTATTAACATTATTATAACAACAGCAAGAATAATAAAAAAAAAGGTACTTCACGAGGAACATGGACCCTGCGTAAACGGATTTTAATTTAATGCTTGCCCCCTAAAAAGCGCATATGCAAAAGATTTTCATTGGTTTATTTTTTTAAAAAAAAAGGCCAAAAGCATTATTTGTATATGTATAAAAAAATAAATGTAACAAAAAATAAAAATATTAGTGTGGAAAATATAATATAATAATAAAAATAAATTAAAATAAAATAAAAACAAGCACGAAATAAAAGTATGAATCAAATTTAATTAAAGAAATAAAAAATTCAAATAATAAAATACATGCTCAATTACAAAAAAGTGTATGAGATATATACAAAAAAGTGAAAGAAAACCTTAGGGAGCAACCATTAAATTAAGACCCATTTACGCAGGGTCCACATTCCCAGTGAAGTGCCAAAAAAAAAAACTGTAGATGACATCGACTGGCCCCACACCAACTAGTTGTGAAGGGTCAGAGAGCATGGAAAGTCCAAGGTGGGAGAGTACTAACCAGATCTCCATTCGAAGTGTGCAATTCAAATTTGGTACCTTGGGGAGGCATTTTTTCACTCAAACGCTAATGGCCGATGCCAATGAGAAATCAATGGAAAATGAATGTTGCGATAATGTGCAATCATTTGCATGAATGGTCAAGAGGTGGAGAACATTGGAAATTTGGGGAGACTTGTTGTCACTTGGTTTCCAGCAAATACCACAGGTTACTGCTAGTGAGCGATTACTGATGATGATGTGAAGTAACTCCTAGTGAGTGAAATAATAGTAATAGTAATAATATCTTCTCCCAAATTCACCTCCACCCTGATTTAATATTGTAGATGTTTACTATATTTTCTTAGTTTTTAACTACTGTTCACATTATGGTATGATTGTCTTTAAGTAATTATGTGAACTTTATTTCCATATTCATGTATTTTGCACTGATACGCTAATGAAGATTATAGCGGAGTATAGGATTCCTAACCATGTAACTGATGAAAATACGCTACACATTTTGATGAAAAACATGGGATAAAATGAACATAGAAGAACAGAAAACCAAAACCTTAAATATAATTTCTGTATTAAAAGTAATAGTTATTTAAATATTTTAACATATAATCTTGTGGAGAAAATCCAACTCCCCAATAAGAGGCACTCTGGATAGGAACAAAAATAAAAATTGTCTCGGTCATGAAAGATTTCTCTTCTACCGACTGAAGACAGAAAAGGTGAATTGTAGCATCAGAACAGATACTACTACACTGTGATTTTGTCCCGAAGTCCAAAACTTGTTTGTATTTTATGTTTCTTTAATTTTTGTCCCCTAAATTCATAATTCAGTTTTATCAGTATTAGATTGTATATTGCTTTAAAATTATGTAATTTTACATAGATAATATTTATATTTTATCTTCTATCTATATATATAAAAGCAAAAATGTGTGTATGTATGTATGCATGTATGTATGTATGTATGCATGTGTGTTCACTTTTTGTGTATGTCTACAAAAGGCTTTTTTCGCTGTGATTCTTGGTTGGCTCGCTCCTTCTTAAAACTTTTTATATGTTGTCTAAATAATAATATCTACGACTAAGGAACTCTGGTCGCAGCTATCTTTAATTTATCCGACTTTTACAAGCTATTTTCGAGATATATTTTGATCACCACGTAGCGGGGAAAACAGAAACTGGCTTCCAGCACAAAACTAGGTCAAACACCATGCGACTTAATGTTCTCGCACCTGTTAGTTTCACTAACATACTTATCAATTCATCTGTTTCTGTGGTCGAGATGGTTAGGTCGCAGGGTTTTTTTTTCCATTTTCTTTCCACCTCTGCATCAAAGGTTTGGGGTTCAAGCCTACCTTTCTACTAAAACTTTTTTTTCTTTTACACCTCCAAACACCCGGCCAACATTTTTTGTTCTTTTTAAACAGGGTTGATTTGATCTATCTCCCCGCCCCCCAACACACACCTCCAAACACCCAGGCAACACCGGGTACCCCTGCTAGTCTATATATATAAAAGCGAAAATGTGTGTATGTTTGTATGTATGTATGTGTGTTTGTATGTCTCGCAAAAACTTTCGACACAGGTCACAAATTTTTGTCAGATTGGTATCATTTTAAAGTTCCAACTTTCGCCCGACAAATATCAAAAAATTGGCCAAAAACGTTAATTCCTTCACCCTGAAATCAGCAGTTTTCTACAGGGTGGGGGGGTCAGCAAAAACCATCCTCTCATGACGAGTTCGGTTCTACGCATGCGTCATACGACGTCAGAACATGATTTACTTTAAATATTTGAAAAAGCGACACAATTTCGTCAATGTTGTCTTAGCTCAGTTGATTAGAGTGCGGCCTCATTATCTAAAGGTTTTGGGTTCGAATCGTGGTGTGAGATGTCTTCTTTTTTTTTTTTTTTTTCGATTTTTTAAATTTTAATATTGAAATAGGGTTATTTAAGCCAGTATTTTTTTTGGTTTTTATTTTTCAGATTTTTTAACGAAGTTTTAACGTTCGTTTTTCTGTTTCGCATTTTCTTTTTTTGTTTTTCCCATTTTTACATTTAACATTGTTCGTTTGCCTTACATTAGTTTTTTTTGTGTTTTTTTTAATATTTACTTCGCTTATTCTTATATTTTGATACCCTCTACCCCCCGCCCGAGCACACACACCTCCAAACACCCAGGCAACGTCGAGTACCCTGGGGTTATTTAAGCCATTTTTCACATGTTTTTATTGTTCAGATTTTTTAAACAAGTTTTAACGTTCGTTTTTCTGTTTTCTTTTTTTGTTTTTCTGATTTTTACATTTAACATCGTTCGTTTGCCTTACGTTATTTTTTTTGTGTTTTTTCTTATTTTTTAAAGTTTTAAAATATTTACTTCGCTTATTATGTTTTGATTAAAACCCTGCACGAGCACACACACTTCTAAACACCCGGGTACCCCCCCCCCCGCTAGTATATATATAAAAACGAAAATGTTTGTGTGTGTGTGTGTGTGTCTTGCAAAAACTTTTGACACGGGTCACGGATTTTCGCCAGATAGGTATCATTTTCAAGCTGGAACCTTCGCCCGACAAATATCGAAAAATTGGCCAAAAACATTAATTCCTTCACCCTAAAATCATCAGTTTTGTACAGGGAGGGGTTAGCAAAAAATCGTTCCTTCATTTTGCCTTTTCCATGACTACTGCGACCATGACGTCATGCTTGACCTAGAAAACGTTCATGTTAGTTTAACGTGCTGGTTTTTTAAACATTTCATTTTGTCACTACTTAGTTGTTTGTCTCTTTGGCGTATACGTAAAGCGTCCAGCTTTTTTTTTTTCTTTTACACCTCTAAACACCGGGGCTTTTTCTTACCCCCCCCCCACCCCTACACACACAATGTTGTTATCTTAAGATTGCATGATTTTTTTTCTGATTTTTTTTTTGTTTTGGTTTTTCCAATTTTTTTAACAGGGTTATTAGTTACTCCCCCCTCCATACACACACCTACAAACACCCGGACAACGCCGGGTACCCCTCGCTAGTATTGAATAAAGTTCAGTTTCATTATTAATCAAATTGGGTTTTTTCCTTTTCTCTTTTAACATGTTTTAATGCTCTTTTTAAAAATGCCCTCGTATAGTATCAATAGTAACAGTTCGACAAATTTTACCAATATTGCCTTTTTTTTTTTTTTTTGCATCCCCACTAGGCTACGAAGTCTATTTTGTACTCTTGTCAAGGTAGGATAGGCTGTTTTTAGCAGCTCCTGCCCAGATATGGCAGCAGTATTCCATCATTGGACGTACTTGGCTTTTATATAGATAGAGAATTGCATCAGTAGTGAGATATCTTCTGGAGCGGTAGAAGGATCCCACCATTTTTCCAGTGACCTTTGGCAACAGAGTTGATGTACGTGTTCCATTTCAGATCAGGAGTTAAGGTCAAACTCAGAAGCTTGTCAAAACATGGAGCCTCCCCAAGACGAGAGCCATCCATTTCAATTCATGTCAGATGGGAATCAGAGCGTTGATGATGTAAAGATAGAAGCTTGGTTTTAGATGCATTAAAAGTAACTAGCCACCCCTTCCTCCATTGTACCATGCGCTCAAGATCAGAGGAGAGAGAATCAGAGAGAACTTTGTCATTTACAGCCTTTGATGTGTTGCCATAGATGGTCGTGTCATCAGCATAGATGTCAACAAATGATTTAAGTATGTGTTTTGGGAGATCATTGATGTAGATCAGGAAGAGAGATGGGCCAAGGATTGACCCTTGAGGGACACCAGCATTAATACTGTGGACTTCTGATTTCTGCCCCTCAACCACTACTCTTATGAGCCTATCAGAGAGAAATGATTTAATAACTGAGAAAACATTTCCAGTTATGAAGCTGGAAATCTTGTGAAGTAGGCCCTTATGCCATACCTTATTGAAGGCCTTTGATATGTCAAGAGCAATTGCCCTAGAAAGGAAGCCTTTGTGGAGAGATTCACTAATCCTATGAGATATAACCATTAGCACATCTGCTGTAGATCTAGCAGAACGGAAACCATATTTCATGTCATTAAGAAGGTTATATCTGCTGAGGTGGTTGACTACTTCTTTATTTAATATGGATTCCAGCAACTTACTCATGACACACAGGAGACTTATTGGTCTGTACTGAGAGAGAGAGAGAGAGAGAGAGAGAGAGAGAGAGAGAGAGATGACCTGTCACCTGAATTCTTAAATACAGGGCATACTGATGAGGTTTTCCAAAATGTTGGGAAGCACTTCTCCTTAAGACAACACTTAAACAGTTTTGTAAGCCTGCAGGCATTTTTCAGTTAACAGGCCTTCTATATCTCCGTGGCCGTGATTATATTCACATACGCATGGAAAAAAATAATAATTAACAATTAGATTTCATTTCAATAAGAAATATAAAAAAATAGGGTTCTCCTGACCCTTCTATCTCCCAATTTTTCGTCTGCTAACATTAAATTCGTGTGATTACGATGGAAAATAAAATAATAAAATAAAGCGCAACTGACGAAATACTACTTTTTTAAAGTACATGCGAATTCATTCATAATTGTGAAAAATAATTACACAACACTTTAAATTTAACTCCTTGTGAATTTATTCAAATAGTCCTTTGGAATATGATTATGTCAAATGAAGTGGTTCTTATACACTTATATTAGCATGCTATTTTTTTATAGTATTTTCACGTTAAATTCAAGTTTTCCACCAGTTCGGTAACATAAGTGCATGCAACTGAAAATAAAATGATTTTTTTATAATTACAAATTTAAATCATTGTGAATTTATTCAAACGGTCCTTTATCTCGTTAGGTCAATCCCCCCAACAACAAAAAATGATTATTTATATATATAAATTCAAGTTTTAAAATATCTTTTTGTTTATTAAATTCTTAGGTGAAAGTACAGAATAGTTACAAAACACCCGCCAGCTCAGTAACAAAAGTGCATAGGTACCAATAAAGTGAATTTTAATATTGTATACAGCTAAATCCATGACAAGTGGGAATTAAATGAATGGTTTATTTTATTATCGCTACACCATAACCACATGATTAAAATTTTAGCAGATGAAAAATTGGGAGACAAAAGGGTCAGGAGAACTGGAAATAGTAATTTCAGCAGGTACACGTGGAAAAAATACTAGAAATAACAATTTTGTTTAAGTAAGAAGGATAACGAAATAGTAATTCGTTCTTTTCTGGTAAATGCATGCCTAAAGAAAAGTGCAGCAAAAAAACAAACAAAAAAAAACAACAACAACAACAATAATAATAATAATAATAATAATAATAGTTAAACAAATAAATAAATAATTTACGTTTCATTTCATTTAATTTTGATGGGTGCAAAGTATTTTTTTGCTGTGATTGGGCCAGGGTATTCCCCTTGTCACATTTACCAAAAAAAACCATCAGACTCAATGATAAAAATCATAAAAAAAATATTTAAAAAAACTTTCTTTTTTTTTTAATTCATGAATGCTACGATTGTAATCGATGAGATTAACATGATAAAAGAAAAATCAGGTGTCCTGTGTGGATTTCAGAGGGGACGTAACCATCAGCATTTTTTTTTTTTGTCCCTTTCTACTAAGCCACACAATGCGTGACCGAGTACAGCTAGTATATAGTAAGTTTAATTAATTAATATAATTTAGAATAATAGTAGACATGAAAGTTCTTGCAGAATATAATTTTTAATGTTAATTTCAAATTATGTATTTTCAAATAAGTTTTTGTTATAATAGCTCTTACTTTATATATCCTTTTATACAATGTTTTTCGCTCTATCTAATCTTTTAAATTGCAATCGTTTTCAAACAATCATGTCTTCTTTTCAGAACGTTGAATAAAACATTAAAAAGAAATCACACAATTTTCTTATTTCAATTCAAGCGAGGCCGAAAAGTTGCTGAAACAGTTCACAATATCAGTAAAGCATTTGACGCAAGAATCACTACTAACTGCACAGCACAATGGTAGTTTCAGAAATTTTGTGACGGCAACAAGTGACTTGCGATGAAAAGTGGGTTCTTTATGACAACTAGCGACACTCAGCTCAGTGGTTAGATGCCGATAAAACTCCACAAAACTTCCCCAAGCCAGAGTTGCACTAAAAGAAGGTCATGCTGACTGTTTATTGGCGACCAGTCTCATCCACGACAGTTTTTTGAATGCAAGCAAAACTATTACAGCGGTGAAGTACTGTCAACAAATGGATGAAATGCATCAGAAACTTCACCAAGAACACCCAGCATTAATCAACAGGATAGGCCCAATTCTCCTCCACGAAAATTCCAGATCACACCTTACTAAACCAATCCTACAGAAGTAGAACGGATTGGGCCACCATACTCTTCAGACCTCTCAACTATCTACCACTTTTTCAGACATCTTGACAACTTTCTGGGTGAGAAATGCTTCAAAAACCTAAACGATATCAAAAACGCCTTCAGCGACTTCGTCGCCACGAGAACGCAAGATAATGTTACTGGCATAAATTGTTTTGTGTTGGCAAAAGTGTGGAGCTTATTTCCATCAATAAATTTTTGAGCCGAAATATGTTCATCTGAATTTAAAAGTTAAAAACCGCAAGAACTTTCTTCTCAACCTTATATAAGTTACCAAATATGGTGATATTTCCTGATAATGATTAAGAAAACAGTTTGTCATCAATATCTAATAATAGTTATAAGAGCTGGAGTTATTGCATGGATTTTTTGTTTCAATATTTTTCTTTATTGTTTTCATCCTTAATATAAATTGTATTTTCTCCTATTGATTCTATCATGAATAATGAAACATATTTCAGAAATGACTAAATTGCTAACATTTTAGAGGAATGTAGAGACAGCAGCATTCTTTTATGACAAAAAATAGAATTTTATCCCCTTCAGTGATTGATTCCTTTGAGTCTATTCATTATTTCTTTTAAAAAAATTTTCTTAAATATTTACAAAAGAGACAACATATTTCTGTTAATATGTGAATATATCTTTGTACATGGGTGCCAACATTGAAAACCTAATCAAATTGTTTTAGCATTTTTCCGATCGTAGACCTTTTGTATTCTCTCAGAAATATCAACTGACTATTAATTCTTAATTTTCAGGAAATCACAAGATTTTCCTGCAAAATGCTGTGCTGTTATCATTAAGCATTTCAATTAGTGGACCATTTCAATTAGTGGACCATTTCAATTAGTGGACCATTCTAACTAAATGAATCTTCCAAGTGACTGGTGATGCTTCTTGCAGCTTGTCATCTCAGATGATGCAAGAGAGAAAATTGTATAGCAACAGGTTAATTACATCTATTTCTAAAAATATTTAATGAAAGATAATTGGAATTTAATTAGGATTACAATTAACCTCAAAACTGATTAGTAAAATGAAATTGAATCTAGAGAAAAACTTTTCAATCAGTCCATCTTTTCTTAGCAACTATCATAAAGATATCTGTAAATAACTTTAAATTATAAATCAAACTTTGAAATAGTCCAATTATTTTATTTGCTGATTGAAAATCTAATCACATTAAATAACGAAACCAATAAAGAGTCAAGTTGCACAAACACTTTTGCAGATTCCATAGCAAATGTGTTTCTAATCACTCTAAAACTCTTCACTAAAAATGTAAAGATTTCAGGGTTCATTCAGTATTAATGTTAGATCTGAGAATCATTCGAAAAATTATTCTGCAACATATCATATATTTCATGTCTTAGATTAAAGATTGTTTTGCAAAAGTAAAAAAAAATGATTTTGATAAAAATCTGCCAAAAGGAGTGAAAACACTTTTAAAAAATAAATCATAACTTGACAACTTATTTGCAAATTTCTCTTCAGGAAAATGCAATATGTCAAACAAATACTAAATCTGTTTCCTGTTGTTCATTTTCTGCTTGTTCTCATACACAGCCCATTGCAAATACCAGCTGGATTCAGTCAACAATTTATTGTTTCTGTTGGTAATCAACTTGCCATCTACCAGCCCCATCACTCCTTTCAAAATGATACAATATCAACCCACCCACTACTCGATAAACTGGAGCCTAACAAGCTAGACATTGATCTACATCTAGATCAATATCCATACTAAACAGCCAAATGATGACGCTCAACTTGCTGATGCTGCTGGTTCTCTTCCTTCTTGCTACTCTTGCGACTCTGCTGTTGTTACTGTAAGATGCAAACAATATCCAAACAATATCAAATAATATTGACCATAAAGTATGAAAGAATGAAAATAACGACGAATAACAATGTCAAGATTTGTAGTTATTTTAAATTTGAATTCAAAGTTAATTTCCATCATTCACAGAAGGTTATGAATAGAAATGTTTTGAAAGTGAAAAAAATAAAAGTTAGTAAAAGATAAAAATGTATCCGTTTAGTAATAAACCAGTAGGGAAACTTGATGTTGTCCGGGATTGAATGAGGATCAACGAATGTTCCACACTTCTATTGCAATCGATGAAATCTCTCTTTTTCAATCAAATTGATTGATTGCTTGTTTTAGTCGGGGACCCACTGCTGTGCACCAGGAGAAAGTTTAACATTCCTCCCTGCAGTAACTTAATTCAGAATATATTGTAGTTTACATTGCACTGTAGAGCACTTACTGTTGATTTTATAAAATTATTTTTATATAATGGATTGAATTAAAGTTTAAAATCAAAAGTCAAATATCATAGTTCGATTGTGCTCTAAACAGAAACATTCATTTCGAATGTACCCCTGTCTTATCAAAAGATTTATTGCTGGTTTCATATGCCGGGCCCTTCTGCTTGTGCAGTGATAAAATTTCTCAAATCCACTTGTGATATTACACTAATAAAGGTGTCAATTTTGGTCAAAATCGGACTTTTCCTTCTTTAATTGAAATTCTTTAATTTAATTTAATTTTCCGATTATTGATTTTTGATACTTATTGGACACATTTTGATACAAAACCTATCTAACAATTCTCCCAGACACATAAAGTACATTTGTGTGAAATTTCAAAGAAATCAATCCAGACGTTTTGCAGTCCATAGGAAACGAACTCACACAAAGACACACAAAGTGTTATATATATATAAGTAGAGATTAAGAAAACAGGAAATCAACAGTTCACCAGGTAACATTTGATCATAGCTTTCAATGATTTTAGTATTTAATTTTCAGAAATTTTCAGGAATCTTCAACTGATCCAACATAACTTTTGATGTTTCATTTAATTCTACTATATAATAAAATGATTGTAGATATTCCCCTCTGAACTAAATTACCATAGATTTTCAATAATAGATGCCGCATACAAATTTATTGTGTCTAAACTATTATCCACCATGTTATGTAACTTTAGAATGCTGTTTTATACACATTTATTTGTTATACTAAAATCCTATTTTACATCCTAGAAGAAACATCGCCACAATCACCAACATCTTTAGAGGAGGTAGTTACTACTTTTCCCTCTAAATCTAAAGTCCTCATACCGCCACCAGTCTACACTGGGAACTAATATACACATTATACATATACCGCCCTGTCTACCTTCATAATTGGCTCATAAACTTATACACAAAAAATTACCTTTCCTTTTCCCGTTTACAAAATATTAATTTCTTCCTCATTCAGTTCTGGCCAAACTCATTGGCTGCTAATTGTAAATTCGCTTATTCACGATTACACATCTTAAATAAAAGAATATGCCAGCCCTTACCAAACATGGCTGCTGCCTCTAACACATGCAATCATTTTAACCTAAAACGAACCAATTGTTTCTTTTTTCCCTTTCTTTCTAAATATATTACTATGTGTACTATATTAATGTTTTTACATTTCTTATGGGGGTAAATGTCATTATTAGAAACCCGGGCTATATCACCGCTAAAAAAATCGTCCATCACCATCAAACTTAAACATCGATTCCAAAACTCGAAAACAAAATGACACAAACTTTATTTTTTTTAATACCAGAAAAGATGGATTTCCCGTTATTATTTTAGTAAGAACAAATTACTATTTTGTTATCTTACTTACTTACAAACGAAATTATTAATTCTTTTGTTTTTTCCATGCAGACACATCCTGCAATGGCAATCCAGCCATGCATTTTGAGGGTGTTAGCAGTCGTCCTGTTGTCATAACTTGGATCGGTAGAGAGCATGAGTTGCATAGCAGTGCATCTCCGATCTCACTTGTTGAACATTGTGTCACTTTCAGACATGATAGAAGGCTCCTATCACTCTTAAGACATGGTGGTGAATTTCATCAATTCTACAAACATATTTTCTGGGATTGGGGGAGTTGGAAGTTTACTCCGATATAAGGCGTCAGCACAAATATTAATAGCCTCTAACAATGGGATGCAAGTAAAAAGATTAGAAATATCAAAAGAACACATAAATTTGTCTGAATGAGTATAATTTTGCATAAACTTAGCAAAGCTAAAGGAGTATTTAATGCAAAATGAACTATAATGTTCCAAAACGGGTTCTAAAATATTTGTCAACCATTTTGCTAACTTATGTTGACAGGACCCTATCATGGATAATATGGGTCTCAACAGTACCCCCCTTTTATGGGTCTTAGGCAAACCATACAAACGGGGGCGAACCAGAAAATGAAAGTCGGAAGAACACCACTTTTGACCCATTTGACAAGTTGTTTTTGGAACTTGTCTCGATAGAGATAGTAAAATCATGAGTATCTACCGGATCTAACTTAACAAATTTAGAGGTGTCCCCCAGGATAGTCATCATTTTATTGACATAATCTTGGTGATCCATTATGACTACACCAGAGTCTTTGTCGGGTTTTGTGATGACTAAAGATTTATTATGGCAAAGTGCTTTGATTATACGATAATGTTCACTTCGCCATTTTGCTTGACAAAACAAAATAGGTGTGCCAGCATAAGAATGTGTGACATCATTAAGTGTCGCCTTAATATCACTGACCATAGAGTCGGAAACAGGAGAAAGTCTTTCTAATTGAGCAAAAAAGACTTCAAATTCAGCATATATCTCTTCACGCTTTGGGGGTATGGGAGGAATGCAGAAGTCCAAGCCATGCGAAAGACTATTAAGTTCAACTGCGTGGAAGAGAGATTTAGAACGTTCTGAGTAACACTAGGGTTCATCAAACAACCATATTTTTTGAAAATCAAATGTTGCAAATTCTTTTGATTTTTAAACGATAACCTAGAAAGGCTACGTTCGTGAATAATTGCAACATATCTAGAAAATCTAATTTTGTTGAAAAACAATAAACAGCCAACCATATCTTTCCATATTTCATGGTATTTTTTGTTTAAACGTGCCATATTACAAGAAAGCTTGGACAAAAAATTGGAAATAAAATCACTTTCAATTTTTTGTCCAGGATGTAACTTAGCTCGCTCTATTTTAAATGAAATAAAAGCGAGACAAACTTTGTTGCTCAAGCACGAATTTAAGAAGGTCTGATTTGCCTGTGCAGTCCTGATTTTACTTTTAATTTTTATTAATGCATTTAATCTATTGATTAAATCAGGTGCGTACCTGGTCTTAAAATATTTGAAAATTTTTCAGGGGTATAGAATTTAATAATGGCTAAATACAGACCAATCAACATAATGATTTAAAAAAAATAAAAAATGAAAATAAAGGTTAGCTAACCAGGTTTCGTTCCTTGCTCAACAGAGCTAAATCGAGGAAAATACGATTAAAAATATATATATATATGATGGTCCCCACCTAGGGATCGTGCACACCATTTTTCAAGATTAAGGTCAAAGGTCAAGGTCATATGTATATATACTCTCCTACAGCCCACATGACTGAAACACATGACCAAACCTGACCGTATGATGGTCTCCAAATTATGGCTGGTACACACCATTTTTCAATGTCAAGATCAAAGGTCAACATCATATTTGGTGCAGTTCTTTATAAACTTCTCCACTTAAGGATGGTGCACACCAAGTTGGGGTTCGCCACCATCCCAGGGTCTGCCATCATGGTGCTGGCCAATTTCTTTGTGAATTTGAATAAGATCACCTTCTTCCACCATAATCCTCTCAACTAATTTTCATAGTTTATAGTTGGATTTCAGTCACTTCAGGAGGTAATTAAAAAATTTTAAATACCTTAAACAATATAACATTAAGTTCTTACAACATCCACTTATTGCAAGGGTGCCTGCGACGCAGGTACACGAACGTTATACAAAGTCTCACACAGTGCAGGTATCTTTGCTAGTATATATCATATGTCCATATATACACATTTATTCATAATATATATATGCATATATTTATACTATATATACATATTTATACATATTCATAATATATATATATATATATATATATATATATATATATATATATATATATATATATATACATGTATTATAACATATTAGACTACCCGTGACCCATTGGGTCAGTATATATTTATTTGGAATAGTGAGTATACAGAATTAATGTATAAAAGTAGAAGTGAGTATACAGAATTAATGTATAAATTCGCAAAAATTGACTACACACCCACACAAAAACAAACATGGCGACCAGTGAAAACAATACAAAATACATCAGATAATAAAGGTTTTAACATCAATACCCTTAAATTAAATGAAAAATCGTTTATATAAGAGTCGTGGAATCCATTAAAAACATTTTAAAAAAGACAAAAAGAAATAAATATGCTGAAATGTGCATTGTACAGGTCCACCCCAGTTTTATTTTGTGTGTTAACAACCTTAAAAATATCACGAAATAATAATTGATTAAGTAATATTTAATGGTGAGACCTATTCAAACAAAATCTTAACTTATCACTCCTTCCACCTCTTTTCCTCTTTCTACGCCCCCACTGCCACCAAGCTTGCACCAAGCAAGACGATTTGAGTTTCATATTATAATAAATAGATATATACACATATATTCATTACATATATATTCATACATATACACATATATTTATTACATATATACACATATATTTATAATATATCTACACAAGCAGGGAAACCTAACGTTTTCTGTGATTAAATGATAATCAACGAATGTGTCACAATACCATATTTTTATTGTCGCCCCATCCCTAAATACTACTGTAATTTAAACAGTAGTATTTAGAGATCACATCCTGTCCGCTCATCCTTCACCTAACATTATTGAAATTTTATGCTGTCAATTTGCAGCTTGTAATTTGCTTGCTATGTTTTTTTCCTCAAAATAAATGCAATCCCCAATTTTGAATTAAGGTGTGCCTGCCCACATTCTTTTGCAGAAAAAAACCCAAAAAAAACTGCCGATGCCATTCCATTTTAGTATACTTTTCAAATAGTCATATTAATAAATGTGCTGCCTAGCATTGAATGTTAGCAAAAGGGGGTAGACAATTTCCATTCGAATCAAGTCGGGAATGACTAAAGGAAATTAGTTTATTTGCTCAAGAATTTGATGCATAAATCTGATAGTTAAATTCTCCAGAATCCACTCACCAAATGGCAATACAACAGCCCCAGTACTTTGCAACTGCTGATAGTACGCCCTCATTAATGATAAGTTCAAGGTTCGGGTCCCTGAATATTGCCCATTAATATGACATCGAGAAACCTCACTATGCTTTATCTTATTATGGTCCACCAAAAAAAAAATTTCTTCACTTCTTTTTCTTCTTTACTTTCCCTCTCTGTGCTGCTCTGACCAAGTCTGTCAACCTATTCTACAAATCCTAAAACTCCATCATTAAAAGTCTCAAAAAAGAATACACAATTAAACCAAAACTCTAACTTCCAACGTAGAGCCCCACTACCATGTCTCCTTCTCCAACATCAGGGGTTTACGTTCCAACCTTCCAACGGTTGAAATCTAATTCAGGAGACCAAACCAGACATTCTTCCTAAGCAAAAACTGACATTGGACAGACTAATTCCCTAGATGAGTTCGTGATTAAAGGCTTTAACATCTAAATCTGACTCCAAAGATCACCATGGGCAGGAATATTTGCCTACATTAGAGATGGCTTTCCCTGTGGTTGGGACATCTCCAGGGAAGACTATAAATTGCCCTATATGTGCTTCTGGGTTGCACTTGCTCACACCATTGTGTTTATAATTGCCTTCTATTGCCTCCATAACATTGGAGTTACTATCTTT
The DNA here is from genome assembly GCF_053919585.1 of Euprymna scolopes. Classification (NCBI taxonomy): domain Eukaryota; kingdom Metazoa; phylum Mollusca; class Cephalopoda; order Sepiida; family Sepiolidae; genus Euprymna; species Euprymna scolopes. Next base: position 104,373,921 of record NC_136500.1, on the reverse strand, counting down.
AAGAGCATATCTGAGAAAATAGATCACATCCTATCCGCTCATCCTTCACCTAACATTCATATCTGTGGAGACTTCACTATTCACAACGGTTAACCCACTATAAACAAGACAAATGATAGAGGGGAGGTTCTGTCACGATTTTTCCATTGCTTATGATATTATGATTGTTCACAAACTCACCCGCATACCCGACACTGATGGTCAATTTGCAAGTCTCCTAGATTTTTTTCTAATCACTTGCCCCGAGCTTTGTTCATCTTCCATTGTGTTTCCACTGGGATCTTCCAACAACTCGGTTGTCTCCGTTAAGATAAAAACAAAATGTAATAATATAATCCAAACACCCTCTCTTGTCCGAGGGCCAGGCCGCATCCGTCGCTATCCTGGTTCACGGGAGCATACTTGTGATGTACTTCTGGCCGTGTTCGTCGCTCCCAGCTCACATGACCATAGATGCAACCCAGCAGGGCTACATTCTTACTTGTCTAGTGGTGGACCCCTCAAGAGTGACCAGACTCTCACTGGTCACTGGAAAATATCTTTCTGCTGCTCAGGGCACGCGAAATGTGCATGACCCTAAGTCCGTGTGGCAACATTCGTGCTGGATCCAGTCTATCTCTTTCATCATCTGGCGTCAGGGTATACCTGAAATAAACTGCATCTTCATTCAGGCCGGCAATCGAGAAAGAAAGAAAAACTCTGGTTCATTTTCATAAAAACCAACAAAATCATAAATCGCTCTACACTTGTTTAAAAGTCGAGTTCCTTGATCCGAGCTTCATGATGCAGGTTGTATAACTTAAGTTCCTCTAATTAATTTCCCAGCTAAGAACAAGAGCCTTTCAACTTAGCTCCTAGGAGGGTTTCCCCCCCCCCCAGGCGGGGTGAGAGCGATGTGGACGCCTCGATGCCAGCCAGTAAAAAGGACCCTAATTCTAAAAAAGACAATCGTTTTTATCAAATCAGAAATTCCTCCCTCTACCTTTTTGGAGTTATCCTTTCTTTTCTCTTCCCTTTCCTCTCCCTCTCTTCTTTTATCGTATTAATTTGTACTCCCTTTCCTTTTTCTTCTTTTGAATTTCCTCCCTCTCTCTGTTTCCCTAATTTCTACTCCTCCTCTCGGCTTTATCTATACAATTTTTTTTTACCCTCATTGCACTGAGGTGTCAACTCATCATCAAATTAGGAGTTATTAGTCACCCCAGGTCGAACAATGCCTGGCGGCGACCCCTCACCCCAACCTGTCTTTCATATCGCTCAACAGAGGTTTTAAAAACAACCTTTTCGTTGTTAACAGATATATAACAACCGTGATATAGGAACAATTCTCGTTTGTTTTTCTCTTAAAAACCCCACCCCGGCACTGATGTGATAAGCGATAACTATTTATTTCCATGAGTGATTCGTCATCTGAGTCAAACATTTTCGGCTGGCGACCCTTTTTCCTGACCCTAAACTTCCTATAGATGTCGGCCAGTGAGACCGCATCCCCCCACGTACCTTTCAACAGAACATTGTTTCTTTAATAATTTGAATTGTTGTTCTGACCTAAACCAGAAAACGACCCTGTATTGTTTTTTTTCTGCCAACTCGAGAATCTCATTATCATATTTTTTTTTTTTTCTTCCCCATTGAAATATTTTATTTCTTCTCTGGTGGACAGGAATCTCATAACATCTGTTTTTCCTTGACCAAGTGTCAGCATGGCCCCACTAACCATACCTCATCCTCTCCCATCTTCTCTTCCTCTATTTGAAAAGCAAGATCATCTGGTGTCGCCAGGGATCTCGTCATAATAAGTCCTCCAACATACCTCTCCATTGTACAGTATATCGATACTCTATGGCTGACTGAGATAGCTTTTGTATGTTTATATCAGATCTACCTCTGCATTCCATGTTTAAAAAGAACATTTCTATAGTATCAGACCTGACGGAATGGTTAATTGTATGTATGGACCACTTCATACCCTCTAAAAGATTCCAGCAAAAACCTAACAGCCAGCTGTGGTTCTCTCCAGAATGTGCTGCTACTATTTCCATTGCTTCCAACATGAGAATAAATCCGCCTTCAGTACTGCCAGCAACAACTGTAAAAAAAAGTAATAAAGAACAGAAGAGAGTTGTATGCTCAGTCCATCAAATATAAAGTAGATGAGCAGTGGCTTGGTTCCCACCAGTTTTGGCAAATAACAAACAGGCTCTTGAATAAAAGTGCGTACTCTATCCCAACCATCATTAACGGACCTGAGGTAATCTTGTCAGTATCGGACAAAGCCAAACTCTTTGCCAAGAATTTTGCAGCTAATTCTACCCTATGTGATCAACTCCTTGTATTTCCTCCTGTGTCTGAAAACGCACTATGCAACATACAAATATGTGCATGATGTTGCCAAGCTAATCAAAAACCTTTATTCTTATAAAGCAATCGGCCCTGACGGTATTCCCATTATTATGGCATTCTTATTATAGTGCTCCAAAAGCTTCAACCAGAACTAGCACCCATACTTACAAAGTTGTTTAAGCGTTGTCTTAAAGAGAACTGCTTCCTAACACCCTGGAAAACCTAATCAGTAAGTCCGTGTTTAATAGAGAAGTAGTCAACCACCTCAGCAAAAATAACCTCCTCAGTGATGGTTTCCATTTTGCAAGATCTATAGCAGATGTGCTAACGGTTATATTTTATAGGATTAGTGAACCTCTCAACAACGGCTTTCTTTCTCGGGCAATTGTTCTTAACATTTCAAAGGCCTTTGATAGAGTATGGCATAAAGGTCAATTCCAAAAATCTCCAGCTAGCTGGAAATATCTTTTCAATTATTAAATCATTTCTCTCTGATAGGTTCATAAGAATAGCGGTTGATGGGCAGAAATCAGAAGCTCACAGTATTAATGCTGGAATCCCTCAGGGGTCCATCCTGGACCCAATTCTATTCCTGATCTACATCAATGATCTCTCAAATCATATCCTAAGATCATTCGTAGGCATTTATGCTGATGATACTACCATCTGTGGCAACACTTCAAAAGCCGTAAACAATCAAGTTCTCTCTGATTCTCTCTCCTCTGATCTTGAATGCGTGATGCAATGGGGAAAGAGGTGGCTGGTTAATTTTAATAAATTTAAAACCTAGCTTCTATCTTTACATCATCAACACTCTGATCCCCCATCTGGCATCAATCAAAATAAATGGCTCTCGTTTCGAGGAGGCTCCATGTTTTGACAAGCTTCTGGGTCTGACCGTTATTCCTGATCTAAGATGGAGCATGTACATCAAATCTGTTGCCAAGGCTGCTGGAAAAATGGTGGGACCGTTCTGCATCTTCAGTAGATATCTCACTACTGATGCAATTTTCTACCTGTATAAGAGCCAAGTACATCCAAGGATGAAGTACTGTTGCCACATCTGGGCAGGAGTTACTAGAAATACTTTATCCTGCTTTGACAGAGTTCAAAATAAATTTCATAGCCTAGAGGAGGATGCCCTTTTCTCTTCCCTGCAACCTCTTTCCCACAGAAGAGACGTTGCGAGCTGTGTCTGCTTTGTTATTATTTTCATGGCAAGTATTCGTCTGAGCTTCAATCTTTGGTTTCTCTCTGGCCTGACTTTCACGAAAAACACTCGTCTAGCTGAAACCACTGTTAGTAATTTCCCTCACTCTTTATCTGCGCCTAAACCTAAATGTAGATTCCATGAACAAAGTTTCTTTCTTAGAAGTGCACGACTGTTTTCCTGCTTTCTAACTGACTACAACATGGTTGTCTTCAAGTTCAATGTGAACAAATAATCCAATTCACCAAATTTTCACTACAATATTTTCCCATTGACTACTTTACACTTATTAACCCGTATTCTTGAGTGGTCTCCAGGCCTTGATAAGTGGTGACACCTTTGTAAAAAAAGAAAAAAAACATCAGTGAAATCGTCTATTTTTCAATCAAATCGATTGATTGCCTGCTCTAGTTATGGTCCCATTGCAGTGCACCGGGAGGAAACTTCACATGCCTCCCTACAATGACTTAGTCCACAATACGTTGTAGTGTACATTGCACTGTAGAGAACCTACCATTGATTTCATAAAATTATCTGAAAATAATGGCTTCACTTAAAGTTTAATGTACAAGTCAAGTATCATGGTTAAATTGTGCTCTAACAAGAAACATTCATTTCAAACGTAATCAAACGTACCCCTGTCTTCTAATAGAATCAGTTGAGTTTCTGCTAGTTAGGTGATAAAACTTCTCAAATGCACTTGTGATGTTAGATTGTGTAAGTGTTAACTTGGTCAAAATAAGATTTCCTGCTTAAATCTGATTTCATGATTATCGATACTAATCAGATTCATTGCGATATAAACACTTGTAAGAATATTACCTGATACATCAAGTACCTTCATGCGAAATTTTTTAAAAAATCGGTCCAACCATTTCTGAGTCCATAGGGAACGAACTCACACACGCACAGTCCCTTTTGTACAATAGTAGCGATTTTCACACTGGTTTCTAGATTTTGGTTATTGTTATTATCACATATGTTTCTAAAACAAGTTTGTGTGAATGTTTAATGTTTATTCTTATTAGAATCTTTTATATTGTGTTTATCTGATTTGCTAAGTAGATGTCTATGTGAGCAGTTGCTTTCAGCAGCTTCTTAACTTTTCAGCAGCTTGTTCATTGTCTATTATCTCTTCATCCAACGTGATGATCACTCTTTTCCTTCCATGTATAATCGGCTATATCCGACTGTCTCCTCTTGAGTTACTGTCTTCTGATTTTTTTTTCAGTCTTACATTGAAAAGCAGCATGCTTCATTCTTCTAATTTTTTCCACAACTACACAAGATCGAGCATATTCTGTTTTAAGTCATTCGTCCTCAATAGGTAGCTGGACTCATATGAAATATCTCTAAAGTGTGGAATCACTGTTGAAAACTATTCTGATATTGAAATTATGGAAAGGTTTAGAAGAGTGAGGCATTTCAACTACTTAAAATAAAAGTGGAAGAGCATTGTAAAATGATAACTCAAAGATAGGAAATCATATATTAAATGCAAAAGAATGACTGTGGGATGAAGTTGAAATAAAAGACAGTAAGCATCACTTAAAGTGCGGAAGATGAAACAAATCATTGTACTCATCAAAAGTCTCTTCCCATATTTTTGAGGGATATATAGCTGAAATGAGCAAGGAAAGGCAGTAAGACGATGTAACAAATCAACTTGTGTTGGAGAATGGGAACAGGATATTCCAAATATTTCAATGCAAAATCTAAACATTCTGAGTTCAATACAAAGCACCTAAAAAAAGCTGGAAGGCAAAATGACTGAAACATTGTTATGAAGAAAACATGTTATGGTTATGTTTTGTTAATGATAGAAAATACTTGAATCATTTTTTTTTTATCTAATAAAACACCAATGTAATTTTCAATTTAATAAACCAGTAGTATCTGTGGTTATCAATTGAAAGTCAAATCATACATACATTAGAGATGTCCTCACATCAAACAAGCTGTTAGCATTTATAACAGACTAACTTAGCTGCCCGACCTTGCCCGGGTGTTTGGAGGTGTGTGTTGAGCAAAAAAAAAAATTTGGTAATAGGCAGGCAGGCTTGAACTCTACCACAACGGAGGAAAAGAATGTGAAAAAAAGTGACGCCAAACTGGAAGTAGCGGAGGTTTAAATTAAGTCAATCGAATGAGGGAATGACTTTCGAAGATATCAGCGAAAAAAAGCAACCCTCCCTTGTAGAAAAGTGCCCAGTTGAGTGAGAAGGAATTAATATTTTTAGCCAATTTTTCAATATTTGTCATCCGAAGGGGCGAGCTTCAAAACGATACCAATCTCGTGAAAATCCGTCACCTCTGTCGAAAGTTTTAGGCATACATACATGATGATTGCAACGTCTTGTCAGACAAGAGCCACTCCCTCGGTCACTAAAAGTCCATGTGCCCGAATATGATTTTTTAGCCCTGCCAGCGACTTGCACACCCTCAAGCAGACATGACACTGAAAACACTCACTGATTTGTATGAGACTAACAGCAGCGGAACCTGTATTATCGTGGGCTTTCATGTGATTAACAAAACCTGCCTTCAACAACAGAGCCTGATCACACACCTTACAGATCCAGAGATCTCCATGGTTGGGCGGCAAGGTTTGGCATTTCCTACATGCTCTCTTAAGCTTTTCTCGGTCTATTTTGGCTGCTTCATAGTGTTCTGCACCCCTGTATATCAGTGTCCTCCACTGCTTGCGATCATACGCTAGGGACTCCCAACTGTCAACAGGAATATGAAAGCTCACCAGACTCTCCTTGATGCTATCACGAAAACGTTTTTCGGGCTTGTGCTGGGGTCTTTTTCCCAGAAAGAGCTCACCATAGAACAATTGTTTTGGGAGATGATAGTCTTCAAACCGGATGAGATGACCCGCCCAACGCAACTGGTTCTTAATAACAATGGTAGCAATACTGGTTGTTTTGGCCTTTTTTAAAACATATGTATCAGGGACAAAGCTATACCACTTTAAACCAAGAATGTGTCTAAGGCAGTGCTGATGGAACCTCTCGAGCAATTCTATATGTGTCCAGTACAAGGTCCAAGTTTCAGATGCGTAGAGTAGGGATGGTACTACACATGCTTGATATACTGAAATTTTAGTTGTCAGAGTCAGATCACCGTCAGACCAGACTCTATCTTGTAGCCTTCCAAAAGCATTAGATGCCTTGCTGATTCTCTGTCTTATTTCCGCATTAAGAGTGCCATCATTTGATAAGGCACTCCCAAGGTAGACAAAATTTTTTACGACTTCAAGACGCTTTCCACAGACGAAGATATCAGGTTCCACATACAGATCATTGGGAGCGGGAGTGTACATGACTTTAGTTTTCTTAATGCTAACTGTCAGTCCGAAGCAGGTACAAGCATTTGTAAAGAGATCCATCACTAGTTGCATATCTACTGGGGAGTGTGTTACCAGGTCAGCATCATCAGCATACAACAATTCCCTAACAAGTCCATCACTAACAAGTGTTTAGGCTTGGAATCTTCTGAGGTTGAACACCTTTCCAGTCGTTCGGAATCTAATATAAACATCCATATCACAATCGTGGAAACCATACCAGAGCACAGCAGTCAAATAGAGCGAAAACAATGTTGGTGCAGCTATATCACCCTGCTTCACACCATTATCAATGGGGAATTCTTCCGAAAGCTGACCATTGAAGTTGACGCGACCTTTCATACTATGATGAAGTTGCTTGAACTTGTCTGTAAAAGCAGGTGTACAGCCAAATTTTTCCAGCACTTTCCAGAGAGCCTCACGGTTGACTGTGTCAAACGCCTTGGTTAAGTCCACAAACACCTGGCAAAGAGGCATACGCTGTTCAATACATTTTCCAAGAGCTGTCTAGCAGAAAACACTATATCCACAGTTCCTCGCCCACCTCTAAAACCAGACTGGGATTCCGGAAGGATATTAGGACATACATACTTTTCCAATCGGTTTAGCAAGAGCCGTGCAAATACCTTTCCAACTGCACTCAGCAGCGAGATACCTCGATAATTTCCACAATCAGATCTTGTATCCTTTCCTTTGTACAACATAACCAAGATGGCATCTACCCAATCTTGAGCAACCGGGTCACCCTGCCATACTGACAGTATCAAAGAGTGGACCACACAATGTACATTGACACCACCATGTATCAGCAGCTCAACAGGGATGCCATCGAGCCCAGGGGCTTTGTTCGAGTTTATCTGTTTTATGCAGTCAACTGTTTCCACAAGAGTCGGTTCAACATTAAGTTCCGGACAGAAGGAACATTGAGGGATACTTTCTATTGCAGCAACATCAACATTGGATGGGTTATGAAAAAGATCATGAAAGTGTTCATGCCATCGATGCTTAATTTCATCTGAGGTTTTCAGCAAGGTTTTCCTGTCCTTCGCCAGGAGTGGTGTAGTTGAAGAGGATTTCGGACCATAAGCCTGATGAAGCAAAGTGTAGAATGTCTTGACATCTCTATGATCGTAGGCAGTCTGTATCTCCTTGGAGAGGTTAGACCACCATTTGTTTTTTATTTGGCGCACACAACACTGAACCTCACTCCTAACAGAAGAAAAGTGGGCAGCGAGCGCTGGCTCGTTCAGAGGTGAAGAGTTGAGAAGGTTCAAAAAAGCTTTCCGCTTTCTATCAATTTGAGGCTTAATTTGATCGAAATTAACATACATACATACATACATACATACATATAAACAGACATACATTTAAGCAGACAGGTGAGATTTATATAATAGATGAGCATGTTATCTTACCTGCAAAATAATTGAAACAAATAGTTAAAAAACAAATAAGTGAATTAAAATTGTTTTATAAAATGTTTTCTTTTTTCTCTTCAATACACAATCTATATCAACAGACAACACGGTTTGACTGTATTTTTACTTATTTTCCTTAATTTTATTTATTGCGGATTATTATCCTAATCTTTTCTTAGTTGTTTCCAATTAAATAATATATTTATTTTCCTTAATTTCAACCTTTTTTATACTTGAAATTTCTGGTGAACAGCTCTTTAGTTTATATGGATTTTTTTTTTCTGAAAACATTACTCTTGCCTAATGATATGATAGTTCAGTTATGCAAGAATTGATTAAATACTACTTGAGAATTAGAAGAAATTGGTTCAAAGCATAAATATAGATACATTTTTCATGGGATCATTTGAATTAACATCTACGCATGAAACATAACATAAAAAAAATCTTCAAAAAATGGACACAGATTTTCTGGAGATGAATACAATCGTTTGATATATTTTATTATTTTTTTTTAAATAATAAAATATATCATAAAACAATTCATAATACAATTGCACTTCATAATAAAATTCAATAATAAAGAAATATTTATTAAAATTATGGCCAATAAATGTATACTCTTATTTAAATATTTTTTTTAATTGAAATCATAGAATCTCCATTTGTCATTTTTATTTTATTTGTGATTTTTATAGAAGACGCAGGTGTGTGTATGGGGGAGGGGGAGGGAAGTAATAACCCTGTTTAAATATTATAAAAAAGACGATATTAAAAAATCGGAAAAACCAAAACAGAAAAAAAATGGCATAAATAAACCTGTCGGATCGAACCTGCAATCTTAAGATAACAACGCTATGTGTATAGGGGGGAGGGGGATGAACTAAATAATAAGCGAAGTAAAAAAACATTGCCTGGGTGTTTAAAGGTGTAAAAGAAAAAAAAATAGTTTAGGTCGAAAAGCGGGATTGAACCCGGAAGTCTTGACGCGGAGGTGCAAAAGAAAAAAAATAGTTTTGGTCGGAAAGCGGGATTGAACCCGGAAGCCTTGACGCGGAGGTGGAAACAAAAGCCAACCACTTAATCGTCTCGACCACGAGTGAGAGTAATTGATTAGCGTGTTAAGTTAAGGCTTATAAAGCGAGTGAAAGAGGTTTGATTGACAGGAAGACGCTAAATGAGGTCATCACGGGATCGTTATGATGACGTGGCAGTATTTTTAGTTCAGGTGGTGGGGGGGGAAGCAGCTCCCCATTTAAAGGGGATTGTCCAAATCGAATAACAACTGTCTGAAATAAGGAGAAACTCCACATTAATCAAAAGCTGATTGCTTTCTGGACGTTTCGGCACAAACCGTTTGAATTTAGTTTCACTGTATTTATACTAAAAAGCAGGACAAACAGGAGACAGAGCGAAATAGCGTGAATCTTATAAAAGTCGATGTAAATAAATCTAGACGTGACGCGTGTTCACAAATCTTCGATATTATTATCTAGGGGGTATATAAACAGTTCTAAGTAACCCCCCCCCCGAGAATGGCAGCGAAAAAAGCCTTTTCGAGACATACAAAAATGTGCATGCCGCATTTGCCTTTTATATATATACTAGTAAAGAGTACCCGAAAACTCCGGTGGGGGGGGGGTAAAATAAAACAAAATGTTTTGGTAGGTAAGTATGAGGATCGAACCCGAACCGTTGAGGCAAAGTTGGAAATTAAAGTGTGAAAAAAAAAAAAGAGTGCGACGGTTTTAACCATTGGGCCACCGCGAGATGTTAACGGAAACATGTTTGAATTTATTTAATTACTTGGATTTGGCAAGTGCACGTTTTATTGACTTCATGAGGTCAAGTTTGACTGCAGGATAGGTTTTCATTTACTGCGGGAATGCTTTTTTATTTTTATTTTCTCAAGATGTTGGGGGGGGGACCAGCTCCCTTTGTCCAAATTGAATAGCAATTGTTTGATATATGGAAAATATTTCCACATTGATCAAAGCTTTCGCACATTTCCGCCGATAGACGGAAAATACCGCCAGAATTAGTGTCGCTTTTATTGTAGGAAAAAGACTAATCCACATGCAGCGAGCGACAAATGTTGAATATTTCTTCCCGAAGTCGAGCAAATTAAATAGACAGGCGAGCTTCATTGTTAACTTTGAGATATTTCGATTTATATGTAATATAAAAAGTTTTAAAAAGTTGTGAACCGACCGAACGCTTCTCTGAAAAAAGCCTTTTGTAGACATACAGAAAAAGCGAACACACATACAAACATACATACATTTTCGCTTTTATATTTATAGACTAGCGAGGGGTACCCGGCGTTGCCCGGGTGTTTTTCGGTGTGTGTGGTTGTGCGAAGGTGGAGGTGTTAATGAAAACCTAAAAATAAGCGAAGTAAAAAAAGAAAACAGAAAAACGAACATTAAAACTTAAGCGGGGAGGACCCGGGCAGTGTTTGGGGGGGGGGGGGGGGGGGAGGGGGCGTAATCAAAACATCGAAAACAAAAATACAAAGACAACTAATGTAAGGCAAACGAACGATGTTAAATGTAAAAATCGAAAAAACAAAAACAAAAAAGAAAACAGAAAAACGAATGTTAAAACTGCTTTAAAAAATCTGAAAAATAAAAACAAAAAAAAAATGTGAAAAATGGCTTAAATAAGCCTGTTTCGATATTAAAATTTAAAAATTTGGTGGGTACCCGGGTGTTTTTGGGTGTGTGTGGTCGGTCCGGGGTGGGGGGGGTTAATGAAAACCTAAGAATAAGCGAAATACAAAAAAAAACAGAAAAACGAACGTTATGTGAAAATGGCTTAAATAACACTGCTTCAATATTAAAATTTTAAAAATCGAAAAAAAAAAAATCTCTCACCACGATTCGAACCCAAAATCTTTAGATAATGACCCAACGCTCTAACCAACTGAGCTAACACAACACACATTAAATTGCCTCAGTTCTTCAAATATTTAAACTAAATCAGGTCATGACGTCGTCTGATGCATGTGTAGAACTGATCTCATCATGAGAGGATGGTTTTTGCTGACCCCCCCCCCTGTAGAAAAGTGTTGATTTCAGGGTGAAAAAATTAACGCTTTTGACCAATATTTCGATATTTGTCGGGCAAGGATGTGGCCAAATGAGACCAAATTTGTGAATTTTTATTCTGTCTGTCGAAAGATTTTAACAGACACACAAAACATACATATACATACATACATATACATACATACATATACATACATACATTTTCGCTTTTATATATATAGACTAGCAAGGGTACCCGGCGTTGCCCGGGTGTTTGTAGGTGTGTGTGGTGTTAAATAAAAAAGAAACCAGGGGGGGGGTAGGATCGAACCCGAAGCCCTGACGCGAAGTTTGAAAATAAAATCGGCCAGCCAGAATGAGTTAGTGAAAGATGTTTGAAAGTCGTCGAGCGTTACGACGACGACGATGACGACGACGATGTAAGCATTGTTATAAGCGAAGTAAAAAAAGAAAACAACGTTTTAATTAAGCGGGTGGGGGGGTAATCAAAACATTAAAAAACACACAAAAAATCTAACGTAAGGCAAACAAACGATGAAAACAGCAAAAATAAACACGTGAAAAATGGCTTAAATGAGCCTGTTTCGATATTAAAATTTAAAAAATCGGTGGATACCCAGGTGTTTTGGGGTGTCGCTAAGAATAAGCGAAAAAAAACAAAAAAAAAACAGGAAAACGAACGTTACGTGAAAAATGGCTTAAATAACACAGGGTTCAATATTTAAATTTAAAAAATCGAAAAAAAAAAAACATCTCACACCACGATTCGAACCCAAAACATTTAGATAATGAACAAACACCGAGTTTGTGAATTTTCATCGCGTCTGTCGAAAGTTTTTAGCAGACACACAAACATACATACACACAAACATACATACATTTTCGTTTTTATATATATAGACTAGCGAGGCGTACCCGGCGTTGCCCGGGTCTTTGGAGGTAAATCAAAACTCGGGGGGAGCGGGGGGGGGGGGTTAAAATAAAAAAAAAATGTTTTAGTAGGTAAGCATGAGGATCGAACTTGAGGCCTCCATTGTTAATTCGTTGATATTATGATTTATATATGATATAAAAAGTTTTAAGAAGTTGTGAGCCGACCGACCGCTTCTCAGAAAAAAGCCTTTCTTGGACATACACAAAAAGCGAACATACATACACACACACATTTTCGCTTTTATATATATATAGATTACATTGGAATCAAATACTTTTGGGAGCGATAAAATGATTCAAACATTTTTCCAGTGATTTTAGTAACTGATTTTATATAAGTCTTCCATTTGAAGTTATGAGAGAAATTACTAGGAACTTATCAAAGCAAGAGGCTTCCTTAATGACAAAGAGCTATTTATTTCAACTGTGGATCGAAGCAGATCCTTGCTTTACGTAATGATGAAAGTAATCATATGTTTTCCCTATTAAATCACATGTTCCAGATCAGAAGATAGAGAATCAGTGAAAATTTTATCACCAATGCTCTTTGGAATGCTGTCATAGACATCGTTTGCATAGATGCATCATTTGCACCATAGAAATGCAGTCATTGCATAATTTGTATAGATGTCAACAAATGATCACACAATTTAATTTAGATCATTGATAAAACTCAGGAAAAGGGTAGAGTGCAGAATAGATCCTTCAGCCTCACCGATGTCAATACTATGCACTTCAGACTTCTGATCATTGACTACTTTCATAGACTTATCAGTGAGAAAGAATTTGACCCTTCTAGATATTCCAAAGCTAGCAAGCTTATGAAGCAAAACTTCGTACCAAACCCTATCAAAGGCCTTTGATTTATCAAGAGCTAGCGCTCAAGAAATGAAGTAACCATCAATAGACGCACTGATCCTGTGCAATACTTTGCTAGCTTAACAGCTGTTGATCTTGCAAGACTAAATCCATATCATCTGACAATTTGCTTATTTATCACAAATTCAAACAACGTATGATTCATAAGAGATCCCAATGCAGAAGAACTATCTACTGTATTTTTTAATAATGGATAGACTAACAAAATTTCCAAGGAGATGAAAACATTTCTCCTTTAGGCAATTATTGAACAGTGTTGTAAGGATAGAAGCTAGACTCAACATAATAACTGGAATAATGTCTGGACCAGTTGCCTTGCTGGCATCAAGGTTCTTGATAAGTTTGGCAACATCCTGGATGATACAGATGTCAATATTTTCATTAATAGTGCTGGATTGTGAAAGTAGTTGGATCTGATGCTTTATCGTCAATTAAAATTCATTTTTAAAAAGATATGAAATCCTAATCCTAACAAAATGGCAACTGTTTTTTTACTTTTTCTCTTTTAAATTTATTTTATTTTTTAATATTTTTTGTATTTGAATTATATACGTATATATTGTCTTTATCGCTTTGTGTTTCTTTGCGAGCCTTCTTGTGTCGTTCTTAAAATTCTCCTCAAAAGATTGAAAAGCTTAGGTTTTCTTCTACTGTAGAAGTCAGAAGAACTTTATTTAAGTAATATACTTAATATCTACAATTACCATATGCTCGCTTGTATTAATAAAGTTGCCTCCTTGATATCTATACCAAACCACTGAATCTAGCTTATATTTAACTTTCACTATATTTGTAACTGAAATATACAGTGTTATTAGGGCTATTTTCTAAATAGGTACAATGCTTTGTGCCTTACCTTAATGACATCGTATAAATATGAAATACAAATTCCGAATTACCATGTACTAATTGTTTCTCTTATAACTGAAAAAACACCTGACAGCTAGCTACGTAATTCCAATATACACTTTACCTCCAAGGCGACTGCCTTTGTCTAACTTGCATGCTTAAAAAAAAAAAACCCTCAAAACTGGGCACTTGGAAGTGCTTGAGTACCACATATGCCTGTGCAATTAGATTGGGTTGACCTTCTGATGGGTTAAGGGTACCGGATTGACAGTTTCTGGCTGCTGTTTCTGACTGGTAGTACAGAAGCCCTAACTCTTTGGTAGCGCTTAGAGCGGCTGCTCCATCAATAGTTGTATATCTGGATGTTTGTAGTGCCATGTCGCGCATGGAAGGAACCCTGCACTCACCCCCGACGAGGGATGCAGTCATCCAACCAGCTAATAACCCCAAGACGATGTCTCACAAGTAAGAGTTCGACTCGAAAGGACGATGCCATCCAACAATGCTAACCAAGCGAGTAACTTATGAAAGGATTTTCAGAACGTGATGATTATATATAATAAATTCCACAGCCAAACAATGTCACAGCCCACAAGAGCCATGACAGTCAATGAATCGGAAGTCCAAAACTCAAGTTTCGCCCTCATTTGGGCTTATCAGTTAGACACATCCGAACAAATGAGGGCAAAACTCGAGTCTTGGACGATTCATTGATGTCATGGCTCTTGTGGGCTGCGATGTTGTTTGGCTGTGGAATTTATTATATATATATATATATATCAAATCAAATTTCAGTCATTCAATGAATTTAAAAATTTATGCTTGAGTTTCAGATCAAAAGATTTTTATTATTCTATGTAAGACAAAGAATACATTAGAAATATTTCAACTCCTTATCCTATAGGATTTCGATGTCTACCTTCTCTTCAGAGGAAAAAATATTAGCAAATAGTTATAATGGTTTACACCTTATTTGCTAAAGTCAGTGAGACATGGAAAATCACAATTACGTATATAAATATAAATATATAAATATATGTGAATGTGTGGGAGGAGCTAGCCAAAGATAGACCAGCATGGAGGCATGCCTTGAGTAAGGGTGGCGAAGGACTTGAGAACCTTTGGTTCAAGAGGCTGGCGCAGAGAAGACAAAACTAGTGACTACGTTTACTGTTGCTTGTATTTATCTTTCGTAGATTGCTTGCCATTATTATTATTATTATTATTATTATTATTATTATTATATAAATATAAATATATATATAAATAGATACAGTCAGAAAGTAAGCGTTTACGCATATTATCAAATTTTTAATCAAACAAATGGTTGAAACCATTGCCAAAAGGGAAAATATGATGGAAAAAAATGAAATCTGCTTCATTCGAAACCTTAACACTGATCTAATAATTATTTTTTAAAAAACAAACATTTTCACCTGGTCAAAATGATAAGACCACTGATAATTTATCTAACAAAAGGCAATTATAAATTACTAAAAAGGGTCTCAGTATAGCCTCCATTATTACGAATTACTTCAAAAATTCTCTTCGGCATGCTTGCAGCTAAATTTTTTATACGTTGCGAAGGAATTTTATCCCATGTACTGAAAAATGAATCAGAAAGTTCCTTTATCGAATCATACTGGGTTCCATCCTTGAACACTTCTTTTGCCATCTATCCCCAAAGATTTTCAATGGGATTGAGGTCCGGAGAACATGCTGGATGATCTAACAATTCTATATTATTTGAAGAAAAGTATTCTCATGCTTGTCGAGAAGTGTGTATCGCAGCATTGTTTTGTTGGAAAATCCAATTTTTTCTACACAGAGGTGGACCTTCAGTCCTGATAGAAGCATTTTCAAGCATTGAAATGTACTTCATTGATGTTTGCCGGCCTTTCACTACTTGCAACTTTAGGGTCTCTGCTGACAAGAAATCACCCCACATCATTAAAAACCCTCTTGAAAAAAGTTGAAAAAGTCTCTTTGGGCAAATATTTATCATACCAATAGTGTTGAAATCCATCTGGATCATCTAGATTAAATTTTTTCTCATCAGAGAAAATTACATTTTCCCACTTCTCTTCATCCCAAGTCTGGTATTTGGCGGCATATTTAAGTCGGTTAGTTTTGTGCTGTTCAAGAAGACGTGGTTTCTGCAGTCGCTTTAAATGATTGAAACCCTTCATTTTCAGATGCCTTCTGATGGTTTTAGGACTACATTCTGCTGCTCTTTGGCTTTTCAATCGACTTGAGCTCATACTAGTGTTTTTTTTTAAACTTCTTCTGATACAGTGATCCAGTGATGGGGTTATTGTTTTTGGTCGACCTGGACTCTTTTTGTGCCCATATTGATCTGGATTTCTTAAAAAATTTGTTTTGCTATGATTCACTTCATTTGCAATGGATCTATGGGAGAGTCCACCCCTATTAAGCTCAAAGATCCTTCCTCTCTCAAACTCTGATAATGGTTTCCATTTTGCCATTTATAATTTAGTAAGATGTTTTTTATCCACTAACAAGTTGCTTTTAGTAACATAGAAAGCTTTTCGTATTCATTTTTTCAAAACTAGCCGATTTTATTAAAGTGGTCTTATCATTTTGACCAGGTGAAAATGTTTGTTTTTTAAAAAATAATTATTAGATCAGGGTTAAGGTTTCGAATGATTTAATTTTCTCCATCATATTTTACCTTTTGGCAATGGTTTCAACCATTTATTTGATTAAAAATTTGATATTATGTGTAAACGCTTTCTTTCTTAAGTGGTCTTATGATTTTGACCAGGACTGTATATATAAATATATATATAAATGTTTGGAGGTACAGAATTTATATATAGTTTTAAATAAAGTATGCAGAAGTTTCTCAAGCGCTCTTTCGGCTATCATATCATCAAGAGAAAATCGATAGCATAAAAAATAATATGTCGAAACTGAAGAGTTCTAATGGGAAACTATTGAATGTGCCAAAAGTATAGGGACAACTAAAATTAAGTTTATTAACATTTAAAAACGATTAAAATATTGGCACAACAAGAGGAAAAAAAAGAAAAAAAAGCGGGAGAAAAGATTCAAATTTCCCCAAAGAGAAACAATGCATTTACTGTTTCCTTTTACCGGCACAAAGAGGGTTTCCACACCGCAATAGAGACAAACTCCAAAATCTTTAAATGGTTTCTGGAGTTCACTCTCTGTAGCACCTCGAACCATTCTATTTTATATCTATCGGCACAGCACGGGTTGTAAACCAAATTCTGGCCGATAGCAGAGTCCAAGGCTGCAAAAGGAGACTACCAGACCCCATCCTCCTTTGTCTGATCTTCGATGGAACATGCTGGTTTATACAAGTCAAAAGATGCAAGGATGTTCGCCCAACATAACCAGCATCGCACTGGCATTTGAATCGATACACAATATTACTATTTTGGATGTAAGGCAAACTATCCTTGCAAAAAGAAGGAAAAGCAGGTCTCGTAGTATATACCAAACGCAAGGACACAGAATAAAAGCAGTCGTAAATAATTCTGCAAATCTGTTTGGAAAGTCTGTTACTCTTTTCCTCAATCCACGGTAATTTTAAATAAACCGGGCATTTCAAAGGTCGGTATCATTTTAAACTTCCAATCTTCGCCCGACAAATATCGAAAAATTGGCCAAAAACGTTAATTTCTTCACTCTGCAGTTTTCTACTGGGGGGGGGCAGACAAACCGTCCTCTCATGACGAGTCCGCTTCTACGCATGTGTCATATGACGTCGTAACCTTAAATATTTGAAAAAGCGACACAATTTCGGCAACATTGTATTAGCTCAGTTGCTTAGAGCGCGGCCTCGTTATCTAACTGTTTTGGGTTCGAATCGTGGGGTGAGATGTCTTTTATTTTTCGATCTTTTTAATTTTAATATTGAACCAAAGTTATTTAAGCCATTTTTCACGTGTTTTTCAGATTTTTCTGTTTTTTTTTACTTCGCTTATTCTTAGGTTTTCATCAACACCCCCACCCCTGCCCGACCACACACACCCAAAAACACCCGGGCAATGCCGGGTACCCCCCGCTAGTACTTTCATAAATCAGAGTCCATTTTCTGTAGGCTGTTTTGAACCCAGTCAACGACGGGTACTTTTGCTAGTCTATATATATAAAAGCGAAAATGTGTGTATGCATGTATGCTTGCATGTGTGTTTGTATGTCTCGTAAAAACTTTCAACACGGGTCATGGATGTTCACGAGATAAGTAACATTTTAAAGCTCGATCCTTCGCCCGACAAATATCGAAAAATTAGCCAAAAACATTAATTCCTTCACCCTTTTTTTCGATTTTTAAAGGTTTAATATTGAAACAGGGTTATTTAAGCAATTTTTCACGTTCTATGTTTTTTTTTGGTTTTTATTTTTCAGCTTTTTTAAGGGAGTTTTAACGTTTGTTTTTCTGCTTTTTTTTCCATCACATTCGCGTTTTCTTTTTGTTTTTTCTTTCCGATTTTTACATTTAACATCGTTCGTTTGCTTTACTTTACGTTAGTTTTTTTTGTGTTTTGTTCGATTTTTTAAGTTTTACCATTTATTTCATACTAGCGAGGGGTACCCGGCGTTGCTCGGGTGTTTGTAGGTGTGTGTGAAAAAAAATAGGTGCCCGTGAAAAAAAACGAAGCTGGAAAATAGTAAAGTGTGAAAAAAAAAAAAACAGGTGCTCGTTTTTGATTGACGTGACGGCGATAGGTATTCAGCAATCAGAATTTTGTGCGAGACAGTTTTTAATGAGGTCAATAAATCGGTTTGTTTGTTTTCAAAAACCCGCTCCCCCGTCTGATATGACGAAATCGACAAACGTTCACTGGCTCTGTGAAGGTTATAAAGGTTAGAAAAAAAAATCTGAAAAATATTTCGCTTTTAATTTATTAGTTAATTTTTGCAAAAATTTGACAGGACGACAATAAATGTTGATAATTGATAAAATTATAATTTTAAATAACGCATGAGTGCATTTGGTATGAGAGAAAAAAAAACATTACGTTAAATTTATTTGTGAATTTATTTTAAATCCCTAATCGTTTTATATTTATTTATCTTTTTATAATCATGAGTGTTTGTAGACAATGTTTATATTTCATTTTTAAATAGTTACGTGTAAAACGGTACGAAGATGTAAATAATGTATTCTTGTGAAATTATCGGTATTTTTTTTATTCCGTTTTCATTTTTCGCCCATCGCAATTATAACTTTTTGTTGCGAGAAGAAAAGTTCGATTCTTCATTTTATAAACGACACAGCTCTTTCCTACTACTAACCCTAAGTCCGTGATAATACAAAAAATAAAGAGTTGGATTCCCTATATTAAAAACCGACCTTGTGTCTAACACTACTTTCCGATAGGGGATGACAAGTAAATAGAATCACATGTAAACTAACTCACACACCCCAGACAAAATGAGATTCTACATTTTTAGGCGATTATGTGAACATATTAAAAAAATAAAAAACAAAAAACTAATTTAAAATTTAGAGAGTGGGATCAGTTTAAAGTAAAATCGTCTTCATTTTCAGGCCATTATAAATTATTATGATTGTTCATTAAATTCTTTTACAACTTACCCTAAGTTAGATTGGTAAGTTCATAAAACCCGCATATTATCACTTAAAAAGTAACCTCCCACATACACAAACACACAGAACTTACATATTATAGCAATCTTTGGTTAACTGTCCTTAAACGTTAGAATTAGTTGGATATGGAGGCTCATTTTCTGTTAAATTTACCTGTAAAACAGACACTATAAATTCTTAAATTTATTATTTTTTTTTTTGCTTCTCGTCTGGTGGATGATTTTTCAGAATAAGAAAGGAAGAAAAGGGGGCGAAATAAATGAGTACACAACGAATAAATGTTATGAAAAACAAGCGAAGCTACATTTTCAACTACCTGGATAATTTTTTCTTTTCTTTTTTTGCACTTTAACTTATTTTAAAGTGTTTTTTAACTTAAAATAATCGTAGTGTAAAGCCTATTGAGTTAAAACAAAATATAAATGGCGATATTATTCAAGCTATATTCGAACCTTGATAATAGCTCAGAAATCAAAGTACTGATAGAAACGCACTCAAGAAATGTCACTATGTTCACCCGATGTTATGTGAGAACAAGAAAAAAACGGCCGATATACGACTTTTAACTCTCGATAATGACTCAAAAATTAAACAATATAATAGTAGAAACCCACCCAATAAATGTTACCAAAGGCAAGATAAGTTACACTTCTACCTAACAAAAGAATATATTTGACTTTAAAAAAAAAAAACAGAAAAAACAATTCGAACTTTTGCATCACATTAAAATAAATATTAAACAAAAATAAAGTAAAAATATGCTGGTAATTAATTTTCAAATCATAAAACACATTTTGAATATCTTTAAAATAGTTATTTAAAAATACACTTACATTTTATGTGGCAAAATTGTCGAAGCCAAACGGTATCGAAGATGTAAATTACCCAATAATACTTTTAGTTAGTGGCCTTATATAGGGGAGTGAGATTGGTGAGCTCTAGACGGCATTGGCGCCGCCGTAGGAATCCCTAAGTATAAACATAAATGATACCGGCAGAATCAAAGAAAATCACACGGAAGAATGACATTTCACGAGTTCATTTCAAATTCAATTCAAGGCCAATCCTTTTCACACCTTTCGCCATTCCTTGTCATATTTGCCAATGCCGAGTAAGGGAGCAGACAAAAACGTAACCGGACAAAATCCAACACTATTATATTCTACTTTTGATTTAATTAGCAATAATGTTTGATATTATTTTTCTTGGTAAAATATTTCTTTAAATTTAAACAATTTTTTTAATACCTTGAAAATAAACTGCATTCTTCTAAAGGTTATCTAGCGAATTTTTGCAACGTTTCAAGTTTTATTTTGTTTATTTTACGCAGAAAAAATAAATTTAGATCTTCTTTTAATGTTATCATGATCTATAGAGGTTAGTTTTACTAATAGTTTAAAAGGAATAAATATTTATCAACGGTATCAGCAATGACTAATTAACATAATAAAATATTAAAAGAATCAGAAATTAGGCAAAAATTTTTCCGATTCCGATACCGATTCCGATACCCCGAAAACTACCGATTTTTCTGATTAATCGGTACAACACTAATATATATATTATATATATATATATATATATATATATATATATATATATATATATATATATATATATATTTATATATATATTTATGTATATTTATATATATGTAAATTTATATCTATGTATTTATATATGTATATTTATATATATATATTTATATATATATGTGTGTATTCATATATATATATATATATATATATATTTATCTATATATATCTATATATATATATATTTATCTATATATATCTATCTATATATATATATATATATATATATATATATATATATATATATATATATATATATATATATATAAATGTAACTCTTGGTTCGTTCGCAATTAATAGTCTAAAAAAAACATTGGACGGATGGCTGCCACGTTTTGGTATAATATGTTTACTATATCCATGTGTGTTTTTATATATTTCTTTTTAATTATAACACTATACTTAATTTTTCTATGATAAATAGGTGGTTTTCTTTGTACCGATAGGCCATTTTTTATTTAGGGACAATTATTTATTACCGCTTTCTGTCACGTGACCGGTGTTTCCAATTTAGCGGTTTTCCTGCTAGATCTAGAGATTTCGTTTGCAATCTAACGGGGAATTCTAGAAAATCTGGAGATATTTCGCACCCACACACCCGCAATTTTAGATTAAAAAATAAAGAAAAGCGCTTGAAAATACTTTAAAACATAAAATAAACTCATTCATGTAAGTAAAAAAAAGGAGCATTTATTGCCTTTGGTAGCAATTATTTATTGATTATTTGTTTTGTTTTTCACCTTTTTTTCGGCTAACCATTCTTAAATCTCGCTATAAAATCGATTTTCCAAGTACATTTAAGGTGGGGGGCATTCCAACCTCCAAAGTTTAGTTTAAAATACGATCTAAGCAACCCCGCTTAATTTAGAAGTATTTAGTCGAAAATTGTAAAAAGCAAGAAACCACAGCAAAAAAAAAAAAATACTTATACCAATACAGTAGAATTTAATTATCTACCAACCTAAATACTTTTAACATGCTAAAACAAAGTTTTTTTGTTTTTTTATTTTTCTAATTTCAAAATATGTTGCCCCATTATTGTGATGTTTAATTTGCAGTATATTTCAATTCGATTTGACTTTTATTATAAAAAGTTTGACTTTATGATTTGTTTCTTGCAAAAAAAAAAACAAAAAAAAATACCCTCTCTGACAAAACAGGTAAAACTAGCTGATAAAATATGCAAGCCTTCTGGGGAGCAAACCGCTTCAATATAATTTCAGAAACATATAGTGAGAAAACACGGAACATTTTATATATGGAATATACAATATTTATAATTTTTTTATGGTAGGAAGTTAAAATATTGAGTTTGGGAGGGGGGTGAATTAGAGATTTTTAAAAATTTCAGATGATAAAAGTTAAAAATCTAGCGATTTTCTGGACATTTCTTTCTCCTGATCTCGCGGGTTTTTTTAAATCTCAGTTGCCAACACTGCATCACTAAAAGGATATTTTGGTCTCACCACTACAGGCTTAATGTAAACAGAATGTGTTTACAATATCGGTAAATTTTCAATGGGTTTAATCACATGATTATTGATAATGTAACCATGTGATTGAAATTTAATTTAAATTAACCACACGTGGTCGCTTTCCTATCAAATATTCATCGAAAAATGGTAGGTACAGACAAAATGAATGCCGATGCTCAAAGTGTATAAACATTTTGACCCTGCCCTTTATTTAAAAATTCACCAAAAATCAGGAAATTAACCAATTTTAATGAAAAAAAGTATTTATCAAATAATGATCGCAGAATATAATGAACTAATTATTTTTACTTAACTCTTAGTGAAAATGTTTTATTTTGTTTAAACAAAAAATACCTTTACTAAAGTTATGGTTTTCAGTAGTAAATAAAAACGCAAGAATTTATTTTTCCTTTTTTTATATAAATAAAGCATCGTAATTTGTAACAATAAAAAATAATTTTTACAGGAACATTCCGAAAAAAGCCCCTAAAGTCCGTATTAATGAATTCGATATAAGTCGCAGAAAAATGAATTTCTCGCATACTATTCAGGAAATTAAAGATTGAATTAGATTCCTATTTCAGTCACCTAAATTATTTAGGGTGAAATGAGTTTAGCCAAACTTAAATATTTTTTTTTTTTTTTGCTTAAAAAAATAGCATTAATACAGTAAGTTAGGTAAAATTTGCAAAGAATTCTCTGCTTTACGGTTGTTGTAAAAATAGAATGGAAATTTGAATTTCGTTCCCTTTTAAATTCTATACATTTTTACATTACGTCCAACTCATCGTTCACATTCGACACGTCAACTTTTATAGCTTTTCGGGTATGCTGGCAAGGTTAGGGGTGTCTATTCCGAAAGCCGTTCTAACATGGGTATATTGGTAGGTGTGTCATAAATTTCGTGAAAAATAGTGAATAATTCCACCCCGTCTTTCCAAGCTTATAACTCCTCGAAAAATGTAACTCAAGCCCTTATTTGTTTTTCAATTTAAGGACCAAGGACCAAGGTTTTATTAAAAAAATAAAAAACAAAAAAAACAATGTGTTTTTTTTTAAAAAAAGGTTTTAAACTTCGGACTTTACAGGTAAATTTCTAAAAACACTACTTTTTTTGTTTTAAATTTGAATATATTATTCATTGACCTTTTCTCTTCCATTTCTGATATATAACACTTTGGTGAGTAAATTAATTATTTACTTTTTAATAGACATTTCAAAATGGGAGGCGTGAATTATTCGACACCCTGTCTTTCCAAGCTTATAACTACTCGAAAAATGTAATTCAAGCCCTATTTTTTTTTTACAATTAAAGGAGCAAGGACCAAGGTTTCATTAAAAAAAAAAAGAAAAAAACAACAAACAACGTGGTTTTCAAAAAAAAAAACTTCGAACTTTACGGGTAAATTTCTAAAAATCACTACTTTTTTTTGTTTTAAATTTGAATATATTATTTATTGACCTTTTCTCTTCGATTTGTGATATATAAAACTTTGGTGAGTAAATTAATTATTTACGTTTTAATAGACACTTGAAAATGGGGGGGACGTGAATTAAAAAAACGTTTCTCTAAAATATTATATTCGATTTATTGGAAAGAGCATAAAATTTCACATTGATCCTGAAAATATCGTAAAATAGAATCAATAGAAAAATTTTGATAGATTTTTAAAGTTTAAAAATTGAAAAATATTGAGTTCGTAAAATTCATTACTGTTTTTTTAAAAATAAAAAAAAATATTTCTATTACTTTTAAAACAACTTTAATAGTTTATTTTGGAAGTATATAATCCATAAAGAAAATAAACAACCCACTTTTAAAAGAGAAATTACGAGTTTTTTATATTTTATTCGCAGTTTCGTGATAGGGGTGTCAAAAATTCCTACAAAAATTCTGATACATCTACTAGATTGGAGTGTTTATTCGTTGTAAACGTACCCGACAACCTATAAATGTCCACATTTCCAATGTGAATGGTAAGCTGGACATATGTAAAAAATAACAAAAAGATATACCAAACTGACTTTTTCGTTTAAAAATGGAATTATTTCCCTTTCGTTATTAACTTTTTTTTTTTTTTAATATTTTGTGTTTTATATACATAAAGTACAATTGTTGAATGTTACTGTTTTGATTATATTCGTTTGGGGGGGGGCACAATTAATAAATTAAGAAAGAATAAAACGGAGCGAAATTTAAGTTTCCGTTCCATTTTTACAACAACTGTAAAACAGTGCATACTCAGCAAGTTTTATCGTAATTTATAAGCATAATGTTGAAACACTAAATCAACATTTTATTTATTTTTCTGCATAATTAATGATGGAAGTATTTTTCTGTTTATTTTCTGAACATCTGTTAAAAAAAAATAATTTGTACATTCTCTTGAAAAAAGAATCAAACTTTTCTCTACATTCACATAACTATTTACAGTGTTCATGTAAAGCATTCATCTGTTCTTTTTATAATAAAAATTCCGTTTTCAAAGAGAAAAGTTTACTGCCAAATTTCTTTAAAAAAAAAAAGTGCAAGTTTTCCTGAAAAAAAAAAATTTTCACCTAACAATTTATGGTAAAAAATTAATATTTTTGGGGAAAAAAATAACAACTTTTATTGATTAAAAAAATTGCAAAAAATAATAAAATAAATAAATGAACAAAATGCAATTTTTCTTGAGGAATGTGTTCCATTTTAACAAACTGAGCCACAGCAATGCGTGGCCGGGTACAGCTAGTATATATATATATGTGGTCACGAATAGGCTCCTATATGGTTGACTTTTTTAAAAAACTGATTATATATAATGATAGAAGATGTATCGAGGATCAGGAATGGGTATGTTTGATCTGGAAGAACGGTGGTTTGTGTCTGGCCCCCAAAGTACGGAAATAAAAAATGAAAAAAAAAACCGTTTACAAGGGTTTTTGATATAAATGTACATAAGAATACATTGATAAGTATGTTTCAACTTAAATAGGGATGGTATAATAAAATTGTGGGGTCTGCGTTCGCGCTTGTACTCCATAGAAATATTGCATAAACTTTTACAAAGACTTTTCATATCTATTTGCGTCAGTATACTTTGATAATTATGTTTCAGTTTGAAGAAATATGGTATAATAAAATTATTGAGTGTTCGTTCGCGCCTGACTGCCATTGATTGTAAATATGTCACAAAGTTTCACAAGGTTTTTTAAAAGGGGTGAGGGTCCACAATA
This sequence comes from Euprymna scolopes, assembly GCF_053919585.1. Lineage (NCBI taxonomy): Eukaryota > Metazoa > Mollusca > Cephalopoda > Sepiida > Sepiolidae > Euprymna > Euprymna scolopes. Next base: position 104,347,993 of record NC_136500.1, on the reverse strand, counting down.
ACACCGTTACTTTAATCTTAATTCACATTAATTTTTATTTACTTTTTTGAGTTGAATCATATTGTGTCGAATAAATTCACCTCATAAATTCACGTTCTTATTAAAGTGAAAGCCAAACAAAAAAGTCGGAACTTTAGACAATTCTCGACACAAATTTTACATAACTTTCTTTTTTCCTTCTCCACTTGCACGTGGTACTCTTTTGAAAATAGATAAATAGATAAATAATAAAAAATAAGAACGTTACTTGTTATCGTGTCAAAAGAAGGAAAAAATCCTGCTCACTTGATTACGTGTCTTTTTAAAAACATTTACATAACCTTTTTATTTTTATTTATATATCTGTTTAAGCTTTTTTTGTCAGTGTACTAGAAAGAATTCAGTTGATTACAACTCTTTCTGCGAGTTCTTTACATTACAATAGTACAACCCTGAATCCGATGGCGCAATACTACACCGTTCAATACTGTCAAACTGAAACGAAGCTGTTCTGCTTGAAAAGGGCGCCATTTTCTTCTTATTCATATTTATATCGATTCTTTGCTTTAAAAAACTAAAGTAATTACGTGTTTACTTTTTTAATATCCCATTTTGCTGTTTCGGATTATTTTACTAAAGTAAGTAAAGCTTCATTATTTTTCCAAACTGTTTTTGTTTCTTTGTTTTTCGATATTTTGTCGATATTATTTAGTAAGAGTCTTTAGCAGAAAAGCTAACAAACGACTACCTGAAAAAATAAATATACAAGAAATAAATGTTACCATAGTTAATAAAAGTTCACTTCATGTTTTTTTTTGTTGGGAAATAGTTTTTAATGCTCTTTACTTGAAATAATTTTAGCGAACCGAAATTAAAATTGAAATTTAAGGCGATAACTACTTAAAAATGAATTTTTATATAAACTACACATGACATAATCGAATATTCCTCAAGCACAAAATAACGGAAAACATTAACATACGTTTATAAATATACCTTACGTTGACGGAACTCTCTTAAATTGTTAACACAGAATGCTCAGTTGCCCCTCCTTCAAATTGAAAACGAGACTCTCGATTTCAAACTTGCTGCCATTTTGATTTTTTTTTAAACCGGTTTGTGAATTAAAAAAAAAAAAGTTTTTTTTACAAACTACTTAAAAGTACAAACCAATGAACTTTTCTACCATAAAAGTAACTTTTACTTTTATTGACTATAGTGACATTTATTTCTTGTATATTTATATTATTATATATATATAACATTTTCTCTTTGTAAGGAAACATCATTTTGTTGGTCACTCTTGGCTATGAATGGAAACAAAGTTGATATAAAAAAATATATTTTCGCGAAAATTATCTTTACTTTCATCATATTTTGCTTAGGGTAAAATTTTTGAGTATCAAAACTTATCTCTTTATAACCCCCTCCTTTTCATAACCTATCATACTTTCATCAATCACAGTCCATTTTCTGTAGGCTGTTTTTGAACCCAGTCAACGACGGGTACTTCTGCTAGTATATATATAAATATGTATATATATATATATATATATAAATAAATATATATATAAATATGTATATATATATGTAAATATATATATAATATATATATATATGTAAATAAATATATATATATATGTAAATATATATATAATATATATATATATATATGTAAATAAATAAATATATATATATATATATATATATATATATATATATATATATATATATATATATATATTTAGTAAGATGATTGAAAGTTCATAATTCAAATTCAAATTAAAAATTAAAAATCTGGTTCAAAAGAAGTAACACAACAAAGCCAATAAATTGTACGATCGTTTCGGAAACAATGTTTTTATTGAGATAGACATGTCATGGACAATAATTTTAACATAGGTTTTTTTTTAAACAAAGTCTCCTGATCAGCAAAAATATTGGGTGTTTTTTGTTTCTTTTAAATAAAAGACATCACAAATAAACCTAGAATTTTTTAAGTAAGGCATATGTATCTTCTAATGGTTCGTCTTTTGAAAATCGTAATTATCGTCAAAGCATTCATTTGGATGTTAAATTATTATATATCTGCATTACAACGAGAACGTTTCTTTTCTTGTATTTTAATTAAATTAGTGATTTTACTATCACATTAAAATATCCTCTGCTGTTTAGACTGCTGGTCTAACACCCTTTAAATTATATATACTTTTAAAGTGTTGTCACAATTTGAGGCGAGTAATATACTGCCAACCCAAAAAAAAACAAAATAAACAATTCATTACCTATATTTTTTGTATACATGCACGCGTCTATGGGACATTGCTTCTTGTTCTATTAAATAATTATGGAGTGTTAAATTCCAATTATGAGCATTTGGTCCATATAACGATTTAATCAGTTTCTACACAAAATTTTTATTTTTCATTTTAAATCCCTCTGGAGGGTAAATATAGATTTCACAGTCAATCAGAGCATTTAAAGAAGCATTTTTTACATCCATTTGATGTATTTTTAAATTGTATTGAGCGGCAAATTGTAATAAAATTCTAATTGTCGTGAAATTTGTTGTTGGTGAAAATGTGGCAAAATATTCCACTCTACAAATTTGTGAAAAACCTTTTGCAACAAATCTTGCTTTAAAAGTTTCACTGCCAGCAGCTGTGATTTTTTGGGGGGAAAAAAACCCGAGCGTGAAGAAATTATATTTTATCTTTTGGTTTTGCCACTATTTCGCATGTGTTATTTTCAGATAAACCTTTCAATTCAGATGTCATAGCTTTTTCCCATTCTTGGTAATTTTCTGAATTAATCACCTCATTATAACTTTCCGGTGTGCTGTTCAACAAGTAACAGTAACCCACTGCATAGTCTTGTATCTTTTCAATCTTATCGGCTATCGACATGTATGGTTAATATTTACATCAGTTGTTCTACTGCAATTGTCATCATTATTAATATTTTCATTGTGATTAAGATACTAGGTAATATTTCCTCACGTTTTTCATCCACTGGATCACCATTTTTTAAATTTAATGTATCATTGAATTTTACACATCTAACCCTTTTTATGGCATTTTAGCCTGGTAAGTAGATCAAATATGATGGACTGTTTTTATCATAACCTATAAAAATACCTTTTTTGCTTTTAATATTTAGTTTAAACTGTGCTAATTTCGATTCAATAAGTAGACATCTTGCCATCTCAAAAACGGTTCGCCATGCCCGTTCAGCAGTGCCATTTTGAAAGGAGGAATAGGGCACAGATTTCTCGTGTTTAATACGATGGTTAATTAATAGAAGTTCAAAGTCTTTACTAGTAAATTCAGCCCCATTGTCTGTGTTATGTAATGGATGGCTGGAACCATCCGATACATAACTGAAAAGGAAAAAACTTCTTCAATAAAAGATTTAAAAGAGTTGGCATCGAATAATCGATTGTCCACCAGTCGAAACGAGAAAGTGCTTACGTCGTAAACAGAGAAATCGGACGACGATTTTTTTTGTTTACAAAACAAGGAAACTCGACATGCCTCGTAACTCTGGAATGTATAGATATTAGCATGAGTGATAAATTTACGTGTCGGTCAGCTGAAGATAAATCGCACGATGATTCTGGGTCAGGAAGCGGCGAAAAAATTGTCAAAACGTGACTAACAGAACGCGTGTTCTATTATCGATCAGTTGATTGACAGATCGTGTGGATTGGAAAAAACCAAGCGAAAGAAATGCCAATATAAGCGGTGATTTTTGGAATCTAACCAGAAGGAGAAGAAGAAGGAGAGAAGAGAGAGAAGCAGAAGAAGAAGAAGAAGAAGAAGAAGAAGAAGAAGAAGAAGAAGAAGAAAGAGTTAGGAAGCGTGCGACTGTCGAGAGTATAGCGTTTCCACACACCCCTCTCCATCACTGAAATGAACAGTAAGCCACACTGTTAAAGTTTGAACTATTGACAGTCTTTGTGTAAAACGAAAAATATAATTTGAAAACAAAATATATTTTTATATGAAAAGCCAGTGTGTCTTACGTCTTGATTTGTTGTGCTGAGTTACGTCTAACCTTTGTATGCATGTTAATTCCTTGTGCGTCGGGAACGCTGTTATGACAAGCAATGACAGCTATAGAGAGAAAATGCACAGTCAAGGGGGAAATAACTCTGTCGTCTTAGCCGTTACTATAACAACCAGAAATTAAACAACTAGACGATCAATAAGAGACGGCTACTAGGTTTTTGTTGCAGCGGGGAACGTACTAATTACGATCGTTCCCAGCCTAGGGGTCCTGGGCTATATAACATCTGAGCAAATACATTTTAACAAGCCATACGGGGCAATATCAGCTAAATATTTCTTAGTGGCGAGGATAGTGTCAGATTTGTTTTTAGAAAATAAACTATAATTAAACCGGAAACATCATCAATAAAGTTCAAAACGTACCTTAGATTATTTCTCCCCATGCATTTGATTCTTCACCGCCATCTTTCTTACTGACAATTACTTAACACTCAGGATCGGAACTGCACTGCTTCTTCACTGCCATCTTTGTTCAACATAATGTCACAACACTTAACAGGTTGTGCGCCCAGCCATCATCTTTTTTTTTGACGGTTCGGCATTTAAATTCAAATTGTGGCAGGTAAAATTTCTGAGGTATCTAAGGATTCGGAAACTACACAAAGTGATACAATCTCCAACAGAAAATCCTAACGACCCCAAATTTCTCGAAATGAATGCGACCATTTTTGCAGAACTGATTCAATTCTTAGACAATAGAAGTCTATCTCTGATTATAAGAGACGCATTGGATGACGGACAGAAAGCATTGAACATATCAAGAGAACATTATTTATCAAAAGGAAAACCGAAAATTATATCACTATATACAGAACTAACGTCTCTAAAATGTAACGAGGATGAAACTATTACCGACTGCGTTATAAGGGCAGAAACAACCGCCAATGCCTTAAAACTCTCAAGTGAAATAAGAAGCAATAGCCTGTTGATATCAATGACCCTCAAGGGACTTCCAGCCGATTTTAAACCATTTACAACTGTTATAACACAAAAAGACAAACCTATAAATTTCAGTGAATTTAAAGTGGCATTATGTAGTTACGAAGAGATGAATCGGATGCTTGTGGACAATAATAACTCCAGCAATATCATGAAGTTCAAAAATGCTTCTCGAAAACAGACACCACCAAATTACGCATCTCACCGCAATGTTTTCCCCAAAAGTAATTTTCCCAAGAAAAAGAATAAAATTATCTGCTATAATTGTGGACGACCCAACCACAAAAGTTTCCAATGTCGATATAAAAGCTCTAAAATGGACCCCGTAAAAACGTTGAGAACTTTGATGAAGAACATACATTTCTATTCAAATGTAACTCTGACAATACCTCAAACGGTAAAAATCTCCTTGTAGACTGTGGTGCTAAGCACACGTTATCACCAAGAAATCTGATTTTATTAAGTTTGATTCAAACTTTAATTCACAAAGTCATTTTGTTGAACTTGCCGACGGTAGTCAAATAAATGATATAGTCTTGAAAAGAAGTGATGCTAAAATATCACTAAAAAAATGATAAAGACGAACTTTGTAACTGTATTCTAAAAAATGCTCTTTTCATACCTACATTTAAGCAAGACATATTTTCCGTGCAGGCTGCCATTAAACAAGGTGCGAATATAAAGTTTGGCTAAAACAAGTCAAAATTGATATACCCTAATGGAACTGTATTTGACATTAAAGAAAATGACCGACTATATTATTTAAAAAGTATGGTTCCCTCAAAAACTGCCTGTCACGACTTGGAGACCTGGCATAAAATTCTAGGGCACTGCAATACAGCTGATATTAAAAAATTATCAAATGTAGTGAAAATAATACCTTCGACAAGGTATGGCATAAGGGTCTACTTCACAAGATTTCCAGCTACGGTATAACTGGAAATGTTTTCTCAATCATTAAATTATTTCTCTCCGATAGGCTCATAAGAGTAGTGGTAGATGGACAAAAATCAGAGGCCTGCAATATAAATGCTGAAGTCCCTCAGGGGTCAATCCTGGGCCCAACTCTCTTCCTGATCTACATCAATGACCTCCCTAAACACATACTTAAATCATTCGTTGGCATCTATGCTGATGACACAACCATCTACGGCAACACATCAAAGGCTGTAAATGACAAAGTTCTCTCTGATTCTCTCTCCTCTGATCTCGAGCGCGTGGTTCAGTGGGGGAAGATGTGGCTGGTTACCTTTAATGCATCCAAAACCAAACTCCTATCCTTACATCATCAACGCCCTGATCCCCATCTGGCATTAATTGTGATGGATGGCTCTCGTCTGGGTGAGGCCCCGTGTATTCACAAGCTTCTGGGTTTGACCTTTACTCCTGATCTGAAATGGAACACGTACATCAAGTCTGTTGCCAAGGTCGCTGGAAAGATGGTGGGATCCTTCTACCGCTCCAGAAGATATCTCACTACTGATGCAATTTTCTATCTATATAAAAGCTAAGTACGTCCAAGGATAGAATACTGTTGCCATATCTGGGCAGGAGCTGCTAAAAACAGCCTATCCTGCCTTGACAGAGTACAAAATAGACTTCGTGGCTTAGTGGGGGATGCCCTTTCCTTTACCCTGCAACCTCTCTCCTACAGAAGAGACGTTGCGAGCCTATCCTTGTTTTATCGTTATTTCCATGGCAGGTGCTCCTCTGAACTCCAATCTCTGGTCCCTCCTCGCCAATTTTTCACGAAAAACACCCGTCTAGCTGAATCCACTGTCAAAAATTTCCCCCACTCTATATCTGTGCCTAAATCAAAACGCGGATTCCATGAACAAAGCTTCTTTCTTAGAACTGCACGCCTGTGGAACTCTGTTCCGTCTGCCTGCTTCCCACCGGACTACAACTTGGATGTCTTCAAGTCCAAGGTTAACAAATTCCTAATGAACTGCCCCCTTAAGTAAACACTTCATCAAATCTCCACACTAACGTAATGTACTTGCAATAACTCTTATCCTTGAGTGGCTTCCGGGCCTTGATAAGTGGTGATCACTGTGTAAAAAAAAAAAAAAAAAAACATGTCCCACCATTTCAGTCACCTGCTACCATCATGGCTTGATTGCCCACTACGATCAATGTTGCCATGTGAGAAAAGTACATAAATTAAGCATGACTCCGATGACAGTGAAAGCAACCAGAGTGCATATCTTGATGTCTTGATAATATCAGAAATCAACCTGAGCAAACCTTGGCAAACTGATATCAGCATCAGTGAAGTACCACTGCAATTTAAGTTGGACTCTGAAGCAGATGTGACTGCAATCTCTCAGCACATCTACAAACTAAGGAGGGACCTGATGGCCCTCTCATAGCTACAAAACCTGACATGGTCTGCAACGCATTCCACTCAAAGTGACTGGAATTATCACTAACCATCTCTCATAAAGAACTTGCAACAGAACAGTGGATATTTATTACCCCCAATCTTGAGGAGCCGCTATTAGGTAGAGCAGTCATCGATGCACTTGAACTTGTAACTGTCCACCCAAGCTTACATACCATCAGGAACAAAACACAACCATATGATCCAAAGAAGGAAATGCCAAACCTATTTACAGGCTTAGGTACATTTGAGAAAAAATACAACATACCGTTACACAGGGATGTGAGTCAATACTCAGTAGTCACACCATAACACATACTATTACCCTTGATGAAGAAAATACAGACAGAACCCCAGAGAATGGAAAAGCTGGCAGTCATAAGCTAGGTGAAGTAAGAATCATGAGGAAACACCAACATCAGATATTACTAAATTCCACTTTCATCAAAATCCTGTACACTAACCTCCTTCATCAGCTCATTCAGGTAATACCAATTGAACTACCTCCCATTTGGTATTTCATCAGCCAGTGAGATTACCAAAGGTGAATCTCATAAATACTAGAGAATAAAATTAGAGTGATCTGCATAAAAAATGACATGCTAATCTGTGGCAAAAATTAACAAAAACATGATGCCACTGCCAACTAAAAAAATTCCAGGCTACCTGCATTACACAGGCAGCCTGGATGGCAGAAAAATGCAAAATATCCAAATCATCAGTAAAATCACACAAGCACATACTCAGTGCTGACGGCCTGCAACCAGATCCGGAAAGGTTGACTGGTGTCTTCAATTACCCAACATCAACAAACATAAGAGAAACCTGCCAGCTCATAGGGATGGTGAACCAATTGGGAAAGTTCATCTCAAGCCTGGCAGACATATCTAAGCCAGTAAGGGACTTATTAAGTCAGAAATACCCATTTGTTTGGAACACTGCACAATGAAGAAAGCACCTGTGCTATGTCTGTATAACATCTTAAAATAATGAAGGTTTGTGAGCATAATTTGACAGAGTTTAAAAAAACGTTGCTCTACTTTAGTACTCTTGATGAATTTGCTACACATTAAAGCCAGATATTCCCATAATGGAAGCAATTTCCTTTTATAATTTAACCTCTTCTCAAAATGAAAACAACATTTTAGTATTTTTTCAATTAAAGCACATGAAATTCAGCAAGAGATTAATATTAGAATTGTCTGTCGTGTCCAACCGATGTGTAACTAATTCCATTGCATTTAAATTATTTAAAATAAATATTTTTTATCTACATAATAAATATATTTTAGTTATATGATAAAAATATTTGACCAATATAATAAATATATTTTAGTTATATGATAAAAATATTTGACCAATATAATAAATATATTTTAGTTATATGATAAAAATATTTGACCAATATAATAAATATATTTTAGTTATATGATAAAAATATTTGACCAATATAATAAATATATTTTAGTTATATGATAAAAATATTTGACCAATATAATAAATATATTTTAGTTATATGATAAAAATATTTAACCAATATAATAAATATATTTTAGTTATATGATAAAAATATTTGACCAATATAATAAATATATTTTAGTTATATGATAAAAATATTTGACCAATATAATAAATATATTTTAGTTATATGATAAAAATATTTGACCAATATAATAAATATATTTTAGTTATATGATAAAAATATTTGACCAACATAATAAATATATTTTAGTTATATGATAAAAATATTTAACCAATATAATAAATATATTTTAGTTATATGATAAAAATATTTGACCAATATAATAAATATATTTTAGTTATATGATAAAAATATTTGACCAATATAATAAATATATTTTAGTTATATGATAAAAATATTTGACCAACATAATAAATATATTTTAGTTATATGATAAAAATATTTAACCAACATAATAAATATATTTTAGTTATATGATAAAAATATTTGACCAATATAATAAATATATTTTAGTTATATGATAAAAATATTTAACCAACATAATAAATATATTTTAGTTATATGATAAAAATATTTGACCAATATAATAAATATATTTTAGTTATATGATAAAAATATTTGACCAATATAATAAATATATTTTAGTTATATGATAAAAATATTTGACCAATATAATAAATATATTTTAGTTATATGATAAAAATATTTGACCAATATAATAAATATATTTTAGTTATATGATAGAAATATTTTTACCAATATAATAAATATATTTTAGTTATATGATAAAAATATTTAACCAACATAATAAATATATTTTAGTTATATGATAAAAATATTTAACCAACATAATAAATATATTTTAGTTATATGATAAAAATATTTAACCAACATAATAAATATATTTTAGTTATATGATAAAAATATTTAACCAATATAATAAATATATTTTAGTTATATGATAAAAATATTTGACCAATATAATAAATATATTTTAGTTATATGATAAAAATATTTGACCAATATAATAAATATATTTTAGTTATATGATAAAAATATTTGACCAATATAATAAATATATTTTAGTTATATGATAAAAATATTTGACCAATATAATAAATATATTTTAGTTATATGATAAAAATATTTGACCAATATAATAAATATATTTTAGTTATATGATAAAAATATTTGACCAATATAATAAATATATTTTAGTTATATGATAAAAATATTTGACCAATATAATAAATATATTTTAGTTATATGATAAAAATATTTGACCAATATAATAAATATATTTTAGTTATATGATAAAAATATTTGACCAATATAATAAATATATTTTAGTTATATGATAAAAATATTTGACCAATATAATAAATATATTTTAGTTATATGATAAAAATATTTGACCAATATAATAAATATATTTTAGTTATATAATAAAAATATTTAACCAACATAATAAATATATTTTAGTTATATGATAAAAATATTTAACCAACATAATAAATATATTTTAGTTATATGATAAAAATATTTGACCAATATAATAAATATATTTTACCTCTAAAAAAAAAAGATGACAATACAATCTAAAATTACGCTTAAACCAGGACAAAACTCAAAGAAAATCAAATTGCCTCCTCCCTTGAGGCTTGCATTTACCAACATCCGTGGACTTAGAACTAATTTAAATGATGTTGAAGCATTTCTCCTAACAAACAACCCGGATATCTTAACACTAAGTGAGACTAACCTACACTCCTCCATCCCCTCTAACTACTTTAACATGCCCGGATATCTCCCTCTTTGCCGTAAGGACTCTGATAGACATATGCACGGGCTTGGAGTATATATTCGAAACACCCTCCCCCTGACTAGAGAAAGAAAACTAGAATAGGACGATCAAGCCTTTATGTGCTTTAGACTTAACATGCAACATAATATTAGTTACTTTTATTTTCTCTACTGCTCTCCCTCGACCCAGGACTGTACCCTAATAAACAAAGTCTCTGACAGTATAGATACAGCACTTTCCCTCGACACTAGCACACAAGTGCATGTGTTTGGTGATTTCAATGTCCACCACAGTAACTGGCTTGGATTCTCTAATTACACAGACGCAGCTGGTACCACAACACATAGCTTCTCTATATCTGATTCCCTATCACAACATGCATCACTTTTAGATTTGCTTCTGACCTCAGTTCCTGATGATTGTGTTACGAACGCCCACAGCCCACTTGGGAATGCTGATCATATAGTGATAATAGTTAAAATCACCCTAAACTCTAGAGCCAAAATGAAAGAGCCATTACTCAAAACAACAAGATATTATAAAAAGGTTGACTAGGAAATCATCAGGGATCTCATTAAAGACGACCCATGGTGAAATATCTTTTCACTTCCTGCTGAACAGTGCACAAATGAGACCACTGAATGGTTCAAAACAGCAATTGAAGCACATGTCCTCACGCGGAAATTTTATAGCAAGCCCCACTCTCCCCAGTGGTTTACTTCCACATGTGCAGCTGCCATCGCGCAAAGGCAACACGGTACCACAGATTTAACCAACATAAATCCAGTTCAAACAGAGAGAAGCATATAGAAGCCAGAAGCAACTGTAAGAAAGAAATAGCGACAGCTAAGAGAGAATTTACTGAAACCACTAAAAAACGTATCAAGCATAGAAATTAGGAACCTGTGACTTCTGGAAAATCTACAACAGTCTAGTAAATAGTAATTGTCTGTATTTTTGAGATGAGGTGTTTTCATTGATTGAGATTGTCGGACTGACTTCCTCATCTTGGTTGTTATCGTCACAACGTTTCGGCCGTTTTGCCCTCCGGCCTTCATCAGGTGTTTTGTATCTAGTAAATAATGGGTAATCAACAATTCCCCCACTATCCAACAATCATGAAGTTGTTTGCTCAGCAACCGAGAAGGCTAACATGCTTGCCAGTCGGTCTGCCTCCAACTCCAAACTAGACCCTGCTAACCACCCTCTCCGAGACTTCCCCTTGCGGACAGACGCCACACGACAATCTGAAAATCACCCCTTCTCAGGTGCATGCTATTATAAAAAATCTTGACACTGTAAAAGCATGTGGACATGATCTCATCCCGGCTGTGCTATTAAAAAAGTGCTCCGCCGAAGTAGCTCCAATCCTCTCCAAACTTTACAACAAATGCCTTAATGAATCTTACTTTCCTGCCTGCTGGAAAACTGCTTCTGTGGTACCAGTTTTCAAGAATTCTGGCGAAAGAACTGACCCAGCAAATTACCGCCCCATTAGCTTCCTCCCACTTTTTACCAAAATATTTGAGTCCATAATTAACCAAGCTCTAGTCCATCATCTTACAGATGTTAAACTTCTTACCGACCAACAATATGGATTTAGGCAAGCCCGTTCCACAGCAGACATTCTAACCGTAATCTTTGAGCGTATATACCATTCACTTGACAAAGCAGGGGAGAGTAGAGCGGTAGCTCTAGATATATCTAAGGCTTTTGACAGGGTATAGCATGAAGGTCTTCTCAGGAAAATCAGATCATACGGTATCACTGGTAGAATACTTAACATAATTAAATCCTTCTTAGATAAGAGAAAAATCCAGGTTGTCCTCGATGGCCGTACATCTAAACAATATAATATAAATGCGGGGGTGCCTCAGGAGTCTATCCTTGGACCTCTATTATTCCTAATATTCATAAATTACCTCCCCGACAACATTGCCTCTGAGATGGGTATATATGCTGATGACACCCTGCTCTATAACAGGCACAACAGGAAAACAAATGAACACATATCTAAAGAAATGGCAGAAACACTAGAGGATGACCTCTAATCTGTAGTGGAATGGGGACAAAAATGGATGGTCACATTTAATGCTGCCAAGACTAAACTTGTTTCCTTCAATAACTACAAGAAACCTTCTCTACCACCAATAGCAATGGCCAAAGACTTTTTATCTGAAAGCACATCTTTTAAACTCCTCGGCCTAACGTTCACAGGAAACATGAGTTGGAACAATTACATTAAGAGCATTGCCAGGACCACTGCGAAAAAGGTAGGTTCTCTCTACCGTGCTAGAAAGCTACTGACCCCTGAAAGTATCCTGTACCTCTATAAGGCCACCATTCGCCCATATATGGAGTATTGTGGTCATATTTGGGCCGGTGCATCTGCTACTAGTTTCTCACTCCTAGACAAGATTCAAAAGAGAGTTGCCAACCTAATAGATCCTGAACTATCATCCAAGCTTCAGCCTCTGTCCCATCAACACAATGTAGCATCCCTCTGCCTGTTCTACAAGTACTTTAACGGTGTATGTTCCGACGAGCTGCAAGCACTTGTACCCCCTCTACGTAAATACCCACGACAAACCCGACAAGCAGCACAATCCCACCCCTTCACAGTAGAGATCCCTAGATGTAAGAGAGCCTTCTACTCCTGTAGTTTCTTCCCCAGAACCGCTAGACTTTGGAACTCCCTGCCAGGTTCCTGCTCCCCAACTGTACTGACATGCAGAAGTTCAAGTGTAACGTGAACCAACATCTTGCTGCCCAACTCCCCAGCTAGTACCCCTGTAGCCTGGGTCTCTAATAGTAGCCCCCTACATCAAAGTAGCAATGTGCCTTGTTTAGGGTGAAAATGTAATAAAAAAAAAATAATAAATAAATATATTTCCTTATATATTTTACCTATAATAAATATATTTTACTTATGTAAGAAAGATATTTTATCTATCTGATAAATATATTTTACCTACATAATAAATATATTTTTACCGTTATGATAAATATATAAATAGATAACGACACACAGACTCTTTATTATTTTTTCCTTCAATTTAACATCATGGCGAGGAAAAAAAGGAAAAGATATATAAAATTCTGGCGAAGGAGTCTAACTTCGAAATATAATAATTAAACACTTGCTTACTTTCATAATATTGCGTTGTAATTTGGCTTTCAAACATGTTTTATACGTATTTCATTTTTACTTTATCTATATGATAAATATTTTTTACCTATATAATAAAAATCTTTTTTCCTATGTAATAAATATATTTTACCCATATGGTAAATATATTTTACATATATGATAAATATATTTTATTCATATAATAAATATATTTTACTTATGCAATAAATATATTTTACTTATACAATACAATATTTTACCTATATAAGTAATATATATTTTATTATATTCTACCCTTATTATAAATAAATAGATTTTACTAAGATAATAAATCTATTTACTTATATAATAAATATATTTAACTATATAATAAAGATATTTTACCTATATAATAAATGTATTTTATTATATAATAAATCTATTTACTTATATAATAAATATATTTTACCTATATAATAAATATATTTACTTATATAATAAATATATTTTACCTATATAATAAAGATATTTTTGCTATATAATAAATATATTTTATTATATAATAAATATATTTACTTATATAATAAATATATTTTACCTATATAATAAAGATAGTTTACTTATATAATAAATATATTTTATTAATATAAAAAATATATTTTTTTATATAATGAATGTATAAAATAAGTCATAAGTGTTGTTTTATTTATTGTTTGTATTTATTTAAATTTTAAATTAAATCTTCACAAATTAAACTTTTATATAACTTAATGCCACTGATACATTATTATACCTAAAACAGTTGCTTGAGATTATCTTATTCTTCTTCTATTATATAAACGGCAAAAGGTGGGGGGGGGGGGGTATGTATCCAAAAAAAAATTTCAGTGGCATCGGACTGGGTCTGAAATAGCCATGTTTCAGTCAAATAATATGTAAGAATTAGAAAAAATGGTCAATTATTTTGTATAGAAATAAACGTTTAAAGCAAGTTAGAGCAGGAAAAAATCGTTCCTTTTTAAACAACTTCAACAACTATGCATGCGCATCATGCGTTCTTTCTTGAAGTCTTTCAAATAAAAAAGAATCACGTTACTTTGCTGATGGCATCGTGTGGCAGTGGATATCAAGATCACATCATAAGCGTCAGTTTTCATGTTTGTGCCTATAAATGGGTCTTTTTTTTAAAACAGGGTTGTTTTTTCAATTTTTCTTTTGAAAGTTTGAACATTTAAACAGGGTTATTTCAAGGCTTACGTAATGTAATTTTTGTTTTCCTTTTAACTAATTCACTTTGTTTTCATCTTAAACTAGTTTTCATGTACTTCTTTATTTTTCTCTTTTTATCCGTTCTTTTTTTTTTTTTCGATGGAGTTAGCAGATGTGTCCAAACACAATTTCATCTACACCCAGGTATCCATGCTCTTTTTGCACTCTTTTTTTTTATGCCTGGGGGTTGCTCAATGTACTTACTACACCACCTTGCGACACCCAGGCAACGTCGGGTACCTTTTCTAGTGTCATAAAAAGTTAAGCTCTCCCCTAAACACCAGTTTCGATCGTTCTTTGAAGCTGTCAGCAAAGCCAGACATGAGTTTATTAAATGAAATCGACAGAAGTCATGAAGACAAACTGACCCAAGTTTAATCAATAAATTTCAAAATTTTAAACTACTGTCAAGTAATTTTTTCCTAAATAAATATCATTCAGATAATGTAAGTCATTTTCAAGTATCACTAGTGACCAAGAAATTAAAAAAGAATAATTATAATGATTAAATTAACATATTGCTATTTCGTTATTATGTACTTCAGATGTAATTTTTCATGAGTTCAGATTTTTATCTTATCAAAAAATCTGACTGAAATAATAAGATTCTCTTTTGTGATTTCAATCTTATTAAATTGTAAATTTAATAAGATTTTTTTTTTCAAGTTTTGGTCTTTAAAATCCAAACCAATATTTTTCCTAAACACCTTATAAAAATATTTTTCTTTAAAACAAATTTTATGACAATTTTAACCGACAGTCTAATGATAGAACTCAAAGAGAAACTTCCTCAGTCAAGTCAAGCCTCTAACAGCATCTTAGAAAGAGATCAGACTACAAATGTGGATGAGAGGATTATAAAATACCCCTCCTACTGACATGTGAACCTCCCTTCCTCCTTGCTCAAATGCACTCTGAGTCCAGTGGAAAATACTCAACTGCCTGAGAATAGGAATGGGGTAATCAAAACTTGCTATGGCTAGATAAGGGGATAATATCGACACAACACAATTGCAAATGTGAAGAGGAAGACCATACGATGTAACAGTGACTTGCTGACCCTTTACTGCCCTCCAACGGGTGCAGTTTTAAAGATCTTCAAAGCACAACAATAACACAAAGGAATTGCACAGAGAAGTGAAAAACTGTTGTATGAGAAAATACTTCAACGACATACAATGAAGAAAACCAGTCCATTAGCTTGATATATAACTGTCTAATATGTCTTTGTCAAGAGATTGTAATTGGTTTTCATTAAAAAAACTAATTTTCATGTTAACAAATGAAAGCCATTCTTATGATTCGTTTACTTTTACAGAATTTAGCATCTTCATCATTATATTCACTTTGCATGCTGGCATGTGGTAAATGGTTCTTAAAAATTGAATTCCGATAAAAATTTGAATTATTGAAAAATCCGTTAGAAAATCATAAAATGTAATTTCTTTTTATCTGAAATTGTTTTGGTAATATATGATTTTATTATTTTTTTGGTAATATATGATTTTATTATTTTTTTGGTAATATATGATTTTATTATTTTTCAATAATTCAAAGTTCTTTATATCGAAATCAGTGAAATATCCCATTTTCAATTAAATCGATTAAGTGCCTACTCTAGTCGGGGATGCATCGCAGTGCACCAGAAGAAAGCTTCACATGCCTTTCTGGAGTAACTTAATCCACAATAAATTGTAGTCTGCATTAAACTATAGAGAACCTACAGCTGATTTTATGAAATTATTTTTATATAATGACTTTAATTTAAGTTTAAAATGTCAAAAGTCAAGTATCATGGTTCAATTATAAACGGAAACAATTATTTCAAATGCATCCCTGTTTTATCAAAGAACCTACTGTTGATTGAATATGCTGAGTCCTTCCACTTGTGCGGTAATAATGGCTTGAATGCAATTGCGATGTTAGACTGCATAAGGTGTTAACTTTGATCAAAATCGGACTTTCTTCTTTAATGGGATTTTTTGTGCCTTTTACATGGATTTTGGTTTTTCCTTTTTCATTTTCCATCATGTTAACATTATATATATATATATATATATATATATATATATATATATATATATATATAAAGAGTGTGCGAAATTGTTGATAGTGGTTCTGGCTAGACGAGTGTTTTTTGTGAAAGTCTGGCGAGAAGGGACTATAGATTGAAGTTCAGATGAGCACCTGGCATGAACATAACGATAAAGCAGGGACAGGCTCGCTACATCTCTTCTGTGGGAAAGAGGTTGCAGGGAAGAAAAAAGGCCATTTCCCACTAAGCTACGAAGTCTATTTTGAACTCTGTCAAGAATAGTACTCCAATTGTGGCCAAACTTGGCTTTTATATAGGTAGAGAATTGCATCAGGAGTGAAATATCTTCTGGAGCGATAGAAGGATCCCACCACTTATCCAGTAACTTTGGAAATGAATTTGATATACGTGTTCCATTTCAGATCAGGAGTAAAGGTCAAGCCCAGAAGCTTGTCAAAACATGAAGCCACCCCAAGATAACAGCCATTCATTTCGACTGATGGCAGCTGGGCAACAGAGCGTTGATGATGCTTAGAGAAGTTTGGTTTTAGATGCATTAAAAGTAACCAGTGCTCAAGATCAGAGGAGAGAGAGTCAGAGAGAACTTGGTCATTTACGGTCTTCGAAGTGCTACTATAGATGGTAGTGTCGTCAACATAAATGTCTACGTATGATCTAAGGATGTGGTTTGGAAGATCATTGATGTAGATCAGGACGAGAGTTGGGCACAGGATGGACCCCTGAGGGGCTCCAGCATTAATACTGAGAGCTTCTGATTTCTGCCCATCAACCACTACTCTTGAGAATCTATCAGAGAGAAATGATTTAATAGTTGAGAAGGCATTTCCAGCTATACCATGACTGGAGAGCTTGTGAAGTAGACCTTTATGCCATACCTTATCAAAGGCCTTTGATATGTCAAGAGCAATTGCCCTAGAGAGGAAGCCTCGGTCGAGGGATTTGCTAATACTATGAGATATAACTGTAAGCACGTCTGCTGTAGATCTAGCAGAACGGAAACCATATTGCATGTCACTAAGAAGGTTATTTTTGCTGAGATGGTTGACTACTTCTTTATTTAGCACAGATTCCAGCAGCTTACTCATGATGCATAGGAGACTTATTGGTCTATTCTGAGAGGGAGATGAGCGATCACCTGAGTTCTTAAATACAGGGCATACTGATGAGATTTTCCAAGGTGTTGGGAAGCATTTCTCCTTAGGCTAAAATAACTTTGTAAGTATGGGCGCTAGTTCCGGTTGAATCCTTTTGAGCACTATAATTGGAATGCCGTCAGGGCCAGTTGCTTTACTGGAATTAAGTTTTTTGATTAGCTTGGCAACATTACGTACAGATATTTGTTTGTCACATAGCATGTTTTCTGATATACAAGGAAATACTAGGGGTTGGCGGCCTTGGTTGTAAAGGATAGAATTAGCTACAAAGTTCTTGGCTTTGTCTGATGCTGACGAGATTAACTCAGGTCCATTGATGATAATTGGGATAGAGCTTACACTTCTGTTGAGGATTCTGTTTGCTATTTGCCAGAACTGATGGGAACCAAGCCACTGCTCAGCTACCTCGGACTTGACGAACTGGGCATACAACTCTCTTGCTCTCTTTATTAATTTTTTACAGTGGTTGCTGGCAGTCCTGAAAGGAGCTTTAGTCTCAGTACATCTATTACGTTGGAAGCAATGGAAAAAGTGATTTCTGTGCGCAATGGCAGCAGCACATTCTGGGGAGAACCACAGCTGGCTGTTAGGTTTTTGATGGAACTTTTTGAGGGTATGAAACTGTCTATACCTACAGTTAACCATTCGGTCAGATCTGATACTATAGAGGACACATCCTTTTTAAACATGGCGCGTAGAGGTAGGTCTGATATAAATGTACGGAAGCTATCCCAGTCAGCCATAGAGTATCGATACAGTGAGAGAGGTATGTCTGAAGACCTATTATATTTTGTTTTTATTTTAATTGATACAACAGAGTGGTCGGAAGATCCCAGTGGAGACTGAACGGAAGATGAGCACAGCTCAGGGCAAGTTGTGAGAAAGAGGTCTAGGAGACTTGCATACTGACCGTCAGTGTCAGGAACACGGGTGGGTTCTTGGACAATCTGAGTGAGGTCATAAGCTCCCCTCGTCATCTGTCTGATCTGAGTGGCTTACCATTCCACATTGTGAACACTGAAGTCCCCACAGACATGGATGTTAACTGAGGGTTATTCAGACAGGACATGGTCAATTTTCTCAGTTATGCTATTAAAGATGGTAATTCCACTGTTGTGATGGCGATAGAGTGCAAATATAAACGCAGTAGTGTGAGCAAGTGCCATCAGGAAGCACATGTAAGGTAAATTAGGATCTTCTCTAGAGATGTCCCTACCACATGAAAAGTCGTCTTTAATGTAGGCACATACTCCATATGCCCATGGCGATCTTGGGGGGCAGATTTAGAGGTTAAAGCAATATACAATTTAATATTGATAAAACTGAATTATGAATTTAGGGAACAAACAATTAAAGAAACATTAAACACAAATATTTTTTGACCTTCGGAACAAGATCACAGTGTAGTATCTGTTTTGATGCTATACTTCACCTTTTCTGTCCTCGGTTGGTGGAGGAGAAATCTTGTATGACTGAGATTATTTTTATTCCTATCCAGAGTGTCCCTTATTGGGAAGCTGGATTTTCCCCACAAGATTATATGTTGAAAATATTTAAATAACTATTACTTTAAATACAGAAATTATATTTAAAGTTTTGTTTTTCTGTTCTTCTATGTCCATTTTTTTCCCATGTTTTTCATCAAAATGTGTAGCGTATTAGTTGTCTCACAAGCCATCATCAGTGATTGCTCACTGGCAGTAACCTGTGGTGTTCCCTGGAGACCAAGTGACAACAAGTCTCGCCAGATTTCCAGTGTTCTTCACCTCTTGACCACTTATGCAGATGATTGCATGTTATCGCAACAGTCGTTGTCACTGATTTTTCGTTGGCATCAGCCATTGGTGTTTCCTGGGGTTTGGGTGACAAAACGCCTCCCTAAGGTACCAGATTTGAACTGCACACCTCCAGTGGAGATTTGGTTAGTACTCTCCTACCTCGGTCTCTCCATCCTCCCTGACCTTTCACAACTAGTTGGTGTGGCGCCAGCTGATGTCATCTACACCAGTTTTTTATATTATTATTACTATTATTATTACTATTATTATTATGATGATAATAATAAGGGTGTTTGTGCAATATATGCAGGTGTATTTTAAATATTATTTCAAGTTAAATTAAAATTTGTGTTTGTATTACTGTACACAGATTCAAAAAAGTTGTCAAAAACAAATATATACTAAATAAATGTTATCAAAGGCAAGTTACTCTCCTACCTATCTGGAAAGGTTTTTAGTGGTTTTACTTACTTTAGAACATGTAATCACTTCGAAAATCATACAATGTTTATCAATATATTTTAAAAAGAAAAATGTCGGCATTCTCGCTATTGAACTCGGTAAGTTTGGGAAAATGAGTTCAAACAAACAAATTATACAAAATACTGTTAGAAACCCATCGAATATATGTCCGCCTATGTAACGGTAACATATCTTGAGCGAGTTTCTAACAGTATTTTGTATAATTTTTTTTGAACTCTTTTCCCAAACTTACTGTGTGCAAGCATACCGCCATTTGCATTTTTTAAATACATCATTAAACACTGTATGTTTTTCAAGCCGAATAAACACTTTACATTAAATAAAAACACTAAAAAATTATCCAGTTTGGTAGAAAAGTAACTTACAATGCCTTTGATAACATTTATTTGTTATATATTTGTTTTTTGATAACTTTTTCGAATCTATGTGTATAGTAAAACAAACCCTGAATTTTTAATTAGTATGTGTTGTTCATATATCTCAGGAGAGAATGAAAATTTCCTATTTCATTTCCCGTTTCAGTCATGTAAATTATTTACACTTAAAATGTTATAAAAACAAAAACTTGAAGTTTTAAATATATTTCAAAGAAATAAATTACGTCCGGTGCTAAAATACTGAAAATTCATCAATCGTAAAAAAAAAAAAAAAAAAATCACTGCCATGAAAAAGGCTAACTTTAAAATATTTGGAAATACTCCGTGAAAAGTTTTATTTATTATTAAAAGAACGGACTGAAAAATATTATATAAAAATTGTTTGTTTTGCAGTAAAAAAATAAAAAATAAAATGAAATAAATGACTTTCCCGATAGAAATAAAAGTTAAAAAACGAGTTCACTTACTATATTTTATGAGATTAAAATTATCCCAATGTGCAATTATAATAATTATTATCCAAATGGAGAATTGTTCTTTCTCTATGAAATGAACATACATGGACATTCGGTAACACAGCTATATTTTTTAAGCCTGTTAGCGTGACCACGTGGTTGAACACTGGAAACTTTCTATACCTACAAGTTAATCAGGAAGTGACGTTATGCTGTATTGTTCACTGGCCTACTCTCTCGGTAGTGGTGGTGGTGGTGGTGGTATTCACCTGAGAGATCGGCCCTTCATGGAGAGAAAAATGTACATGTTAAATGTCGTTGACAGTTGGTGTGAAGTATGTGTCATGCCAAAGATGCGAATACACATCAATTCAGACTTCACAATAACCGTCAATGACATATATATATATATATATATATACTTGTACTTTTTGTAGTAAAAGAAATCCCATACAGTGCTCTATTATTAGGGAAAAACCTTTCTCGAAATAAGAGCAATATATATTTTTTTTTTATATATAATATATACAGGAATTTACATCGGTAGTCGGTACCGACGGTTTCAAGCCCGGTAGTTGAGGACTGCTCTTAATGTCCGCCTCAGGCTCTCTTCAGCCGACTCTCATCTGTCTTTAACCGGAACCGGAACTCTATATATGCACACCGTATTTTTTTTTTTTTTTTTTTTTTTTTTTTTTGTGTATGCTACTTTAATAAGGTAATAAATTTGAAGCAATAAATTAAAAAGTATGGGATGATGCCTTCTATATTATTATTTTTCTTTAAATACCCCCCTATCATTCAGTTTAAGTCTCGTTTAAAAGCGTTTTAAAAATTCATTTTAAATTATGTCTAATCTCGTTTAAAAATAGGGTAATAAAATTTAGATTGAAAAAGACCTAGGAAGTGCCCAGGGGATGGTATATACTAATATTTAAGTATTGTTTTTGCGTTTAAAAACGTTTAATATTTACAATAATCTCTAATTTCGTTTTAATTACGGTGATAATATTTAGTTAAAATAAACTTGAAATGTGTAAAAATTTGGCATATGTTTACATTTAAGTAACGTTTAACGTTTAAAATTATTTAAAACGTTATTTTAAAATTATATGTAATTTCGTTTTAAAAACGGTAATAAATCTTAAATTGGAATAGGTCTAAACGGTGTAAAAAATTGGCGTGTTTATATTTAAGTATATTAAGTATAGCATGATCTCGCTCTATTTAAAACCACGTTTTAAAACAATTAAAAATTTTTAAAATTTTTAACTTAAAAATTCTCTCTAGATCTCGTTTAAAATGGGTGATAAGATCTACAATAATATAAAATAAAATATATTGACATGTCTATAAATATATATATATTTTTTTATCTTCACGTTTTATCTTTTTTTCTATCCCAATTTATAAGAAGCGATCCTCTTCTATGTATACAGTCCTTCAAGCATTCATTTTTTACATTTAGACATCCATCTTCTTGGGTTGCTTTTAAAATATAATATTTTTCGGCATTGCAGAGCGAGCATGGTTTTAGTTCTGGGGAGTATGAAGGTTTTTGCTCGATTTTTTTCCATTTCACCGTAAAAGGTGCACCTTCTTCTTTTAACTGCCAGATTTTGTTTGCTAAAGCCGTATTACTTCTCTCTTTTGCTCTAAAAGAGCTCATGTGCATATAATATCTCTGTTTAAACGGCCCCTTCGTCATTCCAATGTATTTATTAGTTACATTTGTGGATGTATTCGTTACAGTTGCTTCATATACAAGTGACTCTGCTTTACAATTCCCTTCAAGCGGGCACTCATTTTTGGCTCTGCAAGAGCAGTTTGCATTTTCCCTCTCTATTGGTTCTCTAGAGATGATGGATTTTATTGACGGTGTTGTTGAGTAGCTTATTTTAATTGTATTTCTATTGAATATTTTATGTAGCTTGTGCTTTTTAGGAAAATGTTTATCTAGTAGTTTCAAGAACAACCGTCCTACTTTAGTATTTATATTTAATGAGAATGGAGGTAGAAACCAAATTACTTTCCGTCCTCTGTTTTTTTTGTTTTTTTGTTGGTTATGGGTTGGTTCGAATTTTATTTGTTCTTTAAATCCACTTTTATGGAGCGCGTCATTGTAATATGGAGCTGCTTGTTCAAATACTTCTGCATTTGAAGATAATGTAGATATTCTTTTGCTCACATTTGCTACCATATTTTTAAATATTGTCGGGGGGTGGCATGAACCTTTGTTTATGTATACTAATTTATCATTTGGTTTATGAAAGGGTTTATATATTCTTTTTTGGAGATCTAAAGTTACGTCTAGGAAGTCCACTTTACGTAAATTTGTGGATATTATTATTTTAAATCCTAACTCCTTGAAATACTTTTCTATTTCTTTTCTAAACCTGTCTAATGCTTTTCCATTGTAATTTCGCGATAGACACAAACCATCATCTCTATATAATCCGAATGAATGATCTGGGAATTTCTTTTCTAAGTTGGTCAGTATAAACAGTCCGACTAAATCGCACACGTCTGCACTGTCATAGGCCCCCATTGCGACGTCAAATTGGTCCTCATCGTTTGTTTTTTTAACCCACGTTTTTCCTTCGAAAAACAAGAGAGTCTGTCTTGCTTGCATAATTGTTTCTATATCTAGGGTGCTTATCTTTCTATATTTTGATGCAAATTGTAATGCCTTTTCTAAGATTTCTTTAGTAATGGAGGGATAAAAATCCACTATATCCATCTGGGTGAACCTGCAATTTTGCGGTTCTTCTATATTTTTAAACCAGTCCAGGACCGAGTTTGTATTTGCCCATAATTTAAGGTTCAAATTTCTTTTTACATCCTTAACTATCTCCTTGATAATGAATTTGCTAGCCAGGCCTATCTCACTTTTGGCGGGGTTAATTAATTAATCAAAATATAGAAAGATAAGCACCCTAGATATAGAAACAATTATGCAAGCAAGACAGACTCTCTTGTTTTTCGAAGGAAAAACGTGGGTTAAAAAAACAAACGATGAGGACCAATTTGACGTCGCAATGGGGGCCTATGACAGTGCAGACGTGTGCGATTTAGTCGGACTGTTTATACTGACCAACTTAGAAAAGAAATTTCAGATCATTCATTCGGATTATATAGAGATGATGGTTTGTGTCTATCGCGAAATTACAATGGAAAAGCATTAGACAGGTTTAGAAAAGAAATAGAAAAGTATTTCAAGGAGTTAGGATTTAAAATAATAATATCCACAAATTTACGTAAAGTGGACTTCCTAGACGTAACTTTAGATCTCCAAAAAAGAATATATAAACCCTTTCATAAACCAAATGATAAATTAGTATACATAAACAAAGGTTCATGCCACCCCCCGACAATATTTAAAAATATGGTAGCAAATGTGAGCAAAAGAATATCTACATTATCTTCAAATGCAGAAGTATTTGAACAAGCAGCTCCATATTACAATGACGCGCTCCATAAAAGTGGATTTAAAGAACAAATAAAATTCGAACCAACCCATAACCAACAAAAAAACAAAAAAAACAGAGGACGGAAAGTAATTTGGTTTCTACCTCCATTCTCATTAAATATAAAAACTAAAGTAGGACGGTTGTTCTTGAAACTACTAGATAAACATTTTCCTAAAAAGCACAAGCTACATAAAATATTCAATAGAAATACAATTAAAATAAGCTACTCAACAACACCGTCAATAAAATCCATCATCTCTAGAGAACCAATAGAGAGGGAAAATGCAACATACTCTTGCAGAGCCAAAAATGAGTGCCCGCTTGAAGGGAATTGTAAAGCAGAGTCACTTGTATATGAAGCAACTGTAACGAATACATCCACAAATGTAACTAATAAATACATTGGAATGACAAAGGGGCCGTTTAAACAGAGATATTATATGCACATGAGCTCTTTTAGAGCAAAAGAGAGAAGTAATACGGCTTTAGCAAACAAAATCTGGCAGTTAAAAGAAGAAGGTGCACCTTTTACGGTGAAATGGAAAAAAATCGAGCAAAAACCTTCATACTCCCCAGAACTAAAACCATGCTCGCTCTGCAATGCCGAAAAATATTATATTTTAAAAGCAACCCAAGAAGATGGATGTCTAAATGTAAAAAATGAATGCTTGAAGGACTGTATACATAGAAGAGGATCGCTTCTTATAAATTGGGATAGAAAAAAAGATAAAACGTGAAGATAAAAAAATATATATATATTTATAGACATGTCAATATATTTTATTTTATATTATTGTAGATCTTATCACCCATTTTAAACGAGATCTAGAGAGAATTTTTAAGTTAAAAATTTTAAAAATTTTTAATTGTTTTAAAACGTGGTTTTAAATAGAGCGAGATCATGCTATACTTAATATACTTAAATATAAACACGCCAATTTTTTACAGCGTTTAGACCTATTCCAATTTAAGATTTATTACCGTTTTTAAAACGAAATTACATATAATTTTAAAATAACGTTTTAAATAATTTTAAACGTTAAACGTTACTTAAATGTAAACATATGCCAAATTTTTACACATTTCAAGTTTATTTTAACTAAATATTATCACCGTAATTAAAACGAAATTAGAGATTATTGTAAATATTAAACGTTTTTAAACGCAAAACAATACTTAAATATTAGTATATACCATCCCCTGGGCACTTCCTAGGTCTTTTTCAATCTAAATTTTATTACCCTATTTTTAAACGAGATTAGACATAATTTAAAATGAATTTTTAAAACGCTTTTAAACGAGACTTAAACTGAATGATAGGGGGGTATTTAAAGAAAAATAATAATATAGAAGGCATCATCCCATACTTTTTAATTTATTGCTTCAAATTTATTACCTTATTAAAGTAGCATACACAAAAAAAAAAAAAAAAAAAAAAAAAAAAAATACGGTGTGCATATATAGAGTTCCGGTTCCGGTTAAAGACAGATGAGAGTCGGCTGAAGAGAGCCTGAGGCGGACATTAAGAGCAGTCCTCAACTACCGGGCTTGAAACCGTCGGTACCGACTACCGATGTAAATTCCTGTATATATTATATATAAAAAAAAAAAAAATATATATATATATATATATATATGTTTTTTTAGAGAGAGAGAGAGAGAGAAATATATATATATATATATATATATATATATATATATATATATCTGTATCTTGTTTTTAGACTTTAAAATATATTTTTTGTCCTTTTACACATTTTAAAACTTGGAACAGGTCAAATTAAAGTGATTATCTTCCTCAAAATTAAAAAATTATAAAATTATTTTTTTCAAATGCTTGCTTCCTGGCTAGCCAATCAAACCATCTAATATAGTTAGCCTTATTTTCAGTTATATTCGAAATATAATACACAGTGACATTAGCAAAGTAAAAGTCACCTATGAAAACGAACCTCCCAAATTAAAACCTTGAATAATTATCTAAACTCAAATGTAAATTAATATTAAGCCGACTTCACAAATTGATAAAAGTTCATTATTGGATTTTAATTATAAGGTGAAGCTTGAATGATTCAAACTCGAGATAGATAACACAAAAAACATCCACCCATTAATATGGGAGGGGAGATTATCATCAAAAGTGTCCTGAATTGATAAGTTAGCACCTGACTTTACTAAGTAGATATTAATAAGTCCCTTGTACCCATTCCCCTCCTCCCCGTTTATTTTATTTTTTATTTTTTTATTTATTTATTTTTTTTTTTAATGGAGAGTAGATAATACAGTGGATGTGTTATTGGCAGCTCCAGTAACTCTCGCTTCTCCTTTTTTGTCCCTCAGTCCTTATTCAAATGAGTGATTTTTCTGACAAAGGGTGAAGAAAAAGCTGCTTTAAAGATCGGCAGTACTTGGTGAACAGTCTGAGATGTCGGAAATTTTTCTGTCTCTATATCTATCCTTGTGGCCATGTCACTAGTAAGGGTGCTGGTGGTAAACGTTTTGTCTGGGCTGACGTTATCTGCCTGATAGTCAGGGACCCGAACCTTGGATTAACCACTAAGGAGGCTGTCCTATCAGCAGGCGCAAAGTACTGGGACTGCTGTATTGCCATTTAGTGAATGGATTCTGGACCTTGCAGTAGTCTCTGGTGGGGCCTCTCGATGCCATACTAGTGGGTAATTGTTACAGCTTTACCTTTTCATGTGCTTCAAAAAAAAAAAAATTTCCTGTCTTTTTCTCTCTTACTTTCCCTCTCTATCCTTCTCTAACCAAGTATGCCGACCTGTTCCACAAATCGCAAAACCTCAACATGAAATATCTCCAGAAAAAAAACTTGAATAAAACTAGAACCCCATCTTCCAACATAGACCCCTACTACCAGGTCTCCTTCTCCAACATCAGGGGTCTACGTTACAACCTTCCAGAGGTTGAAACCCAATTATAGGAGACGAAACTGGACATATTCTTTCTAAGCGAAACTGGAATAGGGCCGACCACTTCCCTAGATGAGTTCATAATTAACGGATACTCTAACTTAACAGCTAAATCTGACCCCCAAGATCGCCATGGGCATGGAATATGTGCCTACATAAAAGATGTCTTCCCGTGTGGCAGGGATATCTTTAGAGAAGATCCTAATTTACCTTATATGTACTTCCGAGTTGCACTTGCTTACACCACTGCATTTATATTTGCCCTCTATCGGCCCCATAACAGTGGAGTTACTATCTTTAAAAGTATATCTGAGAAAATAGACCACATCCTGTCTGCACATCCCTTGGCTAACATCCACATCTGTGGTGACTTCAACGTCCATAACATGAAATGGCTGACCCATTCAAATAAGACAGACAATGAGGGGAGGTTTTGTCATGATTTTGCCATTGCTTATGACCTCACTCAGGTTGTTCACGAACCCACCCATGTGCCCGATACTACTGGTCAATATGCAAGCCTCCTAGACCTTTTTCTCTCAACTTCCCCTGAGCTATGTTCATGTTCCGTTCATTCTCCTCTAAGATCCTCCGACCACTCCGTTGTATCAGTTAAGATAAAAATGAAATGTAATAAGTCCCCAGACGTACCCCTCCACCGTACTGTATACCGATACTCTTTGGCTGACTGGGATAGCTTCCGTACATTCATATCTGATTTACCTCTGCATTCCATGTTTAAAAAGGAGGTGTCCTCTATAGTATCAGATCTGACCAAATGGTTAATTGTAGGCATAGACCGATTCATACCATCTAAAAAATTCCAACAAAAACCTAACAGCCAGACATGGTTCTCCCCAGAATGTGCTGCTGCTATCGCGCACAGAAATCACTTTTTCCATAACTACCAACGTAATAGATGCACTGAGACTAAAGCTGCTTTCAGGAATGCCAGCAACCACTGTAAAAGAGTAATAAAAAATGCAAGAGAGCTATATGCCCAGTCTGTTAAATCCAAAGTAGCTAATCAGCGGCTTGGTTCCCACTAGTTTTGGCAAATACCAAATAGGATCCTGAACAGAAGTGTGCGTTCTATCCCAACCATTATCAATGGACCAGAAGTCATCTCGTCAGCATCAGACAAGGCCAAACTATTTGCAAAGAACTTTGCAGCTAATCCTATGCGACGAAGGTCATCAACTCCCCATATTTCCTCCTATAACACAAAACACGCTAGGTAACATACAAATATCTGTGCATGAGGTCGCCAAGCTAATCAAGAACCTTGATTCCAGTAAAGCAACTGGCCCTGACGGCATCCCAATTATAGTGTTAAAAAAGTTTCAACCAGAACTTGCTCCCATACTTACGAAACTGTTTAAGCGTTGTCTTAAGGAGAAGTGCTTTCCGACTCCCTGGAAAACCTCATCAGTATGCCCTGTATTTAAGAATTCAGGTGATAAGTCATCTCCCTCTCAGTACAGACCAATAAGTCTCCTGTATGTTATGAGTAAGTTGCTGGAATCCATACTAAATAGAGAAATAGTCAACCACCCCAGCAGAAATAACCTTCTTAGTGACACATAATATGGCTTCCGTTCTGCAAGATCTATAGCAGATGTGCTAACGGTCATATCTCACAGAATTAGTGAATCTCTTGACAAAGGCTTCCTTTCTAGGGCAATTGCTCTTGACATATCAAAGGCCTTCAATAAGGTATGGCATAAGGGCCTACTTCACAAGATTTCCAGCTACGGTATAACTGGAAATGTTTTCTCAATCATTAAATCATTTCTCTCCGATAGGCTCATAAGAATAGTGGTCGATGGACAAAAATCAGAGGCCTGCAGTATTAATGCTGGAGTCCCTCAAGGGTCAATCCTGGGCCCAACTCTCTTCCTGATCTACATCAATGATCTCCCTGAATACATACTTAAATCATTCGTTGACATCTGTGCTGATGACACGACCATCTATAGCAACACATCAAAGGCTGTAAATGACAAAGTTCTCTCTGATTCTCTCTCCTCTGATCTCGAGCGTGTGGTTCAGTGGGGGAAGATGTGGCTGGTTACCTTTAATGCATCCAAAACCAAACTCCTATCTTTACATCATCAACGCTCTGATCCCCATCTGGAATCAATTGAAATGGATGGCTCTCATCTAGGAGAAGGCATATGTTTTGACAAGCTTCTGGGCTTGACCTTTACTCCTGATCTGAAATGGAACACGTACATCAAGTCTGTTGCCAAGGTCGCTGGAAAGATGGTGGGATCCTTCTACCGCTCCAGAAGATATCTCAGTACTGATGCAATTTTCTATCTATACAAAAGCCAAGTACATCCAAGGATGGAATACTGCTGCCATATCTGGACAGGAGCTGCTAAAAACAGCCTATCCTGCCTTGACAGAGTACAAAATAGACTTCGTGGCTTAGTGGGGGATGCCCTTTTCTCTACCCTGCAACCTCTCTCCCACAGAAGAGACGTTGCAAGCCTATCCTTGTTTTATCGTTATTTCTATGGCAGGTGCTCGTCTGAACTCCAATCTTTGGTCCCCCCTCGCCAATCTTTTATGAAAAACACCCATCTAGCTGAATCCACTGTCAAAAATTTTCCCCACTCTTTATCTGTGCCTAAATCAAAACGTAGATTCCATGAACAAAACTTCTTTCTTAGAACTGCACGCCTGTGGAACTCTGTTTCGTCAGCCTGCTTCCCACCTGACTACAACCTGGATGTCTTCAAGTCCAACGTAAACAAATTCCTAATGAACCGCCCCCTTAAGTAAACACTTCATTAAATCTCCACACTAACGTACTGTACTTGCAATAACCCTTATCCCTGAGTCGCTTCCGGGCCTTGATAAGTGGTGACCACCATGTATAAAAAAAAAAAAAAGGAACAATTTTTCCATCATTTTTACCATAAATAAAAAATTTTAAAGAAAACTGATCTTCAAGTCACTATTAAAACAAATTAATTTATAGCCCAACTTAATACTCAACATCCTGTAACACTTGAATCATTTCATATATAAATGTTCGAATATTTGCACATTCATGATCAAATTTGACATATCATGTGACTGTATTATGGCATGATAGAATGTGAACTTTATTTTTGTCAGGAATTTTATTGAATTGGACTAAAGTCAAAATGGATGATTTTAGTATTTTAATATATTTTATATCTTTAGAAAATACTTTCAAGTCAACAGATTTTTATTATTTGCATTTAAATAAAAATTTAATGAAAAATTAACAACTTTTTATTTGATTTTGTTTAATTTTTTATTATACAAAAGATTTTAATCCAAAAAAGACATAAATTATTTAAAGAATATGAATTGTTAAAAAAAAAAAGTTTTTATTCACGTTAAGATTTTATCAATCCATAACATGAAAATCACAATGTCAATGGTGAATGAATTTGGGATATAGCCACAAAACACTCATTTTTGCTCTTCTATTTTTATAGAATTTTCAGGATAAATTTAGTAATGTTGTCATATTTTTTTGTTTTAGAACAATTTGCAGTATTTAATAGTGATAAGGTGTAATGGATATTTTCTGTTGATAGGGAGCTGAAGATAATGGACACCTGGAAAAGGCTGAACTATTGGAAAAAAAGTGACCTACATAATACTGGTGTTAGTTTTGAGGTTGAGGGCATGTTTTCAACTTCGTTATTTTAATAGCAAAAATTCATTATAATTTCCATTTGCTTACATGATGTCTATCTACTATTGTTTCAGGATAAGGGTTAGTGATAATAAAATAATAATTCGTAAATTTAGAATTAATTAGGTGAAATGAGTGTCTCATATCAACTTTTTAATGCATTAAAAAAGTGATTATTTTTACTATTCAATTGTTGTTGTTTTTTTAATAGCTTGCTATTGTATTTCTTTTGCAAAAACAATCTATGCCAAAGCTTGGACATCGCTAAAACAAAGCAATAAAGTTAATTTAACACTTGCATTTATGGTTATGTAAAAAAATTTATGGTTATGCCTATGTAAAAAAAATTATGGTTATTTCTATGTAAAAAAAAATTATGGTTATGCCTATGTAAAAAAAATTATGGTTATGCCTATGTAAAAAAAATTATGGTTATGCCTATGTAAAAAAAAATTATGGTTATGCCTATGTAAAAAAAATTATGGTTATGTCTATGTAAAAAAAATTATGGTTATGCCTATGTAAACAAAAATTATGGTTATGCCTATGTAAAAAAAATTATGGTTATGCCTATGTAAAAAAAAATTATGGTTATGCCTATGTAAAAAAAAAATTATGGTTATGCCTATGTAAAAAAAATTATGGTTATGCCTATGTAAAAAAAAATTATGGTTATGTCTATGTAAAAAAAAAATTATGGTTATGTCTATGTAAAAAAAAAATTATGGTTATGTCTATGTAAAAAAATAATTATGGTTATGCCTATGTAAAAAAAAATTATGGTTATGTCTATGTAAAAAATAATTATGGTTATGCCTATGTAAAAAAAATTATGGTTATGCCTATGTAAAAAAAATTATGGTTATGCCTATGTAAAAAAAATTATGGTTATGCCTATGTAAAAAAAATTATGGTTATGCCTATGTAAAAAAAAATTATGGTTATGCCTATGCAAAAAAAAAAAAAAAAAGAACATCTGCTCCCTTATAACAAAAGACAGAAATTTCACCAGAATAAGTGAAATTATAATAAATGATTTGTTATTTACACCAAAACATTTTCATGTAACAGCATAAATAAAAACAAAAAGCATAAATGAAAAAGATATTGTAGAAAATTAAAAAGAGTAACTCATGATAAATCAATATTCAAATCTATATCTATATATCTATAAAAGTGAAAATGTCTGTGTATGTATGTCTGTCTGTATACATTTCCCTACCAAATAATTCTATCAATTTTCAGTCTACAGATTCCAAATTTGACATACGGGGTATTGAGATTAGGGAAAATCTTTTTAATCGATTTTCGGCCATAAATTTAGTCGTTAAGGGGTCAAAGTTCAATGATTTGACCTTTGAGAACTCTACAAAACTTCTCCGCCGATTTTGGGTCTAAACACTTTAAATTTTAGATATAGGTTACTTGGACATGAAACTAACTTTATAATTTGAACAATAAATGCTAAGGGGTCAAAATTGGGGTCAAAGCTTAAAAAAAAATGACCTCTGCGATCTCTACAAAATTACTCAGCCAATTTTGGCTCTAAACATTTAAAATTTTGGCTCTAAACATTTAAAATTTTGGCTCTAAACATTTAAAATTTTACAGAAATTGTATTCAGATATATAAAGCGAGCTTTGTGATCAGTTTTTGGGCAAAAATTTGGCGTGCAAGAGGTCAGAGTTGAAAGAGTTGACCTTTGCAGGCTCTACCAAACTCCTCTGCCAATTTTGGGTCTAAACACTTGAAATATTAGATGTAGGTTACTTGGACATGGGTCAAACATTTTAGTTTTATTTGAGCTCAAAACAATAAATGTTAAGGGGTCAAAATTAAGGTCAAAGTTAAAAAAAAATTGACCTCTGCTGTCTCTATACATAAGTGAAACTGACTGTGTGTGTACATTTCCCTATAAACTATTCTGTCAATTTTCGGTCTACAGATTCAAGATTTGACCTAAAGGGTACTGAGATTTGAGAAAATCTTTTTAATCAGTTTTCGGCGAGGAATTTGGCTGTCAAGGAGTCAAATTTCAATGATTTGACCTTTGAAAACTCTACCAAACTCCTTCGCCAATTTTGGATCTAAACACTTGAAATTTTAGATGTAAGCTACCTGGACATAAGTCAAACTTTTTAATATATACATATGCACATAAAGTTATGAATAGTACATAGGGCCCGAGCAAAGCCGGGCTGAACTGCCAGTGGTTTTATTTTAAATAAATTCATTCGAATTTATTTAAAATAAAATTGCCGTTTCGTTAAATCGTTTTTACATTTTATTCATTTAGCAATGAGAGAAATTTATTTTGATTTAGATCTCATTAAATTGTCAAATAATAAATTAATTAAATACATTTGATAATTATTTTAGGCAAAGGATAGGAGATTGCAACCTTCAGTACATAATTTTATATATTATGGATAATAATAATTGCTATATTATCTAAACTGAAATTCTGCAGCAAATAAAAACAACTCATCTTTAAGTAAGCTTTTATCATATTCTTTATATATGATTATTACGTGCTGAACAAGCCTCAGGTTTTACTGCATTCAAACATCTGTTATGGCCATTGTTAGTTTCAAATCTCAGTGAAAGGATGTCTAGTTTGCAGCTGTTAACCACTTAGGCTTGAATGGTGGAAAAGGCGGCATTTAAGTATAATCACCAACACAAAGGATAATCAGTCAAAAAGAGAAAGCCGGAATTAAACATTTGCAAATTATAAATATCCAAGCATTTTCAAGTCACCGGTAAAATCTGCCTTATCTTTTTTATATGAAATCAGAGCCTTGGGCATTTAATTAAACAGATCCAAAAACTAGTATAAGTTTTAAAACTTTCATTCAGGGTAATAGCTATCCTAGTACAACTTTGCCCGAGCGCATTTCTATTTTCTTTGGTATTTGTTTAATTTTAATTTATAAAAATATGAATACAAAATTAAGTAAGTAAATAAAATTAAATGATTTTATGTAAATATCAATATTACATTTATAAATTATAAGGCATGCCAGGTATTAAAAAAAACATAGTGATGATTAAAAAAATGACAACAATATTAATAATCATGTTAGACATATAAAAACTTTTACATTTCAATGTTGAACCATGGTCAAACAGTGTCTACATAAATACTTTATATAACACTACCTTTGGTCATAGAAAGGTGATACTTATGATTTTCGTTTATTTTTTAAGGAGCCTGAATGGTTAGCACGATTATTAATATTGTTGCTATTAGGGTTAGGAAATAAAAAATATATTATTTGTTTAGGGTTAGGAAATAAAACATATATTGCTTGTTTATAGTTAAGAAATGAAAATATATTGTTTCTTTTTTATGGTTAGGGTTAAGAAATAAAAAATATATTGCTTTCTTAGGGTGTGAGTTACGAAATAAAAATATACTGTTTACTTAGGGTTAGAAAATAAAATATATTGTTTGTTTACGGTTAGGGAATAATAGTAATTAGTTATGGTTAGTGATACATAATTGTAGAAGTGGATTATATATTTAAAAAGAAAGAAATGCTTAAATATAATTTTAAGTCAATGGAGAATGTATTTTTTATTGGAGGTGAGGATATTAATCATCGCTGTGAAAAAAATGTCAAGAGAAAAAGAGAGTAAGAGAAAAACTATGCATGAATGCATGAAGAAATGTGCCGTGAAGCAAAAAATAAAAATAACGAGACATGGTCCTTGCGCGTGTAGACTGCAACAGAGAATAAGAAGAAATAAAAGAAACATTTCGCTTAACGACCACAATGAGTGAATAGATATATCCTTTGATCCAATGACGATATGGAAAGAATACCACAGTATTGTAGTTATGAAATTCAAAAAAAAAAAAAAGAAGAGAGATTAAACATTACACCCAAGACGAAAATTTGAACTAACTTGTCAAAAAAAAAATGAAATCGTACGGTATAACTGGACGTATACTAAATATGATTAGATTCTTCTTAGACAATAGAAGCATATGGGTTTTCATTGACGGATGTACATCCAAGCAGCATAACATTAATGCAGGAGTGCCTCAGGGGTCGATCCTTGAACCATTATTATTCCTGATATTCATAAACGACCTTCCTGATAATATCGTGTCCAAGATGGTGATGATACTATGCTCTATAATATACATGAGGGAAGGACAGATGTACATAAATCTAAGACAATGGCAGAATTGTTAGAAAATGACCTCCGGGCCATAGTGGAATGGGGCTACAAATGGATGGTAACATTTAATGCTAGTAAAACTAAGCTGTTGTCCTTTAACAATTACAAGACGCCTCTCCAACCGCCTATATGCATGACAAATAGCAACCTACCTGAGAATTCTACCTTCAAACACCTCGGCCTAACATCTGCGGGCAATATGAACTGAACAAATACATAGAGTATATTGCAAAGGCTGCTGCAAAGAAGGTGGGTTCCCCCTATCGAGCTAGAAAACTACTCACACCTGAGAGTATCCTGTACCTCTACAAGGCCACTGTTGATGTCCCTAAATGCCAGAAAGCATTTTTTATTCTAACAGTTTCTTTCCTCGAACAGCCAGACTTTGGAATTCTTTTCCTGCTGCCTGCTTTCCTCTCTGTACTGATATGCAAAAGTTTAAATGTAACAAACAAATATCTTGTTAATCTTTCCTAGACATGGCCCCAAATAGTAGCTCCTTACGTTCAAGTGGCGATATGCTTTGTAAGAGGTAAACATGAGTAGTAAAAAAAAATACACAAATCTTGTGGCTTAAAGAAATACAAGCTGATATTATCCGACAGCAATTAAAAAAAAAAAAAAAAAAAAGACGAAACTAGTACTGGGAGTATGTCAACAATCAAACATATCGATCCCAACCATTCTCACACACTAAACGTTTTCTTATGTTATTGACAACGTCAGCCCCCACCTTGGAACAGGGAGAGACAGATGGTGTTTCTTGTATTCTTGGCTGAAGCACAGATAGTGGCTTTGAAGGAAACTTTACTTAAATGGCAGAGTGGAGGCGTGCACCACTTACGTCTTTCCTCTCATCCTCTACTGGCTGGCTGTACTTCCCTTACCTGTGACAAACCTCAAAGCCCTCAAGAGCCTCCTCTCCTCATTTCTCTGGGATAGGAAGAGGCATTGGTTTCACAGACATTCAATGTCTGTGTGAGGAAGGCTTTGTAATGCCCAACTTGGTATGTCACTGAGATGCCAAGAGACTGGTCTTCCTGAGTCAAACAGTGACAGAATAATCTGTGTAGAACCCCAACCTCATCGTCGACCACTTGAGGGTAGACGACATACAGTTCTTCAGAGAGTGCTAAGCCACACTAAAAAAGACCAATCGGTCCAGTGACCTTTCATTGCTTCCCAGAAAGGAAATACATAGGGCTGCTGATGACTTGGGATGGTCAAAGGAGAAGATCCACTATGAATAGAGTTTAGTGCCAGGTTTGAGTCATCTCAACAACTCTGAGTACTCATTCACTTGGCGGCTTGCCCAGAAGCCATTGCTCCTCTATGTTATGCAACACAGTGCCAGAATAGTGGAGATACTTGATTGTTTCTGCTGTAATTCGTTTGAAGATGAAATGACTGAGCACTCATTTTTTT
Organism: Euprymna scolopes; assembly: GCF_053919585.1. Classification (NCBI taxonomy): domain Eukaryota; kingdom Metazoa; phylum Mollusca; class Cephalopoda; order Sepiida; family Sepiolidae; genus Euprymna; species Euprymna scolopes. The sequence continues at coordinate 104,310,953 of NC_136500.1, read as the reverse complement.
TAATGCCCCGAACTCCAATGGTACTGGGACTATGTCAACAATCAAACATATCGATCCTGACCATTTGCACACGCTAAGCATTTTCTTATGTTATTGACAATGTCGCCCCCCCCCCTTGGAACAGGGAGAGACGAATGGTCATTCTTGGCTGTAGCACGGAAAGGGGTATGGACTTTGCGCTAGAGAGTCGACCAAGGAATTGAATCTTTTGCTGATCAGGATCTGATTGTGTTCTTCAAGCACCAGTTGAAGTTCAAGATCAGATTTGATAGAAAGAGATTACATTACTCACAGTTTGAAAGATGGTGGATAAGAGTGGAAAGCGTGTGTGAGAAGAGGAGTCAAGTACAAGTAGGTGTAAATTTTTTAGCTTTTAGACTCTTTGCTAGTAGAGTGAAGGAACTCCCCTTCGCCGCCAAGATTCCGACTTCCCACTTTTATTTCTTTTATTTCTTTTCATCCTTGGCCTCATAATGTGCACTCATCTTGGAAGGACTCTACCCACTCCCCAACTTCCCCCTTTTTCTTTTATCCTACACTTAGATTCCACTCCTAATTAGAGATTGACCTGCTTGTTTTTGGCAAATCAAAAAACAGTGGGTGGTCTCGTATTTAGAAAGAGTTGGGAAGGCCTTGCTAACTAATTTTTGTTGTTTCTTGTTTATTCCCTTCCCAATGAAATGTTATTACTGTAAATGATTCAATAAAACTTTTTCAAGTTTGGGTTTATTTCTCTTAACTTGGTTAGTCTGAATTCAGGGGCTTTGAGGTCTTCAACCTGGGTGGCTTGCATCCGGAAGGCCCTCTTGGCCCTGGAAGTGGATACTGCTGCGACCGCGGAAACGCACTTTGTTTCATCTAAGGATTGTCAGGTGCTGGCCAGAGACTATGATGTCTTTTCAGCATATGGGAATCCCTGGTAGAAAGGTGTCTTCTTGCTTTTGAAATGCATGCTGTTTACTACCATCAACATTGTAGGAACAAGGCAGGCTGGTAATGGCTGATATTGCCATGAATGTGTGTTTCAAATCATTGGGGTTCATGTGCCTAGCATTCATTGCACGTCTGAAGCATGTAGTGCTAATGGGGAATTGGAACACTATCTTTGACCCCAGCAAGGTAGGAGGGGCTGCTAGACTTGCAAAAACATGTTTTCATGAATTTCTGCACGGGTTCAGCCATTGCAACAAGAATGACCCTTTTTTATGATAAAATAATATACATGCATGATGATGATGATTGCAACGTCTTGTCAGACGAGTGCCACTCCCTCAGTCACTGAAAGTCCATGAGCCCAAAGATAACCTTTTTTTTTTTAGTCCTGCCAGCGAATTCACATGCTCAAGCAGACATGACATTGAAGACGGTCCTTGGCATTACTCACAGTTTGAAAGATACATATACACACATACATACCCATGAACATACACACATGCATACATCCATACATACACAATACATATAACACATCCATACAAACATATACATACACACATGCACATATACATATATATGCATACACATATATACTATCATATACAAATACATACACACATATACATACATACATATTCACATACATATACGTACACATGTATGCACATATACATACACATAAAGTTACCTACATATACCTACACATACATATATATATACACCTATACGCATACATATATATGCATATATACATATACATATACATACACACAAATATATATACGTATATACATAAAAACACACATAAACATGTATACACAATAAATAAATAAATAAATAAATATATATATATACATACATATACAAATAGGTATACATACACATACATACACTAGTACATATATTAACATACATACATACATACACACACATATGCATATATAGAATGATGGCAGATCAATTATTACATGCTTCCAGTATTTCAGGGCTACACACATGACACTTTTTCCATTGCCGTGGACAATTTTTATAGACAAATGCCTGAGGAAGTATCTATACAAAGATGATGCTACAGAGTTTTAGCTTTGTACGACAGCTAAGTCTCTCTCTCGGTTCAAAATGTTGCGATCCAGCAACAAGCATGAACAAGTAACAAATCAAACTGCAGACCAGCTTAATGAGGGTACTGGTCTCCCGCTTTATGTATTTTTTTTTTTTAAATCAGAGATTTGCTTCACCCAGAGGGGTTGCCTTAACAGGGCTTTTGGGAGTCCTCACCACCCCACACACATATCAAAAAAAAGATATACACATACACATACAAGCATGCATACAAACAGATGCACGCAAACATACATACGCAAGAACAAACACACATGACAACATGCACATACACTAAAACATTCATACATACACGCATGTACATACATATGCACACACATGTAGAATATATATGAAGGAGCATTTATGATGGCGATGATGATGATTGTTTTTAAAATGAAAACGTGTTCATAACGGCACAAAACCACAACGTTCATGACGACGACAATGATGGTTGTTACGAATAGGTGAAGTCAACATGAATAAAAGAGTAAAACAATCCCAAATACACAGAACATAGAATAGAGGGAAGTTCGCTTCGCCGGTTGTACAGTTTTTAAAATGAAAACGTGTTCATAACGGCACAAATCCACAACTTTCATCATGTGACGATGATGGTTGTTACGAATAGGTGAATTCAACATGAATAAAAGAGTAAAACTATGCATACATACATACATACATACATGCATACAAGCATATACACACATATATAATTTATTGAAGCTAATAAAGAAAATACCTTTAAAAAAGCAACCTCACTGGGATATTAAAAGCTCAGCACAGTTAAGAGGAGTAATTAAATATATTAAATAAAAGATGAGGAATAAAAAGTTATTATATCATCAGATCAATAAGAAAAGAAAAAGATAAAATGAAGAGAAAAACCTCTTTAGGCCATGGAATTTCCAAGCTAAATATGTCTCATCAGAAGAAGAGCAAGGCCAGCATTATACAAAATATAGACTATGAGCTGGCTTACGAATATTTAAATTAGAAATGAAGTATGTATTAAGAAATATTAAAGAAAATATAAAAACTAAGAATAAAAATGAAATATATCTACAAAGAAGGAAGTAAGCATACTATATATATATAGGAGGATAAAAATAAAAAAGAAGTATGCAAGTAAATAATAGTAAACAAAAAATTAGGATCATTAAAAAAGAAAGAATCAAAAAATAAAGAAAGAAGAAAAGGAAAAAAACTAGGAATGAGGATAGAAGAGTACATAAGCAATACAGAAATACATATGAAAGGGGCAAAGATATAATAAAAAATAAATAGAAAAATTAATTTAAAAAAATGATGGAAGGAAAATCCAAACTTTATAAAAAGTCCACAGTAAAATCCTTAAAATGGCATTCAAGAGAAAAATGGTAACTGTCCAAAGTCAACAGTGAAATCCGAATAAGAATTCCCATATAGAAACTTTTTTATTATACATATATATATTTGCTTTTTAGTTTTACATAAAATGACCCCTCTTTCTGAACTATTCTAACTTTTTAGAGCAGATAATTGTTTTGCCATTAATCCTATGTCTGCCTGGCTAAGTCATAAAACCGCCTATAATTGTTTTGTTTTTTTCATATTACCATCCGAACTTAAGGTTATTACAAGGAATGACTTTTAACGATGATATTAAAAACAAAACATTTTATCAGGAACATTAATATGGACAAGCAAAATTGATTTTTTTTTGTTGCCTTGTTGCTAACAATGAGATTCTATTTTTGTGTTAATACCCAGAACAAACAGAGGTAACATAAAGTTAATATTTTTGTGTTAATACCCAGACAAACAGGGAACATAAATTTAATATTTTTGTGTTAATACCAAGACCAAACAGACGGAACATGAATTTTATATTTTTGTGTTAATACCCAGAACAGACAGAAGGAACACAAATTTAATATTTTTGTGTTAATACCCAGAACAAACAGAGGAAACATGAATTTAATATTTTTGTGTTAATATCCAGAACAAACAGAGGCAACATAAATTTTATATTTTCGTATTATTACCCAGACCAAACAGACAGAACATGAATTTAATATTTTTGTGTTAATACCCAGAACAAACAGAGGTAAGAAAAATTTAATATTTTTGTGTACATACCCAGAACAAACAGCGGTAACATAAATTTAATATTTTTGTGTTAATACCCAGAACAAACAGAGGTAAGATAAATTGAATATTTTTGCCTTAATACCCAGAACAAACAGAGGGAACATAAATTTAATATTTTTGTGTTAATACCCAGAAAAACCAGAGGGAATATAAATTTAATATTTTTGTGTTAATACCCAGAACAAACAGAGGGAACATAAATTTAATATTTTTGTGTTAATACGCAGAAAAAACAGAGTGAACATAAATTTAATATTTTTGTGTTAATACCCAGAATAACTAGAGGGATCATAAATTTAATATTTTTGTGTTAATACCCAGAAAAAAACAGAGGTAACATGAATTTAATATTTTTGTATTATTACCCAGACCAAACAGAGGGAACATTAATTGAATATTTCTGTGTTAATACCCAGAACAAACAGAGGGAACATAAATTTAATATTTTTGTGAAAATACCCACACCAAACAGAGGGAATATAAATTTAATATTTTTGTGTTAATACCCAGAACAAACAGGGGTAACATAAATTGAATATTTTTGTGTAAATACCCAGCACAAACAGAGGGCATATAAATTTAATATTTTTGTGTTAATACCCAGAACAACCAGAGGGAACATAAATTGAATATTTTTGTGTTATTACCCAGAACAAAAAACAGGGAAAATAAATTTAATATTTTTGTGTTAATACCCAGAATAAACAGGGGTAACATAAATTTAATATTTTTGTGTTAATACCCAGAACAAACAGAGGGAATATAAATTTAATATTTTTGTGTTAATACCCAGAATAAACAGAAGTAACATAAATTTAATATTTTTGTGTAAATAGCCACACCAAACAGAGGGAATATAAATTTAATATTTTTGTGTTAATACCCAGAACAAACAGGGGTAACATAAATTTAATATTTTTGTATTATTACCCAGAACAAACAGAGGTAACATAAATTTAATATTTTGTATTATAACCCAGACGAAACAGAGGTAACATAAATTTAATATTTTTGTGTTAATACCCAGAACAAAAAGAGGTAAGATAAATTTAATAATATTGTGTTAATACCCAGAACAAACAGAGGTAACAAAAATTTTGTATTTTTGTGTTAATACCCGGATCAAACAGAGGTAAGATGAATTTAATGTTTTTGTGTTAATACCCAGACCAAACAGAGGTAACATAAATTTTATATTTTTGTATTAATAGCAAGAACAAAAAGAGGGACATGAATTTATATTTTTTGGTTTAATACCCAGACCAAACGGAGGGAACATAAATTTAATATTTTTGTGTTAATATCCAGAACAAACAGACGTAACATAAATTTAATATTTTTGTGTTAATACCCAGAACAACCAGAGGGAACATAAATTGAATATTTTTGTGTTATTACCCCGAACAAAAAAACAGGGAATATAAATTTAATATTTTTGTGGTAATACCCAGAATTTTATATTTTTGTGTTGATTCCAAGACCGAACAGACGGAACATAAATATAAAATTTTGTTGTTAATACCCAGAAAAACAGAGGTAACATAAATTTAATATTTTTGTGTTAATACCCAGACCAAACAGAGGTAACATAAATTTAATATTTTTATGTTAATAGCCAGACCAAACAGAGGTAACATAACTTTAATATTTTTGTGTTAATACCCAGAACAAACAGACAGGACATAAATTTAATATTTTTGTGTTAATACCAAGAACAAACAGAGAAAACATAACTTTAATATTTTTGTGTTAATACCCAGAACAAACAGAGAGAACATAAATTGAATATTTTTGTGTTAATACCCAGAACAAACAGCCGGAACATAAATTTAATATTTTTGTGTTAATACCCAGAACAAACAGACAGAACATAACTTTAATATTTTTGTGTTGATACCAAGAAACAACAGACAAAACATAAATTGAATATTTTTGTGTTAATACCCAGAACAAACAGAGAGAACATAAATTGAATATTTTTGTGTTAATACCCTGAACAAATAGAGGTAACATTAATTGAATATTTTTGTGTTGATACCCAGAACAAACAGAGAGAACATAAATTTAATATTTTTGTGTTAATACCCAGACCAAACGGAGGGAACATAAATTTAATATATTTGTGTTAATACCCAGAAGAAACAGAGGGAACATAAATTTAATATTTTTTTGTTAATACCCAGACCAAACAGATGGAACATAAATTGAATATTTTTGTGTTAATACCCAGACCAAACAGACGGAACATACATTTAATATTTTTGTGTTGATGCCCAGACCAAACAGAGGGAACATAAATTTAATATTTTTTTGTTTATACCCAGAACAAACAGAGGGAACACAAATTTAATATTTTTTTGTTAATACCCAGAAGAAACTGAGGGAACATAAATTTAATATTTTTTGTGTTGATACCCATACCAAAAAGATGGAACATAAATTTAATTAATTTTTGTGTTAATACCAAGAACAAACAGAGAAAACATAACTTTAATATTTTTGTGTTAATACCCAGAACAAACAGAGAGAACATAAATTTAATATTTTTGTGTTAATACCCAGAACAAACAGCCGGAACATAAATTTAATATTTTTGTGTTAATACCAAGAACAAACAGACAGAACATAACTTTAATATTTTTGTGTTGATACCAAGAAACAACAGACAAAACATAAATTGAATATTTTTGTGTTAATACCCAGAACAAACAGAGAGAACATAAATTGAATATTTTTGTGTTAATACCCTGAACAAATAGAGGTAACATTAATTGAATATTTTTGTGTTGATACCCAGAACAAACAGAGAGAACATAAATTTAATATTTTTGTGTTAATACCCAGACCAAACGGAGGGAACATAAATTTAATATATTTGTGTTAATACCCAGAAGAAACAGAGGGAACATAAATTTAATATTTTTTTGTTAATACCCAGACCAAACAGATGGAACATAAATTGAATATTTTTGTGTTAATACCCAGACCAAACAGACGGAACATACATTTAATATTTTTGTGTTGATGCCCAGACCAAACAGAGGGAACATAAATTTAATATTTTTTTGTTTATACCCAGAACAAACAGAGGGAACACAAATTTAATATTTTTTTGTTAATACCCAGAAGAAACTGAGGGAACATAAATTTAATATTTTTTGTGTTGATACCCAGACCAAAAAGATGGAACATAAATTTAATATTTTTGTGTTAATACCCAGAACAAACAGAGGGAACATAAATTGAATATTTTGTGTTAATACCCAGAGCAAACAGAGGTAATATAAATTAATTATTTTTGTGTTAATACCCAGAACAAACAGAGGAAACATAAATTTAATATTTTTTTGTTAATACCCAGAACAAACAGATGGAACATAAATTTAATATTTTTGTGTTAATACCCAGAACAAACAGATGGAACATAAATTTAATATTTTTGTGTTAATACCCAGAACAAATAGAGGTAACATAAATTGAATATTTTTGTGTTAATACCCAGAACAAACAGATGGAACAGAAATTAAATTTTTTGTGTTACTACCCAGACCAAACAGATGGAACATAAATTGAATATTTTGTGTTAATACCCAGACCAAACACTGGTAATATAAATTTAATATTTTTGTGTTAATACCCAGAACAAACAGAGGTAACATAAATTTAATATTTTTGTGTTAATACCCAGAAAAAAACAGATGGAACAGATATTTAATATTTTTGTGTTAATACCCAGACAAAACAGAGGTAACATGAATCATATATTTTTGTGTTAATACGCAGAAGAAACAGATGGAACATAAATTTAATATTTTTGTGTTAATACCCAGAACAAACAGATGGAACATAAATTTAATATTTTTGTGTTAATACCCAGAACAAATAGAGGTAACATAAATTTAATATTTTTGTGTTAATAGCCAGACCAAACAGATGGAACATAAATTTAATATGTTTGTGTTAATACCCAGACAAAACAGATGGAACATAAATTTAATATTTTTGTGTTAATACCCAGACCAAACAGAGGTAACATAAATTTAATATTTTTGTTTTAATACCCAGACCAAACAGAGGTAACATAAATTTAATATTTTTGTGTTAATACCCAGAACAACCAGATGGAACATGAATTTAATATTTTTGTGTTAATACCCAGAACAAACAGATGGAACATAAATTTAATATTTTTGTGTTAATACCCAGAACAAACAGAGGTAACATAAATTTAATATTTTGTGTTAATACCCAGAAAAAACAGAGGTAACATAAATTTAATATTTTGTGTTAATACCCAGAAAAAACAGAGCTAACATAAGTTTAATATTTTTGTGTTAATACCCAGAACAAAAAGAGATAAGATAAATTTAATTTTTTTGTGTTAATACCCAGACCAAACAGAGGTAACATAAATTTAATATTTTTGTGTTAATACCCAGAACAAACAGATGGAACATAAATTTAATTTTTTTGTGTTCATACCCAGAACAAACAGATGGAACATAAATTTAATATTTTGTGTTAATACCCAGACCAAACAGAGGGAACATAAATTTAATATTTTTTTGTTTATACCCAGAACAAACAGAGGGAACATAAATTTAATATTTTTTTGTTAATACCCAGAAGAAACTGAGGGAACATAAATTTAATATTTTTGTGTTGATACCCAGACCAAAAAGATGGAACATAAATTTAATATATTTGTGTAAATACCCAGAACAAACAGAGGGAACAGAAATTGAATATTTTTGTGTTGATCCCCAGGCCAAAGAGAGCGAATATAAATTTAATATTTTTGTGTTAATACCCAGAAACAGATGGAACATAAATTGAATATTTTGTGTTAATACCCAGAACAAACAGAGGTAATATAAATTTAATATTTTTGTGTTAATACCCAGAAGAAACAGAGGAAACATAAATTTAATATTTTTTTGTTAATACCCAGAACAAACAGATGGAACATAAATTTAATAATATTGTGTTAATACCCAGACCAAACAGAGGTAACATGAATTTAATATTTTTTGTTAATGCCCAGAAGAAAAAGATGGAACATAAATTGAATATTTTTGTGTTAATCCCAGACCAAACAGATGGAACATAAATTTAATATTTTTGTGTTAATACGCAGAACAAATAGAGGTAACATAAATTTAATATTTTAATGTTAATACCCAGAACAAACAGATGGAACATAAATTTTATATATTTGTGTTAATACCCAGAAGAAACAGATGGAACATAAATTTCATATTTTGTGTTAATACCAAGAACAAACAGAGAGAACATAAATTTAATATTTTTGTGTTAATACCCAGAACAAACAGATGGAACATAAATTTAATATTTTTGTGTTAATACCCAGACCAAACAGATGGAACATAAATTGAATATTTTGTGTTAATACCCAGACCAAACAGAGGTAACATAAATTTAATATTTTTATGTTAATACCCAGAACAAACAGAGGTAACATAATTTAATATTTTTGTGTTAATACCCAGACACAACAGAGGGAACATAAATTTAATATTTTTGTTTAATACCTAGAACAAACAGATGGAACATAAATTGAATATTTTTGTGTTAATACCCAGACCAAACAGAGGGAACATAAATTTAATATTTTCGTTTAATACCCAGAACAAACAGACGTAACATAAATTTAATATTTTTGTGTTAATACCCAGAACAAACAGATGGAACATAAATTGAATATTTTTGTGTTAATACCCAGACCAAACGGATGGAACATAAATTGAATATTTTGTGTTAATACCCAGACCAAACAGAGGTAATATAAATTTAATATTTTTGTGTTAATACCCAGAACAAACAGATGGAACAGAAATTAAATATTTTTGTGTTAATACCCAGACCAAACAGAGGTAACATGAATTATATATTTTTGTGTTAATACCCAGAACAAACAGATGGAACAAAAATTGAATATTTTTGTGTTAATACCCAGAACAAAGAGATGGAACATAAATTGAATATTTTTGTGTTAATACCCAGAACAAATAGAGGTAACATAAATTGAATTTTTCTGTGTTAATACCCATAACAAACAGATGGAACATAAATTTAATATTTTTGTGTTAATACCCAGAACAAACAGATGGAACATAAATTTAATATTTTTGTGTTAATACCCAGAAAAAACAGAGAGAACATAAATTTAATATTTTGTGTTAATACCCAGAACAAACAGATGGAACATAAATTTAATATGTTTGTGTTAATACCCAGACAGAACAGATGTAACATAAATTGAATATTATGTATTAATACCCAGACCAAACAGAGGTAACATAAATTTAATATTTTTGTGTTAATACCCAGAACAAACAGATGGAACATAAATTTAATATTTTGTGTTAATACCCAGACCAAACAGAGGTAACATTAATTAAATATTTTTGTGTTAATACCCAGAACAAACAGATGGAACATAAATTTAATATTTTTGTGTTAATAACAAGACCGAACAGATGGAACATAAATTTAATATTTTGTGTTAATACCCAGACAAAACAGAGGTAACATAAATTTAATATTTTTGTGTTAATACCCAGAAAAAACAGAGGTAACATAAATTTAATATTTTTGTGTTAATACCCAGACCGGACAGATGGAACATAAATTTAATATTTTGTGTTAATACCCAGAACAAACAGAGGGAACATAACTTTAATATTTGGTTTTTAATACCCAGAGCAAACAGATGGAACATAAATTGAATATTTTGTGTTAATACCCAGACCAAACAGAGGGAACATAAATTTAATATTTTTGTGTAAATACCCAGAACAAACAGATGGAACATGAATTTAATATTTGTGTTAATACCCAGACCAAACAGATGGAACATAAATTGAATATTTCTGTGTTAATGCACAGAATTTACAGATGGAACATAAATTTAATATTTTTGTGTTAATACCCAGAACAAATAGAGGTAACATAAATTGAATATTTTTGTGTTAATACCCAGACCAAACAGGGGTAACATTAATTAAATATTTTTGTGTTAATACCCAGAACAAACAGATGGAACATAAATTTAATATTTTTGTGTTAATACCCAGACCAAACAGAGGTAACATAAATTCAATATTTTTGTGTTAATACCCAGAACAAACAGATGGAACATAAAGTTAATATTTTTGTGTTAATACCCAGAAAAAAACAGATGGAACAAATTTAATATTTTGTTTTAATACCCAGAACAAACAGAGGTACCATAAATTAAATATTTTTTTGTAAATACCTTGAACAAAGAGATGGAACATAAATTTAATATTTTGTGTTAATACCCAGACCAAACAGATGGAACATAAATTGAATATTATGTATTAATACCCAGACCAAACGGAGGTAACATAAATTTAATATTTTTGTGTTAATACCCAGAACAAACAGAGAGAACATAAATTTAATATTTTTGTGTTAATACCCAGAACAAACAGATGGAACATACATTTAATATGTTTGTGTTATCACCCATAAAAAATAGAGGTAACAAATTATTAAATATTTTTGTGTTAATACCCAGACCAAACAGATGGAACATAAATTTAATATTTTTGTGTTAATACCCAGAACAAACAGATGGAACATAAATTTAATATTTTGTGTTAATACCCAGACAAAACAGAGGTAACATAAATGTAATATTTTTGTGTTAATACCCAGAAAAAACAGAGGTAACATAAATTTAATATTTTTGTGTTAATACCCAGAAAAAACAGATGGAACATAAATTTAATATTTTGTGTTAATACCCAGAACAAACAGAGGGAACATAAATTTAATATTTTTGTTTTAATACCCAGAAAAAAACAGATGGAACATAAATTGAATATTTTGTGTTAATACCCTGACCAAACAGAGGGAACATAAATTTAATATTTTGTGTTAATACCCAGACCAAACAGAGGTTACATAAATTTAATTTTTTTGTGTTAATACCCAGAACAAACAGATGGAACATAAATTTAATATTTTTGTTAATACCCAGACCAAACAGAGGGAACCTAAATTTAATATTTCTGTGTTAATGCACAGAATTTACAGATGGAACATAAATTTAATATTTTTGTGTTAATACCCAGAACAAATAGAGGTAACATAAATTTAATATTTTTGTGTTAATACCCAGAACAAACAGATGGAACATAAATTTAATATGTTTGTGTTAATACCAAGACAAAACAGATGGAACATAAATTGAATATTTTGTGTTAATACCCAGACCAAACAGAGGTAACATAAATTTAATATTTTTGTGTTAATACCCAGAACAAACAGAGGTAACATAAATTTAATATTTTTGTGTTAATACCCAGAACAAACAGATGGAACATAAAGTTAATATTTTTGTGTTAATACCCAGAAAAAAACAGAGGTAACATAAATTTAATATTTTGTATTAATACCCAGAACAAACAGAGGTAACATAAATTAAATATTTTTGTGTTAATACCCAGAACAAACAGATGGAACATAAATTTAATATTTTTGTGTTAATACCCAGACCAAACAGAGGTAACATAAATTCAATATTTTGTGTTAATACCCAGAACAAACAGATGGAACATAAAGTTAATATTTTTGTGTTAATACCCAGAAAAAAACAGATGGAACAAATTTAATATTTTGTATTAATACCCAGAACAAACAGAGGTCACATAAATTTAATATTTTTGTGTTAATACCCAGAAAAAACAGATGGAACATAAATTTAATATTTTTGTTAATACCTAGACCAAACAGATGGAACATAAATTTAATATTTCTGTGTTAATGCACAGAATTTACAGATGGAACATAAATTTAATATTTTTGTGTTAATACCCAGAACAAATAGAGGTAACATAAATTTAATATTTTTGTGTTAATACTCAGACCAAACAGATGGAACATAAATTTAATATGTTTGTGTTAATACCCAGACAAAACAGATGGAACATAAATTTAATATTTTTGTGTTAATACCCAGACCAAACAGAAGTAACATAAATTTAATATTTTTGTTTTAATACCCAGACCAAACAGAGGTAACATAAATTTAATATTTTTGTGTTAATACCCAGAACAACCAGATGGAACATGAATTTAATATTTTTGTGTTAATACCCAGAACAAACAGATGGAACATAAAGTTAATATTTTTGTGTTAATACCCAGAAAAAAACAGATGGAAAAAATTTAATATTTTGTATTAATACCCAGAACAAACAGAGGTAACATAAATTAAATATTTTTGTGTTAATACCCAGAACAAACAGATGGAACATAAATTTAATATTTTTGTGTTAATACCCAGAACAAACAGATGGAACATAAATTTAATATTTTTGTGTTAATACCCAGAACAAACAGAGGTAACATAAATTTAATATTTTTGTGTTAATACCCAGAACAAACAGATGGAACATAAATTGAATATTATGTATTAATACCCAGACCAAACAGAGGTAACATAAATTTAATATTTTTGTGTTAATACCCAGAACAAACAGATGGAACATAAATTTAATATTTTGTGTTAATACCCAGACAAAACAGAGGTTACATAAATGTAATATTTTTGTGTGAATACCCAGAAAAAACAGATGTAACATAAATTTAATATTTTTGTTTTAATACCCAGACCAGACAGATGGAACATAAATTTAATATTTTGTGTTAATACCCAGAACAAACAGAGGGAACATAACTTTAATATTTTTGTTTTAATACCCAGAGCAAACAGATGGAACATAAATTTAATATTTTGTGTTAATACCCAGACCAAACAGAGGTAACATTAATTAAATATTTTTGTGTTAATACCCAGAACAAACAGATGGAACATAAATTTAATATTTTTTTGTAAATAACAAGACCGAACAGATGGAACATAAATTTAATATTTTGTGTTAATACCCAGACAAAACAGAGGTAACACAAATGTAATATTTTTGTGTGAATACCCAGAACAAACAGATGGAACATGAATTTAATATTTTTGTTAATACCCAGACCAAACAGATGGAACATAAATTGAATATTTCTGTGTTAATGCACAGAATTTACAGACGGAACATAAATTTAATATTTTTGTGTTAATACCAAGACCAAACAGAGGTAACATTAATTACATATTTTTGTGTTAATACCCAGAACAAACAGATGGAACATAAATTTAATATTTTTGTGTTAATACCCAGACACAACCGAGGTAACATAAATTCAATATTTTTGTGTTAATACCCAGAACAAACAGATGGAACATAAAGTTAATCTTTTTGTGTTAATACCCAGAAAAAAACAGATGGAACAAATTTAATATTTTGTATTAATACCCAGAACAAACAGAGGTAACATAAATTAAATATTTTTTTGTTAATACCCAGAACAAAGAGATGGAACATAAATTGAATATTTTGTGTTAATACCCAGACCAAACAGATGTAACATAAATTGAATATTATGTATTAATACCCAGACCAAACGGAGGTAACATAAATTTAATATTTTTGTGTTAATACCCAGAACAAACAGAGGTAACATAAATTTAATATTTTTGTGTTAATACCCAGAACAAACAGATGGAACATAAATTTAATATTTTGTGTTAATACCCATAACAAACAGAGGTAACATTAATTAAATATTTTTGTGTTAATACCTAGACCAAACAGATGGAACATAAATTTAATATTTTTGTGTTAATACCCAGAACAAACAGATGGAACATAAATTTAATATTTTGTGTTAATACCCAGACAAAACAGAGGTAACATAAATGTAATATTCTTGTGTTAATACCCAGAACAAACAGAGAGAACATAAATTTAATATTTTTGTGTTAATACCCAGAAAAAACAGATGGAACATGAATTTAATATTTTGTGTTAATACCCTGACCAAACAGAGGGAACATAAATTTAATATTTTGTGTTAATACCCAGACCAAACAGAGGTTACATAAATTAAATTTTTTTGTGTTAATACCCAGAACAAACAGATGGAACATAAATTTAATATTTTTGTTAATACCCAGACCAAACAGATGGAACATAAATTGAGTATTTCTGTGTTAATGCACAGAATTTACAGATGGAACATAAATTTAATATTTTTGTGTTAATACCCAGAACAAATAGAGGTAACATAAATTTAATATTTTTGTGTTAATACCCAGAACAAACAGATGGAACATAAATTTAATATGTTTGTGTGAATATACCAAGACAAAACAGATGGAACATAAATTGAATATTTTGTGTTAATACCCAGACCAAACAGAGGTAACATAAATTTAATATTTTTGTGTTAATACCCAGACCAAACAGAGGTAACATAAATTTAATATTTTTGTGTTAATACCCAGAACAAACAGATGGAACAAATATTTAATATTTTTGTTAATACCAAACAGATGGAACATAAATTGAATATTTCTGTGTTAATGCACAGAATTTACAGATGGAACATAAATTTAATATTTTTGTGTTAATACCCAGAACAAATAGAGGAAACATAAATTTAATATTTTTGTGTTAATACCCAGAACAAACAGATGGAATATAAATTTAATATGTTTGTGTTAATACCCAGAACAAACAGAGGTAACATAAATTTAATATTTTTGTGTTAATACCAAGAACAAACAGAGGTAACATAAATTTAATATGTTTGTGTTAATACCCAGACAAAACAGAGGTAACATAAATTGAATATTTTTGTGTTAATACCCAGACCAAACAGAGGTAACATAAATTTAATACTTTTGTGTTAATACCCAGAACAAACAGATGGAACATAAAGTTAATATTTTTGTGTTAATACCCAGAAAAAAACAGATGGAACAAATTTAATATTTTGTATTAATACCCAGAACAAACAGAGGTAACATAAATTAAATATTTTTGTGCTAATACCCAGAACAAACAGATGGAACATAAATTTAATATTTTGTGTTAATACCCAGACAAAACAGAGGTAACATAAATTTAATATTTTGTATTAATACCCAGAAAAAACAGAGCTAACATAAATGTAATATTTTTGTGTTTATACCCAGAACAAACAGAGGTAACATAAATTTAATATTTTTGTGTTTATACCCAGAACAAACAGATGGAACATAAATGTAATATTTTGTGGTAATACCCAGACCAAACAGAGGTAACATAAATTTAATATTTTTGTGTTAATACCCAGAACAAACTGATGGAACATAAATTTAATATTTTTGTGTTTATACCCAGAACAAACAGATGGAACATAGATGTAATATTTTGTGTTAATACCCAGACAAAACAGAGGTAATATAAATTGAATATTTTTGTGTTAATACCCAGAACAAACAGAGGTAACATAAATTTAATATTTTTGTGTTAATACCCAGAACAAACAGAGGTAACATAAATTGAATATTTTTGTGTTAATACCCAGACCAGACAGATGGAACATAAATTTAATATTTTGTGTAAATACCCAGACCAAACCGAGGTAACATAAATTTAATATTTTTGTGTTAATACCCAGACCAAACAGATGGAACATAAATTTAATATTTTGTGTTAATACCCAGACCAAACAGAGGGAACATAAATTTAATATTTTGTGTTAATACTCAGACCAATCAGAGGTCACATAAATTTAATATTTTTGTGTTAATACCCAGACCAAACAGAGGGAACATAAATTGTATATTTTTGTATTATTACCCAGACCAAAGAGAGGGAACATTAATTTAATATTTTTGTGGTGATACCCAGACCAACCAGAGGTAACATAAATGTAATATTTTTGTGTTAATACCCAGAACAAACAGAGGGGTCATAAATGTAATATTCTTGAGTTAATGTACAGAATAAACAGATGGAACATAAATTTAATATTTTTGTGTTAATGCACAGAATTTACAGATGGAACATAAATTTAATATTTTTGTGTTAATGCACAGAATTTACAGATGGAACATAAATTTAATATTTTTGTGTTAATGCACAGAATTTACAGATGGAACATAAATTTAATATTTTTGTGTTAATACCCAGAACAAATAGAGGTAACATAAATTTAATATTTTTGTGTTAATACCCAGAACAAACAGAGGGATCATAAATTAAATATTTCTGTGTTAATACCTAGAACAAACAGAGGGATCATAAATTTAATATTTTTGTGTTAATACCCAGAACAAACAGAGGGAACATAAATTAAATATTTCTGTGTTAATACCCAGAACAAACAGAGGGATCATAAATTTAATATTTTTGTGTTAATACCCAGAACAAACAGAGGTAACATAAATTTAATATTTTTGTGTTAATACCCAGAAGAAACAGAGGGATCATAAATTTAATATTTTTGTGTTAATACCCAGAACAAACAGAGAGAACATAAATTTAATATTTTCGTGTTAATACCCAGAACAAACAGAGGGAACATAAATTTAATATTTGTTTGTTTATATACCCAGAACTGACCCTATGATTGGATGCTATCTGGTTAGCAGGTTTTGTGTCAAGCAACCAGGGCAGGAGATATGATCATTAGCCAATAGCATTCCTTTCTATCTGAATACTTATTTGGATAGGATGCTTATTAGAAATGCTGACATATATTGTTTTATCATGTTTTATGTTCACTTGATCAAATGTGGCATAAGCTCATTATGGTTTGTTTTAAATGAGGGAATAGGCCTAAAGTAGCCGGGTACTGAAAGTTGAATACTTTCTTGCTGGTGATACAAGACTTCTGGGAAAAGATAGCCCTATTTATCCAAGAAACTTTAGTGGGGGCAGTTACCAAGAGGAAGTAGTGGGTTAGTCTGAAAACTAAGACTAGGAACTTCTCCATTAAATACGCTCAGTGTATCATACTAGATAAGGCCAGTACTCACTAAAGCAGTGATCACATTGCCGAGGAAGAAAAACTGACTCAAATTTTTAACTTTGCTAAACACAGAGTTAAAGATTTGGGCCAAGATCCTATCGACTAAGCTGCAGGTTGTTATCGAAGGGTTCATCAAACCTAAGCAGTATATGCTGTGAAGAGAAGATCAATTCAGAACAACTTACACCTGATCTGATGATTTTAGAAGTAGGGATAGAAGACAATATGGAAGCTGCGCTGATCAATTTGGATCAGTCCAAAGCTTTTGACAGAGCTTCCTGGCATCTGTTTTAGAGACCGCCGGTTTTAAACCAGACTTCCACAAATGGATTTCCATAGTGTATCACATGTTGATGGCAGTGGTACAGGTCAATGGAAAGTGTTCAAAATCTTTTGGTCTCAGTCAGTGCATCAGGGTTGTTTGCTGTTGTCCCTCTTTTACATTCTTGTGTCGGAGCTGCTGCTTAGCAAGCTAAGGCATGGGGAGGCAAGTTTGGTTGTTTGCTGAATTGCTTTATCCAGTGGAACACCAGCCAAAGACTCCACATTCACTAAAGACATCATTGTCTTTATGTTATGCTTCAGAAACATTAAAATGGTGATAGAGGTGCTCACCCTTCATGAAATGATTGCAGGGTCCAAAATCAATCGCAGCAATTTAGTCTGTGATTAGGTGCTTACAGCAGTGTCACCACCCTCCTTCTTTCAGTTGAATGGATGGCCTGGTTCAAATCCTTGGTGTGTAATTTGGACCAGATCTCCAGCTTATGAAAAAAAAATTGGTACAGTCAAAGGTCAAAGCAGCGATCAATTCTTGATTTAGAAGAAACATTCCTGTAAGAGTAGAGCAGAGACGTGCACAACTTACGTCACCTCTCATCCTGTAATGACTGGTTGTATTTCATCTGCCTACAAAATACCTAAAGGTCTCCCAAAACCTATTCTTGCTTCTTTGTAACAACAAGAAGCATTGGGTTCACAAACAGATTTGCATTCAATATCTATGTGAGGTTGGTTTGGCAATACAAAATTTGACATGGCATCAAGATGCCAATAAGCTGGCTTTTCTGAGTCAAACATTGATGGAGGAATCTGTGTGGAACCCCGTGGTTGGTAGCACCTTTGCCAACCTCATTTTCGATCATTTGGTTGAGGGTCCTCATAGGCGATACACAGTTCCTCAGTGCTGAGCAGTGCTCAAGAAGCTTTCAATATCCAATGACGTTTATCTGACTTCTAAGAAGAAACTCCATATGGGACTAGTGAGGAGGCTGCTGACAGCATGTTTTTCAAGCAGTTGGGATTGTCAGAAAAGGAGATCCACACCCAGTAAAGTTTAAATCATTTCAACAACTTTGAGTTATCATTGACCTAAAATGTTTTACCCCTCAAAGTCATAAAATTAGTTCGAAATTAGCACCTGGATGTCCCCATTGCAGGAGAAACACCAGAACATGCTTTCTTCAGTTGCAGAAAACTCTGACAGTACTGAAGAACCAACGAGGTGTTGGCCTGTATCGATCCCAAGCATTCTTGCCCGCTGAACGTATCGTCATCCACAATGTCAGGCCATCGTGGAACAGGGAGAGACATATGGTGTTTTTCGCAATTCAAATGGTAGTGTGGACATTGCATCTGAATTAGAATCGAAGGGTTGAATTTTTTGTTGATCAGGATCTGATCACATTGTTCAAGCATCAATTGGAGGTCAAGACCAGATGTGATAAAAAGATTATATTGAGCATGGCGGATGACAGACCCCAGCCACTAAGGTAAGCCTTTTAGTTCCTTAGCTATTTGAGTAGATGCCCCCCAACCAATAGGAAACCTCTAAGATGTCCACTCCCCATTTTTTTTCTGTTCACTCCTGTCCTCCCAAAATTGCATTCATTCATATTGGAAGGACATTACTTACTCCCCAACTTCCTCACCCATTTTTTTTTCTCTTATCTAGACTTTCCCCCAATTAGTGATTGGCCTACTTGTTTTGCGTTCCAAATAAGCCGGAAAACTGTGTGCAGTCTATGATTTAGAAAGAGTTGGGAGGATCTTACTAACACCTGTTTTTTCTACTATTTGTTTTTCCCCTCCTCACAATAAAACGAAATTACTGTTCATAAACGATTTATACATGTACATATTCATTTAAGAGAAAAAATATTGATTTGGGAATATTAAGTAGGACGATCCCTGGAATAAATGTATTATCATGACTAATGACTCTAGCTATGAATAACACAGACAAATCTTAAGTAAAGTGACAATGATGACCACAGAATACCCTTCCCACAGGTTTGAATGGCCTTGTGTAATTAATATTAAATTTATGTTCCCTCTGTTTGTCTGGGTATTAACACAAAAATATTAAATTTATGTTACCTCTGTTTGTTCTGGGTATTAACACAAAAATAGAATCTCATTTTTAGCAACAAGGCAACAAAAAAAATCAATTTTGCTTGTCCATATTAATGTTCCTGATAAAACGTTTTGTTTTAAATATCATCGTTAAAAGTCATTCCTTGTAATAACCTTAAGTTCGGATGGTAATATGAAAAAAACAAAACAATTATAGGCGGTTTTATGACTTAGCCAGGCCGACATAGGATTAATGGCAAAACAATTATCTGCTCTAAAAAGTTAGAATAGTTCAGAAAGAGGGGTCATTTTATGTAAAACTAAAAAGCAAATATATATATGTATAATAAAAAAGTTTCTATATGGGAATTCTTATTCGGATTTCACTGTTGACTTTGGACAGTTACCATTTTTCTCTTGAATGCCATTTTAAGGATTTTACTGTGGACTTTTTATAAAGTTTGGATTTTCCTTCCATCATTTTTTTTAATTAATTTTTCTATTTATTTTTTATTATATCTTTGCCCCTTTCATATGTATTTCTGTATTGCTTATGTACTCTTCTATCCTCATTCCTAGTTTTTTTCCTTTTCTTCTTTCTTTATTTTTTGATTCTTTCTTTTTTAATGATCCTAATTTTTTGTTTACTATTATTTACTTGCATACTTCTTTTTTATTTTTATCCTCCTATATATATATAGTATGCTTACTTCCTTCTTTGTAGATATATTTCATTTTTATTCTTAGTTTTTATATTTTCTTTAATATTTCTTAATACATACTTCATTTCTAATTTAAATATTCGTAAGCCAGCTCATAGTCTATATTTTGTATAATGCTGGCCTTGCTCTTCTTCTGATGAGACATATTTAGCTTGGAAATTCCATGGCCTAAAGAGGTTTTTCTCTTCATTTTATCTTTTTCTTTTCTTATTGATCTGATGATATAATAACTTTTTATTCCTCATCTTTTATTTAATATATTTAATTACTCCTCTTAACTGTGCTGAGCTTTTAATATCCCAGTGAGGTTGCTTTTTTAAAGGTATTTTCTTTATTAGCTTCAATAAATTATATATGTGTGTATATGCGTGCATGCAATATATGTATGTATGTATGTATGTTATTCTATCATAAAAAAAGGTCATTCTTGTTGCAATGGCTCAACACGTGCAGAAATTCATGAAAACATGTTTTTGCGAGTGTCGCTTCTTTTATCTTTGAAACGATATGTGAATTATAAGTTTATATTTAAACAAGGGCTGAACATTGCTTATATCGAGGACGGATATAAGCAATGGCGGAATAAGCAGAGATGCCAAGATTCCACTACTTAGCACGCATGAAAAAAAAAGTGCTCTAGCGTACTGTTATGAAAATAATAGGCATAACATTTTGTACTTTTATCCAAAAACAAACGATTTCAAGCATACAAAAGTCATATGGTAGCTTTGCAATAACACAACCAAATATAAACACTATGTATATATCTTTTACTTTATCTTTTTTATGAAATATCCAAAGCAAAAACAATACTTATATATGACGATTATTTGACGGCGAATTGTTATTCAAAGCTAGGGCTGGGAAGATCATATCGTAATAGCGTGAGCAATCAGGTGTCATAGACCTTGTACAGAGATTGAATCCGACAAACGTCGATATCCATTTTTTATGAATTTATACACACACACACACACACACACACACACACACACACACGATGACTCTGTTCAGTTTCGAGACAATGGATACCCCCTGTAAGGGTAGTTGCGCGTGTACTTGTGAGGCAAGGGTTGTACTCTCTAACCACACCTCTGCAGAATCGGTACTGCTTGGCAGGGAGAAGTGCTAGACGACTGGAAAAAATGCCAAGATAAGTGGGGAGCAGTGGAGGAGCACACAGCACCTGGAATTCCCAAATGTCATCCATTTTATTGCTGACCAGGCTCAACGTTGCTTAACTTCTGTGATCTAACGGGAACTGGTGAGTAAACATGAAATGTGCTGTATAGCGCACACACACACACACACACACACACACCTTCAATGGAGATGACAAAAAGGCCCATGCATGCACCTGCATTAGAAACTTATGTCAATATTTAGGCATTTTATGCATAAAACAAGTAAAATCACTGATCTTTTATATTTCATATGCTTCTAAACTTGAATGATGAAGTACTACGTTCTTAACAAGAATCATAATATATTATTATTATTATTATTGTTATTATTATTGTTGTTGTTGTTGTTGTTGATATCACATGACTCACTTGCTGGCAACAAGCATCCAAAAAAATTGTTTAGTTTTGATTCGACTTCTTTAAGTCCATATCAATCTCCTTCTCCTCTGATTCCTAAACAAATAATTGTTGCTGCGAATCCCTAACAAGTTCAAATCATAAACTGAAAACGCGAGAAGTAAAAACTTGGATGTTTTCTCTGAACTAAAAGCAAGCAGAGCAATTTTCTCTTCACTTTTTAAAGCTGAAATTGTGGAGAAGTCCAGCAAAATCAATTTTCAAAACTATTTTTAGAATAAAAAAAAATATTAAAATATGTACCTTATTGAATGTTGAATAAAATATTTTTCTAAAAAATGATGAAAACAAAAATATTGTACTCTCTTATAAGTTTTCATTTTGAAAATTATCAGCGAAATGACTGAAAATTCAGTGTACGTTACTGGGGGAAGGGGGTCCTTTAAATTTTTCTTAAAAATTTTCTGATTCATTAATTTATTTTACATCAAAACGTGAAATAATCCAAAAGAAAGAAATACTTACCTCATTCCGGTGTCCTCTCAGATTGAAATTGGAACGTGCCGGCGCTTCGTACTTCCTACAATGACTGGTCGTAAACGTAACACCGACCACGGCACTGGCGTTACCCGAGGCTAACCAACCTTCCATATAATATTCAGCCCGGTTCAATTTCCAACAATCCGAGTCCGGGATCCCATCTGGGACCTTGCCCATCCATGACAAACATTGTACGGTACAATCACACCGCGTGGAATTGTTTTGTTCAAAGTGGACGTGCATTTTGTTCGGCTCGGATCTGGCAAAGGAGGTGGGCGCCGCCGACGTTTCAGCCGATGTGGCGTCCTCTTTCACCCGGCGGCGGCGACGAAACGAGAAAATACGTTCCGTTCTTATCCTTACAGTTTTTGGAAATAATCCGAAAATCTGTTGTCCTCCTTCTTCCCACTAATTCTTCTTCGACCACCTGGAGATTTGATTGATAAAAATATCCAATAAGCGATTCTTTTTTTTCCCCTTGGCTTTTTAATAGCTGTTTGCTATTCGTTGACATCGGATTAAATTAAATTACAGTAAAAGCTACAGAGTTTGTTTGTGTGTGTGTTTTTTTTAATTATCTTTTTCTTAGCTTAGAACAATTTTGTCATCGAGAAGGTAAAAAGGTGACGACAATCCTCTATTAAAATATGAATAGTTAATTTACTCGTAGTTAAACATTTAGCAATCAATTTTAAATTGCTCAAAGTAATAAATTTTACTAAAATTTTCTTTCTGTAGTTTTACTTTTCCAAGCAGTGGCCAAGCATTTGTATTTTATTTTTAAAAAGAGGGGGGAAAAAATCTCCAAGGGAACGTTTTAACAGTCGAGGAGTCGAGTTTCATTTGGGCTGCGAACGTTTTGTAAAATCCTCACAAAACGTCCCGCGCCATCACTTCCCGTCATCTCGGGCCTTTTTTCATAGTCAGCTTCATTGTTGTTGTTGTTGGCCTAATAGAATAATAATAATGATAATAATAAACAGTCATCTCTTTCTTCTTCGGCCCATAGTAGTCCTAAATCATCCTGTCTTACTCTCTCTCTCTCTCTCTCTCTCTCTCTCTCTCTCATCCACTCACACGGCCTTCCCTCTCCTCTCCCTCACCCCCACTATTGTCTCCCCTTCTTCACTCGTTCAAGAATATTACATATCTGTTTATATGTTTTAAGGCAACCGGCATGTTTGCAAAGTGACCCTTTTGAGAAAACTGCATTTCCCTCATATTAAAAACTGACCTTGTGTCTAACTTCTCCCTCGTGGGAACGGAGCAAGTAAACAGGCCATATCATATACTGTGTCCGGCGGCGTTCATAATCAGAATCCGGCCGCTGCTGTCACCTCATCCTCATCTGAATCATAAAAGAAAGGGCATCTGGCTGATCTTTCTTTCTTCGCAGGGTTCGCCAAGAAATAATATGAATTATTTCTGGAGAACAATCATGTTATGTTAAAAAAAAAATTTAAAATCATTTTAAAATTAAAACGTTTGAAATTTCAAATCAAAACATCAGTAGTTATGCATTTAATTTAATTCCTGCTCCCTTAATTGTTCTGGATGCATTAGTTTGTTTGTTTCTTTCTTTTTTGTTTTAACTCTGAGTAATAACTGGTTTTATATTGATCACTCGTTGTAGTGCTATGTCCTCTGCATCAAGTGTTTGCCTTATGAAAAGCAGGTAAATAAACTCATAGTGAAGGAAAATAAATGCTATCGGAACCTGTGTGCTGCATGCTGCATCGTCCGAGGCTAACTATAAAAATGCCCTTTGTTTATTTCATGCATTAAACAAAATCGAGATTAACAACAAACTTTTACAATCCTTAAAAGGCGGAATTTAAAATAGAAGAAGAAAATTAGTTTAAAAGAGTCTGTTACGGAAACTATCACATTAAGAATTAAAAATGGCACACTGGCAATATCAAATGATCCCCTTTCTTCTCGTGTCTCTCAGTCTGTCTATCGATCTAACATAAAACTAGTTTGAATGAAACACGTGGTCTGTCGTCTAGTTTCTTCTCCAGAAATTTTAACAATTCTTTTTAGATTGTTTCTTTTGATGTTTTCATTATTTTGATGTTTTGTATTATTTTTTTTTTTCAGTCGTATTTTTTCTTCGCTAAATGTGTAGATTCCGATGTGTTTAATGTTTACATTTCTGCTTCTTTCCGTATCTGTACTTTCATTTTGATCATCTTCCGCTGAAGACGAAGTTGACAGTAGCACCGCATAAAACACCCCTGATTACTTGTGGCTTGTCGTCGACGTTGTATTCTCCGACTATTTTTCCAACATTATTTTAAATAATATCTGTGACATTTTCACGTGTTAATTAAAAATAAATAAAGAATCAATAATTAGTTAAAGTGATGTTTTTTTTTATTGTTCCTATGTCATCATGGAAAATTATTTTTGTTAATCCTGTGATTTTATGGTGCGTGATCTCTGCTGTAGTACGCGAATCAGTCGTCATTCATCGTTAGTAACAAAAAAACATCAATTGAAAAAAAAAAAGGTGCAATCCGATACGACTGTGTCAACAAAATGCAGATGATGGGGAGTAGGATAATTAAAGAATCCGTTGATCATGTCTGCCAGATTTAAATGTAAACTCTGTAGAACTGAATTTTCAAAATGTTACGATTGAAAATTGTGAATTAAGCATTAAGCAATAAAATGCCTTTTTACCTCACTATTTGGACGATCAGTGCATCTTCCTGTCGTGTTTAAAGGTCACCAAGTCGGAATAATTTGATCCATTTTTGTCGCTTTGAAGGTCGCTTTATCGGTCAAAAAGGCAGCCTTTAAAACTAACCCACTACTACATTGAAGTGGCAGGTCGAATTTTATATATATGTATATATATATTAAAAAATGCGGCTTTCCTCTCCAATTGAACGGAGCATACGAACAGCTGCAAAGTGCGCGCGCGTGGAACACTAATGCAGTAAAGACAACCCCACCTGATAACTCCCCCCCTCCTCAAATGCGGCAACTCAGTAAATAACGAAATCGCTTACAGCGAAAGAAAAATTAAAAATAAATCAAAGTTAATTAGACGTGTAAAAGGAAATATTGTTATTAGTTGATTTTCAAAGATTTTCTATTTTTTGTGATTGATCTATTAGTCATCATCCACTCATTCAGGGTTCTTCTTCCTCTTCTGAAAAAATCGTCGATTTGTTTCTCATTCCTTCATTTCATTTATTACTATAATTATTTAGTGACGCCATGCAATACATCTGATAGCGGAAACGATTTTCACTTATATTTTATTCTATTTTTTGTGTGTTATTTTTTATATATAAAAATCGTTTTACAAAAATTTAGTTTTAAAATAAATCCGAAGCTTTATATATATATATATATATATATATATATATATATATATATATATATAAAGCTGAACGTGTGTGTGTGTGTGTGTGTGTGTGTGTGTGTGTGTGTGTGTGTGTGTGTGTGTGTGTGTGTGTGTCTGGTCATGAATAGGCTCCTATATGACTGATCGCATATAATGATAGAAGATGTATCGAGACAGGAATGGGTATGTTTGATCTGGCATAATGATGATTCATTAAAATTGTGGGGTCTGCGTACGCGCCTGGTCCACAAAGTATGGCTATAAAAAATATTAAAAATTAAAAAAAAAAAAAACGTTTACAAGTGTTTTTGATATAGATGTACATAATAATACTTTGATAAGTATGTTTTAACTTAAATAAGGATGGTATAATAAAATTGTGTTCGCGCCTGGCCTCCATAGAATGGAAATAGGCACAAACTTTAATAAAGACTTTTCATATCTATCTGCGTAAGTATACTTTGATAATTATGTTTCAGTTTGAAGAAATATGGTATAATAAAATTATGGGGTGCTCGTTCGCACCTGACCTCCATAGAATGGAAATATGTCACAAAGTTTAACAAGGTTTTTTAATATAGATCCACAGAATATTGTGATAAGTGTTTCAGTGTGAACAGGTATGGTATAATAAATTATGGGTTTTATCTATTTTATTTTTACTTTCATCACATTTGCTTTGGTTTTGATAGCCCTAAATTCTAAGCTATATCTTTACAACCCTTTCTTTTCATAACCTATCATACTTTCATAAATCAGAGTCCATTTTCTGTAGGCTGTTTTGAATCCAGTCAACGACGGGTACTTTTGCTAGTATATATATGATGATGATTGCAATGTCTTGTCAGACGAGTGCCACTCCCTCAGACACTTAAAGTCCATGAGCCCAAATGCCTGAGGGAGTATCTATACAAAGATGATGTTACAGAGTCTTAGCTTTGTACGACAGCTAAGTCTCTCTCTCAGTTCAAAATGTTGAGATCCAGCAACAAGCAAGAGCAAGATAGCCAGCAACAAATTAAACTGCAGACCAGCTTAATGCGGGTACTGGTCTTCCGCTTTATGGTTTTTTAAATCAGAGATATATACTAGCGGTACCCTGTCACACGTTACTGTGGCTCAATTTGGTGTAATGGAAAAATCTAATAAAAAGAGAAAGAGCAAGCAATCAACTCCAAAAAGTGAAAAAAAAGGCGAAAATGAAAACGAAATTCTTGCAGAATTGGATCTGGATCCTCGGGAGTTTCCGTCAATCATGGCTTGGGTTCTACTAACAATCAGTGGATTAAGCCTAACGTTGCTAAAATGTTGAAACGCTAAATTGATTTTTTTTGTTGTTGTTTTTTGTATTAAAAAATGTGAGTTTTTAATTAATATTTGGGTGAGGTGGGGTACTATACACATATTCGAAAAGTTGTCTAAAAACAAATAAATGAAAGCAGAGGTAAGGTAAATTACGTTTCTACCTAACTGGATAATTTTTTAGTGTTTTTATTTAATGTAAAATGTTTATCGATATATTTGAAAAAGACAAATCGTTGCAGACGCTGTTGAATACGTTAAGTTTGGGAAAATTAGTTAAAACTAAAAAACTATACAAAACAGTGTCAGAAACCCACCGAATATATGTTACCGTGACATAGGCTGACATATTCGGTAGGTTTCTGACAGTATTTTGTATAGTTTTTTAGTTTTAAATCATTTCCCAAACTTAGCGTAATCAACAGTGTCCGCCACCATTTTTATTTTTCAAATACACCGATAAACACTGTTTTTTGAGCCGGCTAAACATTACATTAAATAAAACGGGTTTGTATTACTAAACATAGATACGAAAAAGTTGTCGAAAAATAAATATATAACAAATAAATGCAAGATAAGTTACTTTTCTACCTAACTGGATAAGATTTTAGTGTTTTTATTTAGTGTAAAATGTTTAATTGGTTCGAAACCATGCAGTGTTTATTGGTATATTTGGAAAATACAAATGGCGGCAGACTTTGTTGAACATGTTAAGTTTGGGAAAATGAGTTAAAACTAAAAAAAACTATATAAAATATTGTCAGGAACTCACTAAATATATGTTACCATGTTTTTAACAGTATTTTGTATAGTTTTTTAGTTTTAACTCATTTTCCCAAACTTAAAGTCTGCCGCTATTTGTAATTTTCAAATATAATGGTAAACACTGTGTTTTTCGAGTCGAATAAACATTTTATATTAACTTTTAGTTAAAAAATTATCCAGTTTGGTAGAAAAGTAACTTATCTTGCCTTTGAGAATATTTGTTATACATTTGTTTTTTGACAGCTTTTTCGAATCTATGTGTACAGTAATACAAACCCAATAAAAACACTAAAAATTATACAGTTAGATAGAAAAGTAACTTATCTTGGCTTTGAAAACATTTACTTGTTATATATTTGTTTTTGTTGACATTTTTTTCAAATCTTTGTGCAAGTACAAACCCAAAGGCAGTATTTTTTCTGTCTATTTTTGTTTTTGGTATCGCCGTATTTTAAAATAGTTTTTCCAAGTTAAATTTAAATTTCATGATATCTTTTTTATTTTTTTGTATTTTTTTTTTTTTACATTTAGGTCCACCTCCACAATTTTCTTTAAAATGGCTACTTTTAAAGGTTTTCCACCATATTGAATAAGAAAATTTCATTTCAGATTTGCAAAAGGCAAGTAGTTTTCGAGATATAAAGACCTGTACTATGCACTATAATTCACTGGCGGTCATGAATAAACACCCCAACCTCCTCATATTAAGAACGGTTTTCGGAATAAACACATCTAACCTCCCATGGTCAAAACAGCTTTTGAAATAAATACCACCATTTTCCCTATGTAAAGAACAACTTTCGGAATAAACACCCCCAACCTACCCATGTTAAAAATTGTGGAGGTGGACCTAATGTTAAAATTTACCTTTTGTTTTTTGTTTTTAATAAATTGTTAATTTTTTTTTTTTTTTTTTTTATTACATTTTCACCCCAAACAAGGCACATTGCCACTTTGGTGTAGGGGGCTACTATCATGGGAAACATCTACTGGGGTACTAAGTAGGGATTTGGGCAGCGAGATGTTGGTTCACGTTGCACTTGAACTTATGCATGTCAGTACAGTTGGGGAAGCAGTGACCTGGAATGGAATTCCAAAGTCTAGCAGTTCTGGGGAAGAAACTACTGGAGTAGAAAGATCTTTTACATCTAGGGATCTCTACAGTGTGGGGGTGGGATTTTGCAGCTTGTCGGGTCTGTCGAGGGTGTTTACATCATGGGGGCACAAGTGCTTGCAGTTCAGCAGAGCATTCACCATTATAATACTTGTAGAACAGGCAGAGGGATGCAACATTTTGACGATGGGACAGAGGCTGAAGCTTAGATGCCAGTTTAGGGCCTATCAGATTTGCGACTCTCTTTTGAACCCTGTCAAGGAGCGAGAGACTAGTAGCCGATGCACCAGCCCAAATATGACAGCAATACTCCATACATGGGCGAATAGTGGCCTTGTAGAGGTACAGGATACTTTCGGGTGTTAGAAGTTTTCTAGCACGGTAGAGAGAGCCCACCTTCCTCGCAGCGGCCCTGGCAATGCTCTCGATGTAATTGTTCCAGCTCATGTTTCCTGTGAACGTTAGGCCAAGGAGCTTGAGAGACGTACTCTCAGATAAAGAGTCGTTGGCCATTGCTATAGGTGGTAGAGAAGGTTTCTTGTAATTATTGAATGAAACCAGTTTTGTCTTGGCGGCATTGAACGTGACCATCCATTTTTGTCCCCATTCCACTACTGATTGGAGGTAATCCTCTAGTGTTTCTTCCATTACTTTAGATATACGTTCATTTGTTTTCCTGTCGTGCCTGCTATAGAGTGTGGTGTCATCAGCATATATACCCATCTCAGAGGCAATTTTATCGGGGAGGTCATTTATGAATATCAGGAACAGCAGAGGTCCAAGGATAGATCCCTGAAAGCACAGAATAGTTACAAAACACCATCCCCTCCCCATGGTAAGAATGGTTGAAAAAATAAAATAAAAATAAAGGTTTTCTTGGTAGAAAAAGCATTCATATTTTCTTATATAAAAACAACTTCTGTAAAAAAAAAAAAGTGTACTTTCAGTTTTGTTAAAAAAGGTTTTCTTGAAAAAAAACCCAAAAAACTTTAACCTAACAATTTACAGTAAAAAAAAAAGAAGCAAAAACAAAACATTAATCGACTAACGCATATGAATGGGACCTATTGCCAAATAGGCTCTGTCTACAATGTTGAACGCTGGGTTTTTTTGTTTTTTGTTTGTTTGTTTTTTCAAGTTAAATTCAACTTTAACAATATCTTTTTATTTGTTTTATAATTTCACGATATCTTTTTTTTTAATAATAAATTGTTAGTTGAAAGCACAGAATAGTTACAAAACACCTTCCCCTCTCCTTAGCAAAAATGGCAGAAAAAAAATAGATAAAGTGGTACTAGTGCACTTATTGATCCGTGCTGAAATAATAACGTTATTATTTAAAAAGCCATTCTTAACATGTGGAGGGGAAGGTGTTTTGTACCTATTCTATACTTTAACCTTACAATTGTATAAAAAACATATCATAAAACTTTAATTAAACTTGGAAATACGATTTTAAAAATAGCGCGGATCAGTAAGTGCACTAGTACCAATAAAATAAAAAAAAGGTATTATTTCAGCACGTTACCAAACCATAAATTTTCTTCGAAAAAAAACTGTATTTTCACCTAACAATTTATAGTTTTAATAATAAAAAAAGTTAATATTTTCTTATATAGAAACAACTGTTTAAAAAAAAAAAAAAAAAAAAAAAGTGCACTGCCAATTTTGTAAAAAAATGATTTTTACAACAAATATAGTTTTGTTAATGTTCTTCGACTTTTATGTTTCAACTTCTGGTGCGCATTTTTTTTTTTTTTTTTTTTTTTGCCTGATATAACAAACAAATAAAAATTAAAATAAAACAATTGGGAAGGTAAACAAATGAATTTAAATTTTAAAAATAGGGGATGTTTTTTTTTACTTATCGAGTAAACAGAAAATGAAATCTTGTAATTCGAGTGGTCAAAT
>NC_136500.1:104211770-104276770 GCF_053919585.1 Euprymna scolopes | reverse complement strand
TCACGGGTTGATTTATTCGACAACGCATTACATGCTATCAACGTTATACTGTTTTACACATAGGAAAATGTAAAAGAGATATGAAGAAAGAAAACACATTTTTTAACAGAACAGGTGTTATCAGGCTGACAATGGCAGAGGTCCATACATAAGATTAGAAATTAAGGAGAAGGACAAGGTGGAGTGAAAGAGATTATATGGCTTCGTTGAGTAGTTCGAATACAGCTAACAATCTTCCTCCTTCACAGGAGAGTTACACAAACAGGAAACAGTAGTAGAGAAGAGGTAACTATGCGTAACCCCATCCCTCCCTTTATCAGAAGCTAATCTTAACATAAACTATCAGAATATCTCCTATAATAAGCTCTAACAAAAATATTCTTGAATAAAATCAAAACAAGGTCCTTCTATGAGCAACAAATTATATATTTATTTAGATTATCTACACTGTTGGATGTAGAGATGTAGATTGCCAAATGTTAAAGCAATTAAGAAAAGTAATAAAGGTCGGCTGACAAAAGTATTTTCTTAGGGCAGTATATCTTCAAGCGAAAATAGCATTGCTCAGTGTCGTCGATAGGTGAGAGTTTTGAAGATCCCTGAAATATTCTTTTATTGATATTTTTAGTAAGAAGGAAAAAATAAGATG
Organism: Euprymna scolopes; assembly: GCF_053919585.1. NCBI lineage: Eukaryota > Metazoa > Mollusca > Cephalopoda > Sepiida > Sepiolidae > Euprymna > Euprymna scolopes. The sequence goes on along the minus strand of NC_136500.1, from coordinate 104,276,121 downwards.
CTTGATATAGTTATTTTGCGTAAAACCTGCCCAACCAAAGAGGTAGTATATCTTAAACTGCTGATTAGAGAGTTCTCTGAGGAGATGTTGCGAACCAGGATATAATAATCCTAACCCGCTACAAAAGAAAATAATTAAATGAATGGAAAGAAGGAAACAAAACTCAATTGCAGAATAAAATAAACATGGCGTTTATTTTCTTACGAAAATAAAGGGTTTAGGTGGAACACGTGTTCATTCAGTCGTTGATGACTATGTGCGTGGAAAAAAAGGAATGAAGTAGAGGAACGAGAAATGGCAGTCCAGCATGTAGAAAAAGAAAGAGAGAGGGGGTTGACCTCAGTAAAGCCACGCGTCCATGGTAGTAGTCGTCCACATGGAAAAGTCTTCAAGCCAAAGGATGTGGACGGAAAATTGTCTGGTTTATGAACCAAAGCAAAAGTGAAGAAAGAGGAAGTTGAATGGTTGCTGTTGACTTTTATATCGGGGTCAGTGTTCTGACTGCGCATGTCTGGATTTCCTTTCAGGGGAAGTGACGTTTCCCATGTGTGCGTACATGTGTGCACGTTAGCATGTGTGTGTGTATGCACATGAATGTGAGTGTATATACGTGAACGTGAATATATGTACGTGTCTGTGCATGCGTACATGTGGGTGTGTGTATGTGAGGAAAAAAATATGTTCAAACAAGACTCCCCCTCCTGAGGAGAAAAAATAAATATATATATACAAGAGAAACATATTTCGTTTTTGTTTTTTTATGTATATTTTTTTCTTTCTTCTTTTTTTTTTTAATAAGTTATATATTGTTTGAAATGTTTTGGCCAATGAACTTTTCGACCTGTTTTTGTTGTTATTTGTGGTGTGTGTATTTTTGTCATTTCTTTGTCAGTTTGTGAGTGTGTATGTTCTTGTATTGGAGTAGGAGAAATGTGTAATTGTTCGTTTATGAATGCAGGTTTAAGTCTGTCTATTGCAATAGTGTCTTTTTTATCTCTTTTTAAAATGGTAAAATACTTTTCATTTATGTCGAGAACTAGATAAGGTCCGGAATAATTTGGACAGAGTGGTTTTTTGACTGCGTCGTTCCTGATAAAAACGTATTTGCAGGTGTGAATATCGCTTGGAACGAAAATGTTCGTGTCTGACTTTTTGGTTGGAGTGAATTTTAATCATGACATTTTATGTTTTAAATCCGTTACAAAAGTTGTCGTTGGGGAAATGTCTGTATTGTTTTCGCAGAATTGTCCCAGTAAAATCAGTGCTGATCTGAAAACTAATTCTGCAGGTGTGCTCTACAAATCTTCCTTCACAGTCTTGCGAATTGCTAGGAGAATGAGTGGCAAATTGTCTGACCAGTCCGCTTTGTTTTCATTCATAGCCAAAGATGCTTTTAATTATTTATGAAACTGTTCCACCATACCATTTGCATAAGGGTGGTAGACAGTAGTCTTAATGTGCTTTGTTCCCAACAAATGGTTGAATTCAGCGAAAAGAGTTGATTGAAACTGTGAGCCCCTGTCCGTTGTGATTACGGAGGGCACTCCGAAAATCGCTATCCAATTTTGTAAAATCGCTCTAGCTATTGTTGCGGCTTATATGTCTTTCACTGGTATTGCTGTCGGCCATCTGCTGGATCTATCGACTATAGTAATGATGTGGGTATGTCCTTTTGAATTGGGCAAGGGTCCAACCAAGTCGATATGAACATGAGTAAACCTGGCATCTGGTACACTGAAAGTTCCTAAAGGTGATTTTGTGTGCCTGTGAACTTTGTTTTTTTGGCAAGGAATGCAAGTTTTAGTCCAACTACGGATGTCTGTATTCATATTTGGCCAAACAAAACGTTCCCCTATTAATTTCACGGTGGCACGTTTTCCTGGGTGGGATAAATTGTGGAAGTGCTGAAAAACTTGTCGTCTGAGGCTGGGTGAAATATAAGGGCGAGGGTGTTTTTGTGAAACATCGCAATAGAAATTTGTTGTTCCGAATGATATCGGCATTTCTTTCAGCTTCAGTGAAGTTTTATCCATTATAGCTGGGAGCGTGGTATCAGCTAATTGCTCTTGTGCTATTAATTCCATACTTAGTGGAGTGGAATTCAAAGAAGCAATTGTTGCGTGAGATAAAGCGTCAGCTACAACGTTTTCTTATCCTTTTACGTACCGTATATCGGTAGAATATTGAGCTATATAGTCAAGATATCGAATTTCTCGTGGACCATATTTATCGACATGTGTGTGCAGAACAAATGTTAGGGGTTTATGATCCATATAAATGGAAAATTATCTGCCTTCGAGGAGATGTTTAAAGTGCTTAATTGGAAAGTAAATTGCAAGTAACTCTCTCAAGAATGTGCTATGTTTAGTCTGCGCTTTATTTAACTTGGAAGAGAAGAATGAAATAGGGGTCATTTTGTTGTCAGAAATTTGGTGAATGACAGCTCCTACTGCTATTTCCGATGCATCCGTCATAAGTGTAAGTTTCGTTGTATCGCTATCTTGGATATATGTAAGTTTGGTGAAGTTTGCCAAAGCAGTTTTCGATTGTTCGAAGGCCTGTAGTGCAGGTCCTTCCAAATCTAACTGTTGGTTTTTGGTTCGGTTTTTTAACAAGTCCGTTAAAGGTGCGAGTAACATGGAACAGTTCGGCAAAAAGCATCGGTAATAGTTAATTATGCCTACAAAATGGCATACTTGTCTGACAGATATCGGTAGAGGGAAATTTGAAATGGCACTTACTTTTTCAGGCAAAGGGGAGATTCCATCCTTGTCAATTAAATGACCGAGAAATTAAACTTCCTGGTGGCCAAAAACACATTTTTCAGTGTTTAGTTTCAGACAGAAATGTGACAGTCTTTCAAAAGTTTGTTCCAGGTGTAGCCGGTGTTCTTCGAGGTTTCTGCTGGCGATTAAAACATCGTCCACATATGCGAATATGAATGGCAGACCTCTGAAAACTTCGTCAATCAAACGTTGGAAAGTTTGACAGGCGTTTCTCAACCCGAAAGACATCCTTAGGAACTCGTAAAGGCCAAATGGTGTGGTCAGTACAGTTTTATGAATGTCTTCTTCTGCGACTGGAATTTGAAAATATGCCTTTACGAGGTCCAGTTTGGAGAAAATTGTGGTGCCTTGGAGTCCATTGGTGAAGTCATGGATATGGGGGATAGGATATCTATCCAGAACTGTTTTCACGTTTAAGAGTTTAAAATCTCCGTACGGGCACCATGTGGTGTTGTCAGCTTGCTGTACCATGTGGCGTGGTGATGACCAAGCACTTTTCGAGGGCCGTATTATCCCCATGTGGAGTAGGTTTTGAAACTGATTTTGCTAATTTGTATTTATCCGGTTTCAAGTGTCTGGGGGTTGAATAGACGGGCGGTCCTGTGGTCTTAATATAGTGCTTAGTGGTATGCTTGATGGGGTCCGTGTTTTTAAATGGCTGGAAAAGTTGAGGAAATTTTTGGAGTAACCGGCGGATGTGTAAATCATCAGGTAGGGCAGCGCTGATTCCGGTGGTTAAAAATTTCGAGGTAGTTCCTCTCACCAAAATCTTTGTTTCGTTGTCTGTCAATGTGTGATGAGTCATGTCAACAGACAGGTTGAAATGGGCTAAAAGGTCTGCCCCCAAAATTGGAGTGGTCACGCTGGTTATGGTGAAATTCCAGAAAAAATTCCTTCGCATTCCCAGGTTTAAGTTTAAAGTTTTCTCTCCAAAAGTGGGTATTTTTGTACCATTGGCGGCGTGTAGGCTGAAAAATTGGGTCCCTGTTGGGTGGCCATGCGGTGTCGGTATGACGCTGATTTCTGCTCTGGTGTCTGTTAAAAAAGTTATATCCGTGGATTTTGTCACGCATATAAAACAGACGACCTTTTTTTGTGCTCCAGCTACAGTCGTCGTCGTTACTGGCTGGAAAGTTCGTTTCCCTGCACTGTTTTTTTGAACGCGCAGAGTGTAGTGCATTTTCTCACATCGACGCCGAATCTCTTGTGGTAGAAGCAAACATCTTGTCTATCTTGTGACGCGGACTGGTTCCTGCTTAAACTTCTTCACCTGTAACTTTGTCGCATGTCGTTGTAGTTTCTGGGATAATGTCGATGTGTTTGAAGTACGTTGGCTAGCTGCTTTGAAAGCTTTTTAACTTTAATTCGGCTAATTCGTCATCTCGGTTTTGGTCAGGCTGCCGAATGTTTAATGCCATGGTTTCGTTGTAGGAGTCCATCTGTTGAAGTTCCATTTTGATTTTTTTTTGTTGAAATTTTTATCTTGTGTGCGGTTTGAAAATGTTCCTCCACGTGGTCGACAAGTTTGTTTGTTTTTTTAGAGAAAAATTATTTTTTGTGCATGCCGTGGATTTGTGTGGAAGCGCGTGTTTCGTTCAAACTCATTCATCTCATTTTAAAATAACGGGGTCACCATCGTTTGTTGCAGACCAGGATATAATAATCCTAACCCGCTACAAAAGAAAATAATGAAATGAATGCAAAGAAAGAAACAAAACTCAATTGCAGAATAAAATAAACATGGCGTTTATTTTCTTTCGAAAATAAAGGGTTTAGGTGGAACACGTGTTCATTCAGTCGTTGATGACTATGTGCGTGGAAAAAAAGGAATGAAGTAGAGGAACGAGAAATGGCAGTCCAGCATGTAGAAAAAGAAAAAGAGAGGGGGTTGACCTCAGCGTCAAAGCCACACGTCCATGGTAGTAGTCGTCCACATGGAAAAGTCTTCAAGCCAAAGGATGTGGACGCAAACTTGTCTGGTTGATAAACTAAAGCAAAAGTGAAGAAAGAGGAAGTTGAATGGTTGTTGTTGACTTTTATACCGGGGTCAGTGTTCTGACTGCGCATGTCTGGATTTCCTTTCAGGGGAAGTGACGTTTCCCATTTGTGCGTACACGTGCGCACGTTAGCGTGTATGTGTATGCACATGAATGTGAGTGTATGTATATACACTCACATTCATGTGCATGAACGTGAATATATGTACGTGTCTGTGCATGTGTGCATGCGTACATGTGGGTGTGTGTATGTGAGGAAAAAAATATGCTCAAACAAGACTCCCCCTCCTGAGGAGAAAAAAAAAATATAAATACAAGAGAAACGTATTTCGTTTTTGTTTTTTTTATGTATATTTTTTTCTTTTTTCTTTTTTTTTTAATAAGTTATATATTGTTTGAAATGTTTTGGCCAATGAACTTTTCAACCTGTTTTTGTTGTTATTTGTGGTGTGTGTTTTTTTGTCATTTCTTTGTCAGTTTGTGAGTGTGTATGTTCTTGTATTGGAGTAGGAGAAATGTGTAATTGTTCGTTTATGAATGCAGGTTTAAGTCTGTCTATTGCAATAGTGTCTTTTTTATCTCTTTTTAAAATGGTAAAATACTTTTCATTTATGTCGAGAACTAGATAAGGTCCGGAATAATTTGGACAGAGTGGTTTTTTGACTGCGTCGTTCCTGATAAAAACGTATTTATAGGTGTGAATATCGCTTGGAACGAAAATGTTTGTGTCTGGCTTTTTGGTTGGAGTGAATTTTAATCATGACATTTTATGTTTTAAATCCGTTACAAAAGTTGTCGTTGGGGAAATGTCTGTATTGTTTTCGCAGAATTGTCCCAGTAAAATCAGTGCTGATCTGAAAACTAATTCTGCAGGTGTGCTCTACAAATCTTCCTTCACAGTCTTGCGAATTGCTAGGAGAATGAGTGGCAAATTATCTGACCAGTCTGCTTTGTTTTCATTCATAGCCAAAGATGCTTTTAATTATCTATGAAACTGTTCAACTTACCGTTTGGATAAGGGTGGTAGGCAGTAGTCTTAATGTGCTTTGTTCCCAACAAATGGTTGAATTCAGTAAAGCCACGCATCCATTGTAGTAGTCATCCACGTGGAAAAGTCTTCAAGCCAAAGGCTGTGGATGCAAAATTGTCTGGTTGATGAACCTAAGCAAAAGGGAAGAAAGAGGATGTTGAATGGTTGTTGTTGACTTTTATACCGGGGTCAGTGTTCTGACTGCGCATGTCTGGATTTCCTTTCAGGGGAAGTGACGTTGCCTATGTGTGTGTACATTTGCGCGTATGTGTGCGTACATGTGCGTACGTTAGCATGTGTGTGTATGCACATGAATGTGAGTGTATATACATGAACGTGAATATATGTACATGTCTGTGCATATGTGCGTGCGTACATGTGGGTGCGTGTATGTGAGGAAAAAAACATGTTCGAACAGGGAGTACTATCACATCCCCCTTCTTTCAACGATTAGATGAAAAGACAAGAAAAAGAACATCTTTTATGAAATGATGAGCCAAAATTAAAAATTAATCACCAACTGTCCCATCTCTAATTTTTTTTTTTTTTTTAAGGGAGAAGTCTGATGAAACATCCAGAAGTGGTGGTTTGAACTGCTATAGGGTTGTTGTAGATGTCCGTGTCTGGTACTCCATGGGGTGTTTGCATACAAGGTGACTTGCTTTTGTGTGCTGTTTGTCTCTATATTAGGCAAACAGTCTTTGGTAGGTTCCTGAGGAATTTCTGTTGAGTGTACCTTTGGACGTGGTGTGATTCCAGAGGAGTCTCTCTAAGGTGGTCGATTTTGACAAAAAGTTTTTTTCAGAGGAGGTACGACCTTGGTTCTCTGCTCATTTGTGTGAGAAGTGCAGGAGACTACTTGCCTGCTTCTTCATTTACAGCATGTACAGGTTGTCCTATGTACAGTCTCTTGGAGGAAAAGTTTTATCAGTTTTTGTGATCGAAGTACCATGCTAATATTTTGATAGAAGAACATGATAGTTCCCTCAGAGTTCGAACATTAAATGAGATGATAGTCTTAAAATAGTTGCAGCTCAATGGTACACCAAGGTGCATAATTAATCAATCAATCAATCAATTAATCAATCAATAAGGGTTTTATTATCTAATGAATCCCTGAACTTTAACCATCTCTCTGTCCCAGGCTATCCACTTTCATGGGGGACCCATGTGTTGTATCAGGTCGTCCCTTCATTCTTGGTCTTCCCTTTGGCATCTTATGTTCACAAGGTTTCCATTCCATTGTTATTGTTTGACCATCTGTTGTCTTGCTACGTTCCCTACCCATCTGTTTGGATGTCTTGATAGTAGTATTGATGCCAATAACTCTTGTTTGTTGGCAGATCTAAATGTTTGTCTTTCTATCTTGTAGAGTGATGCCCAAAATTATTCTCTCCATCTTCCTTTGCCAAGATTTCACTTTGGCAAGACGTCAGGGCCCATGTTTCACTACTGTGCATAACACGTCATTAAAACCTTGGGGCTGCTTAATTCTATTGACTGTGTGTGAACAGCAAATCCCACCTATTTGCCTTTCACTCTTTTGCCTACCCTAACTCAGATATATGTATACCTAGTTCCCACCAGTGTCATCCTCATCGTTGAATCGGATTTCTACCAGTGCAGAAGTATCAATCTTATACCTACCTTGCAACGCTACCAGTATGTTGCTCAAAATTCTTTGACTCATCGCAATTGTGAAGTGTCCACACATCCAAAGTGGCTAAAGATTTTTTTTTTTTTTTGTAATGCTTTGTTTTTGTCATTGGCTTTCATGAGTAGTTTTCCTGACCGCATCCCTTATGCAATGACTAATATCGAAACCATGGAGGCAGAAGAAATGTTGAATCATGCCAGGATGCTGGCAAAACATCAAAGTGAATTAGGAGCAGTTGCAAACAAGCCTAGTGGAGATAAACTGACAGTTAGGAGACAGAGCTGAAAATTTTCTTGAAAATACTTCCAATATCAGAGTCCTATGTGATGAGACATTGTTGAGAACCGAAACCAAACATATGTTTCCAGTGTGGCCAGGTTGGGCACATTATTAAGAATTGCCCTTCACTTCAGGGAAACAAGTAAATGGGAACTATTGCACCAGTAATTCTGAAAAGGCATATGAGAGTTTGTTGTCACAGATAGTGGTCACTGTCTATGGGTAGAGGACTAGAGGTCTTGTTGATTCAGGTTGTACCATTACACTCGTCACTACTTGGAATGGATATTAGAATGATGGATAGAAGAGAGATGAAATGTGGAGACACCGATATTGAGATCGTTGTAAGGCAAATACCACTACAGCTCAGAGTGACTGTGCTTGATAGTCTTGTCATAGGAATCGATACGACCCTGGGACTGGATGTTTTAGACCAACTGTGAGGAGCTACAATTACTAAAGGCCAAGTCAAGTTCGGCAATGAGTACATAACTAAAATGGCAATAACCAAAAGCAATTCTATCCAACCAACAAAACTCAGGCCATATCAGATTGAGGATGAGGATTTTTTAGCCTATTTTGATGGTGATAAGTGAACAGTAGAATAGCAATATATTTCAGGGCCACCTGTGTTGACAAACCGGATTAACTGCTACAAAAGTACCTTAAGAGGAGAGATAAAACTGCAGTTTAAGCAAGAAGTTGAGATTGACAAAGGAATTCTAATACCATGGTCAGGGATGGTTGAAGGAATTCTACTACTCATAGCATTGGTTTAACCTACTAAGAAGGAGTTGAACAAGTATGTTGCATGCCACATCAAAGGTGGGATTGATGTATATGAAGAAGTTGTGAGAGAGGGGAGGAGAACAAAACGAGCAGCCAAAATCGTCGACTTAAAACCTTCAAATTCATGTGGACAAGAAGCTGTGGCACAGTACCAATTGGTCAAATATAGAGGTCAGATTATTGTTTAGCCAGATTGAGATTTGGACTAAATTTCACATCAAAAATTATGACAACATTGCTTAAGACCGTGTTGACCAAAGATGATACAGTGAAAAGAGCCACCAGCTCTTATATTCATGATGTACTGGTGGATGAGATAGAGGTGACTGCCGAAAGAGTGAGATATCATATCAATAAATATTGGTTGACAGTTAAACCATCAAAGTCGTTAGAAAATGAAATCCCTGAAATCAAGGATGGCCTAACCAAGCAAGAACTTTTTTGGTGTGCTGGAGATTGGTTGGTCATTACTCTGTGGTCAAATAGTTGTGAACTACATGCAGCTTTATTAAAAGGCAAACTGGTACAGACCTGTGGGAGGATGAAATTAACCAAGAGATGCTGCACATGATACAAGAGGTTATTGCGAAAGTGAAAACTGTAGACCCTGTAAAGGGAGAATGACATATAAAAAAGAGTTCAGATTGGGTAATATAGAGCGGTATTAGCAGCCTGGCATTAAGGGATTTGTTAGAAATAGGAGGAGTAACCACTGAAAATGCTGCTTGGCTACAAAAAAAGATGATAGTGCCCACATCAATGTTGCTTGGCTCAATACTACGATGAAACACGTCAATTTGGCTTTGAAATGGGGCTAGAGAGTTAATTGTCAAACAGACTCAGCAAGAGTAGCATCACGGATTAAATTAGAAATGCCAGGAGATAAGTGGATCAGGACGAAAGCTGAAATGTTTATCAAGCATCGACTTGAAGCACTAAGAGACCTGATCAGAGAAATCGGACTGAAGGTAACCATCGCATTTGTTTCATCACAGAAGAACAAAGCAGATGGACTGACCAGAGTGAAGAAGTCCTTGCTATAAGGAAAGAAACAGGTGTGCGGTGGGGTAGAAGATCTGCATAATCTGCATCATTTTGGAAAGGAATAACCTTGTATTTAGCAAGGAAAGTGAATCCTAACATGAAAATAGATAATGTTCAAGAGGTGGTAGAGAAATGTAGTGAGTTTTACTCCATTCACCCTGCACCATTCAAGCATGAAAAAGAGAGATTGCATGTAACAGAGAATTGGCAGCGATTGGCCAATGACATCATGAATTACCAACATGAACAGTATTTAATTATAACTGTGAACCTGGGCGAGTAGCGATATGGTGAAAAATTAGAGCAGAGATTGCAGAAGAGGTAATGAAAGTAGCTGAAGGGGTGTTTATGGAAATAGGGCCAGTGGAACAGGTTTTGGTGGATAACGGTATACCCTTCCACTTGTAAGCCTTTATAGTGCTGTGTGAGAAGTGGAACATTAGGCAATACTTTAGCTCTGCATACATGCCAACCAACTGGCGATGTAATCATAGAGATGTACCATCAAGCTATAAAAGCTGTGGCAGCAAGAGGCCGAATTTCGCCCCAGGAGGCGTTTTTTTTTTTTTGTATAAGACAGCACCAAAGACTGGCCGAGATGAAATGTTAGTACCATACAGATCTGTTCTTATTTACAAATTGCAACATCAACTGGTCATAATGGAGAGAGCGGAACAGGCGCAAACAGAGATCATAGTGTGTGAAGAGGTGTGGGTAAAACCCCTCAATCCTCATTGTACAATCTGATGGGGAAGAGGGACAGTAACTGGAGTGCTCTCCAAGAAGAAAGTGGCAGTTGGAGTGCCACATCACATTTTAAACATAGGGATAGTTTCCTTAACAGCAGAAAAGGAAATTGATGAATTCCCTCAAGAAGAAACCCTATGATGGTCAAACCACAAACCAAGACGCCCAGTGTGGATATGAATGTATGAGACCAATTATTTGTCTTCAAGATCAAGGGGCATGTCATCAAATACCTCAAAACAATTAGTAAAAACCTTTTTTATGCAGCCTGTAGTGTCTATTGGCAAACAAAAAGAAAAGAAAAGAATGGCTGCTGCTTCTCTTCATACGCTTACAATCTTGCCACCTGATATGAACATGAGATGCTCCTGATTTTGTATAAAAAACCCTGATTTTTCAGTTTTGATTTGGATGTTGGAGTAGCAAGTTTTGACTGAAAGGTTGCGAGTTTTGGAGTTTCCAGTTTTGACAGCAGAGTTACTGAACCAACAATAAATGATACTTTAAACAAAATATCCCGTGATCATGAAAAAAAAAAACAAAGAGATTGCAGAATTGGTATTTTGAAGCTATACATTACAAACGTTTTCATAACTTTTAGCTACTTTTTAGTATTTTCTAACTATTTTTATAGCCATTTCAGTGCATTTTGCCTCTCACTCAATTAAATGCAGAACTCTAACTTCCAACATAAACCCCCACTACCATGTTTCCTTCTCTAACGTCAGGGATCTACATTCCAACCTTCCAGAGGTTGAAATCCAATTACAGAAGACCAAACCAAGCCTATTCTTCCTAAGCAAAACTTTCATTGGACCGACTATTTCCCTAGATGAGTTTGCAATTAAAGGATATTCTAATTTAACATTCGAATATGACTTCCAAGATTGCCATGGGCATGGAATATGTGCCTACATTAAAAATGGCTTTCCATGTGGTAAAGACATCTCAAGAGAAAACCCTAAGTTGCCCGATATGTGCTTTCGGGTTGCACTTGCTCATGCCACTGCATTTATATTTATATCGCCCCCACAACAGTGGAGTTACTATCTTTAGGAGCATATCTGAGAAAATTGACTACATCCTGTCTGCTCATCCTTCGGCTAGCATTCACGTCTATGGAATGTTCACAATGTGGAATGGTTAACCCACTCAAACAAGACAGATGATAAGGGGAGGTTCTGTCAAAATTTTTCCATTGCTTATGACCTCACTCAGATTGTTCATGAACCCATCCGTGTGCCCAACACTGACGGTCAGTATGCAAGTCTCCCAGACCTTTTTCTCACAATTTGCCCTGAGCTATGTTCATCTTCCATTCTGCCTCTACTGGGATCTTTCAACCACTTGATTAAGATAAAAATAAAATGTAATAAGTTCTCAGATGTACCTTTCCATTGTACAGTATGTCTATACTCTATGGCTGACTGGGATAGCTTCCTTAAATTTATATCAGATCTACCTCTGCATTCCATGTTTAAAAAGAATGTGTCTTCTTATAGAAGATCTGACGGAATGGTTAATTGTAGGTATAGACCATTTCAGACCTGACGGAATGGTTAATTTTAGGTATAGACCGTTTCATACCCTTCAAAAAATTCCAGCAAAAGCCTAATAGCTAGCCATGGTTCTCTTCAGAATCTGCTGCTGTCATTGCAGACAGAAATCACTATTTCCATTGCTTCCAACGTAATATATATATATATACTGAGATTAAAGCCAACCACTGTAAAAGAGTAATAAAGAACACAATAGAGGTGTATGCTCAGTCCATCAAGTCCAAAGTAGCTGAGTAGCAGCTTGGTTCCTACCAATTTTGGCAAATAGCAAACAGGGTCCTAAATAGAAGTGTGCGCTGTATCCCACTTATCATCAATGGACCTACGCAAATCTCATCAGCATCGAACCAAGCCAAACTTTTTGCCCAAAACTTTGCAACTAATTCTACCTTATGTGATCAGGGTCGCCAGCCCCCCGTACTTCCTCTTGTATCAGAAAACATGCTATGCAACATACTAATATCCGTGCATGATGTTGCCAAGCTAATCAAAAACCTTAATTCCAGTCAATCAAGTGGGCCTGACGGCATTCCTATTATAATGCTGAAAAAGCTTCAACCAGAACTAGCTCCTATACTTATAAAGCTGTTTAAGCAGTGTCTTAAGGAGAATTGCTTTCAAACACTCTGGAAAAACTCGTCAGTGTGTCCCATATTTAAAAACTCAGGTGATTGCTCATCTCCTTCTCAATACAGACCAATCAGTCTCCTCTTGTCATGTAACACTAGAAATTATTTGTTATTTATCTGTGTGTCGATCTATCTATATCTCTATGTGCACTATGGATATATCTATCGATCTAGTTATCTATCTATCTTTTTATCTGTTTATCTATCTGTCTATCCATCTCGATCTATCTGTCCATCTAACTGGTAAGATAAAGAAAAGGTGAGATATGAAGATGTTTTGATAAAAGTTGTCTAAACACTATTGAGGTGTAAAATGGACAAGTTTCACCAGAAGCTCTAAAGCAGACCAGAAGGATGTGGTTGTTACCACGTGATCAGGTTAGCTGGACATAGAGTTGAAGTTGGAATTTAGACTTGGAACAGAGTGGTTGGGATGACTGTTGTCTCTGCCCCTCCTCCTTCAGAGGGGGATGATGTGTCTCACATTGGCGACTAAGAAGAACCCAATGGGACAAAAGAAACTCATTTTCCATATTCATCTGCATCGATACCTGAAAAGTGAAATAAAACTAATTGTTGTAGACCAGTGCTAGGGGTTACAAATGAAAAAATCCACAGGTAGTATAAAGTGTATAAAATATAATATGTATTTATCATAAAGAATACAGGAGTCACTAAAGTGGTATGAGAGGAACGTGTTTGTGGCATGCGGTTAAACATGGTATAAATGTCTCCATTTAGTCTCTGAAACCAGTGTTATTCATAGGACTGGTTGATTCCACTTAGTTCTCAAATAAGGGTGATTTGTACCCCACAACACCCCCCTCCCGAGCTTTTCATTCCCTGGGATGATCGTATAGCTCTTTTTCCTGGGGTTGATCTCTATCTGATCAGTCATTTTCCTTTTCCTGGAGGACCGGCGTTGTCCAGGTGCTTGTGGTGTTACCAAGTCGAACGTGTCATATATCTGGTCCATTACTTCTTCTTGTTCAGCAAGAGGTTGTCTTTCATCATCTGTGATACGTTTCTGAATTTTGTTTAAATGTTTCTTGTGAGTAAATCTTGGACCTTCGATAATGTAGACCATCCACCCAATTCTTTTCTTGACCTTTCGTAGTTCCCACATCGTACTATTATTTTTGTGTACCTGGAAAAATACCTTTTCACCAGGTAAATACCTCTTTTTAGAAACTATAGTATTTGGCGGTTTCACCTGTTTTGGCAAAAGTTTCTCGAAGACCGGCCTAATTTTCCTCGCAAGCATTAACTCTGTCGGCGACATCTTCGATGGAGTACTTTCATTTGGCGTGATTCGGTAAACTTGTAAAAACTGTTGTAGTGCCTTTTCTGAGGGTGTTCTTTAGCCTTCTTCAGGGCTCTTTTTAGCGTGTCTACAAACCTCTCTGCCTGACCATTCAATCGAGAATGATAGGTCGGCATTGTTATGTGGTTAACCTGGAAATCCTTGCAGAAACTTTTAAAATCTGCTGAAGTGAATTGTGTGCCATTGTCTGACACTAGACAATCAACCACACCAAACCTAGTGAACAATTCATGAAGAGCACTGATTGTAAAATCCGTTATTGGACTTTTATATCAAAATACCTCAGGCGATTTTGAAAAAACTGTCTACCAATAATAGTTTCCATTCACTGCATAATCTATGTGTATTCTTTGCCATGGGTGGTCCGCTTTAGGCCATGGGCTAAATTGTATTGGGGGCGCTTTTTCAGCCAATGCGCATCCCTTACACAACTTTACCATGCCTTCTGTATCAGTGTCCATACTCTTCCAGTAAACGTAGGACCTCATGAGGCTCTTCATTCGCGTAGCCCCAGGGTGCCCCATATGGAATTCCTTTAGAATTTTCTTTTGTAGTGTAGCTGGAATTACTACTCTTTCTCGGTACAACAGTACCTCATTACACATAGAACAAGCTTCCGCCACCGATTCATCTGATTGAAATTTTTGTTTCGTTTTTTTGAAGAAACTATCTTATTCAGCCTCCCTTATTATATCTTCCAAAGTCACTGGTAGTTCCTTGATCGTATTACATAGTATTTGTGTATAATCCTTTTCACTTTGTAGTGACGCTATTACTGTGTCTTCCAGCGGTTCCCTTGATTTCAGGATTAATTGTGACAATCTGTCTGCGTGACTTAACTTCACAGATGTAAGAAATCCCATACTGAAATCGTAGTTCAGTAGAATGGTCCCGCATCTTTGCAATCTGTTGGCTATGTAAGTTGGCAGACGTTTTTTTAGAGTCAAAGATGGTTATAAGCGGCTTATGGTCAGTTTGTAATTTAAATTTACGACTGTCTAAAAATCGGTGGAATTTTGTAACACCGAATATGATCCTCAGTGCTTCGTTTTCGATTTGGGAGTAATTCTTGGCAGGCAGTAAAGTTCTTGATTCATGGGCGATCGGCTTAGTGGACTCATCAGGCATCTTGTGTAGAATGCACGCCCTGATCCTATAAGAACGTGCATCAGTTGCGACAATAATCTTTTGTTTCGGATTGAAATGAGTCAGGGATAAATCTGACGTTAATGCAGCTTTTAATTTCTTAAACGCTGTCTGGCACTCAGGCGTCCAGTCCCATTTTTTTTTGTCCTTTTTTAATAGTACATTCACTGGTGGACACAATTCATGCATATTCTTAATGAACGTTTGATAATAGTTCACGAGCCCTAAAAAACTCTGCAGTGTAGTAACATTATGAGGTTCTGCCATGTCTTTTATAGCTGTGGACCTGTCTGGGTCGGGTTTCCTCGCGTCCTTCCAAAAAAAAATTTGCATTTTGCTTCCTTCAATATGAAGCCGTATTCTTTTATTCTGTCAAACACTTGAAATACATGATCTCTATGTTGTTCAACATTTTGACTACGCATAAGAATATCATCACGATAACCTATTGTGAAATCCAAACCGCTTAGCAAAGTATCAATTACCTGTTGGAAAATTGCAGGTGCTAAAAGTCATTTGTGTGTTGAGATACACAAAAGTTTCGAGCTATCTTCCTCTACTGGTATTTTTAGGTATGCCTCGCTTAACTCTATTTTGGAAAATAATTTTCCACCATTTAACTTAGTGAATATTTCGTCTGGGTTTGGTAGTGAGCAGTAATGGTCCTTGAGTGCCGCATTCAATCTGGTCGAAAAATCCGTGCATACCCTAATCTCTTTAGATTTTTTTTTCACATATACGGTGGGGCTGCCCACTCACTATAGTTAATTTGGGGTCAAAATCCTAGTGTTAACTAGTCTTTCCAATTCTTCTTCAATTTTTTCCCTCAAAGCGAACGGTACGCTTCGTGGCTTTTTGAATATTGGTTTTGCTTCATCCAGCAATTCAAATCTCGCTTTTATTTTTGTGCAGCATCCAAGCTTTTCAGAGAAAACACCTGGGAAAGATTTTTTAAGTTTGTCGGCTTCGGCCGTTAGGTTTTCGACTTTGTGACAAAAATCACTCATTGGCGAATCCCATCATTCAAATTCCTGAATCCAATCGGTCTCAAATAAGTTTGTTACATTCCTTAGAATGAAAACTTTTAGTTTTTTTTTTGTCGGTCTTTTTAGTGACACATTAATAACTAGCTCAGCCTCCAAATTTATTTTTTCACCAGTTACCAATCTTGCGACTTTATTCGTCTTTGTCATTGTGGGCTTTCCTATTCACTTCCACGTGTGAAAATTTATAATTGATAAATCTGACCCTGAATCGAGCTGCAGTTTTACTTCTTTATTTCTGATTCTTACCGTAACATATTTCCTTATGTTCTCTGTTGGTGAAGGGTTCATTTTTGCAGTTTTTATATAACTCTTTATTGCTTCTTTTGTTCTGCAATATTAGGCCTTGTGCCATGCTCGCTTGCATAGATCACATGTTATTTTCCATTGGTACTGACATGCATTGTACCCATGAGGTCCTCCACATTTGCTACAAAAGGTCCTAGAATTTTGTCTCCCCTGACAATTTTGTGAAGAGTTCTTTTTGCCTCTTAGCTGGTAATTGCTGGTGGATGGGTGTCCTTTATTTTTTAAGCATATTTTTTTCATGTGAGCGATACCTGCTTTCTCTATGTTTCGGGAATCTTGCTTCATTGCAACGAACCGCTGACAATCTTCAGCCAATTCCTGAAGCATCAAATCAGGTTCTAATTTCAATTTATTTAGAGCACAACGTCTTATATCGGCGTCTTTTGTGGCTATCAAACCTTGTGTGAATGTTAAGCATTTGAAAGTGTCCACTGTTAATGACGACAATTTGAAATCGTCACAGTGCTTATTAACTATAAATGCAAAAGTCATATAGTCCTGACTCTCCTTACGTGTAAGAATCCTGCATTTTCATCTTTTATGAAAAAGGCTTCTTTTTGGACAGTATAACTCCATTAATAGTTTGACTGCCTCGTCAAATGACAATTCGTTGGTTTTTCTTGGTAAAATATAGTCCACAAATTTGTTATGTTCGGATATATCTAACTTCCGTAGCAATAAATGAACCATGCACTGCAATCAATTTTAAAAAGGTCTTCAAACTTGAAATATCCCTCAAACGTTAGGTTTTCTTCAGGAGCATAGTGTAATGTATCAATAGCTGACCAGATCGCATTTTGGGAAAAAGCTGTGCTGGTTTCTTCTCCGCTGTCCTTATTCACTAAAATTTGCGTTACCAAATCCATTTTTTATCTGACTGGTTTTGTAGCTTAAACGTAATTTTTCAATTACAACATTTGTTCATTCATTTCTTTCCTGTTTTTCCTCGAAGAATTTCATTAAATCTAACTGCTTTTCCATTATTTGTTCGTTCATTTCTTTCTTTTCTCTTCCTTGTTTTTCCTCGAAATATTTTATCAAATTTAATTGTTTCTCTTCCTTGTTTTTCCTCGAAATATTTTTCCTCGAAATATTTTATCAAATTTGATTGTTTCTCTTCCTTGTTTTTCCTCGAAATATTTTATTAAATTTAATTGTTTCTCTTCCTTGTTTTTCCTCGAAATATTTTATCAAATTTAATTGTTTCTCTTCCTTGTTTTTCCTCGAAATATTTTATTAAATTCAATTGTTTCTCTTCCTTGTTTTTCCTCGAAATATTTTATTAAATTTAATTGTTTCTCTTCCTTGTTTTTCCTCGAAATATTTTATTAAATTTAATTGTTTCTCTTCCTTGTTTTTCCTCGAAATATTTTATCAAATTTAATTGTTTCTCTTCCTTGTTTTTCCTCGAAGTATTTTATTAAATTCAATTGTTTCTCTTCCTTGTTTTTCCTCGAAATATTTTATTAAATTCAATTGTTTCTCTTCCTTGTTTTTCCTCGAAACATTTTATTAAATTTAATTGTTTCTCTTCCTTTTCTTTCTGTATTGCCAGATGCTCTTCTAACAACCTTTTTTGTTGACTTTGTTGAAATTTCACCATTTCCAAAATTTGTTTTGCCAAGTCTTTTTTTTTTTTTTGGACGACATGGAATTACTTAATATGACAAAATGAGTTTTTTCAGAAACAACCCCATTCGTTCATTTACTTTTCCTATAGTACCAACTCTATCGAAAAAACCTTTACAAAATTCGTACCTGGTTATTTAACGGATATTTATTTAATATATTTATTTCCTCGTGTGGCAATTTTCCTGAGAAAATAATTCGGCATTTGCATTTATACAGAAAGCAGTAGATTTATTTTGTCATTTTTTAATTTTCGTAATGTGTAGGTACTGGGTTCAATTCCCTGTTGATCCTACACCTTTTTTACCTCTTTTTTCCTTAAAGAGAATTAATTACTTATCTGTGGAAAAGAATTTATAGCATTATTTACTATTGGCTATTCTTTTCGATTTCTGTGCGAAAAAGAATGTCCTTTTCTTGTTAACACTTTATTTGCCGTGCTTAGCGAAATCAATTTTTTTCCTTCTTCGATGTGCCGTCCTGTCGACCAGTGAAATTTTTATTTTAATCGGATTAAAATCCGATATCTTTTTTTAATATGTGCGAATACTTGCTTTAAGCAATGAAATAAAATATATCATTTACTTTTGCAGGAGTTTTTTTTCTTTTTCCAACGCTAACGCTTTTTAACCATAGGACGTATTAGCAAGACATGCTTTTTAGAATGATAAAATTCTTCTTTTTTTTTTTGTACTTACGGAAAACTTGGTCCCGTTAATTCAGTAGTAATAATTCTCCACGCAATTCGTCCTATGAGTTCTGTTTCAATTCGTAGTTTATGTTTTAGTAGCTTTTTTAGCAGCAAGATAAGACTTTTTGACGACGTCTTTGTTTAATCCTTTTTTCGGCAAGAATTGTTGTCCTTTTTTCAAAATGTTCTTTATTCCGTGTTTGTGGATTTTTATGCTCGAATTTTGGTTTTTGTCCCAATGTTGACAAAAAGTTTTCCTCGTTCTTCGCCAAACTTTTGAAAACTAAATAATTTTGACTCTTAGAATTTTCCCCGAGTGTAGGAAAAAATTATTTCGAAAATCCGCGTGTGTTCTTTTTTCTTGAATCCTTTTACTCGTCAAATATTTTCAAATGGCTGTCTTTTTAGAGTGAATTCGCTGCCCAAATATTCATCATTCCGTGTTTGTTAGCAATTATTGTAGATTGATTTGGGAAGTTCTTGAATCATCCTCGTCAGCCAGTTGTTGTCACAACGGTCACAAATGAAAGAAACCACAAGTAGTGTAAGGAGCCACTAAAGTGGTATGAGAGGAACGTGTTCATAGTATGCGGTTAAACATGGTATGAATGTCTCTATTTAGTCTCTAAAACCAGTGGTTTCATAGGACTGAAATAGGGGTGATTTGTACCCCACAACACTAATATAAAACCGACCATCGTTTTTGGAGTGAAATGCATTTTGTCCAACAGTTTTCCAGTTTTCCCTCCAAGAGCAGATAGCACCCAGGTGGACCACAATATCAACGATGTAATTGAAAATAAGGTGTGTCGAAAATACATGTATCACACACACACACACACACACACACACACACACATGCATATAAATGTAGAATGAAAACGAGTATATACACATCATGAGCAACAAAATGACTTAGGGTTCAAGTAGTGAAAAGCCACTATAGACATTAGTAACAATGACAAGTACACACATTCAGATGAAACTTTGTCACATACATACGCAGTATATCCATGCAGCGTATATTCACACTCAAACTCAACAATGTAACATATGTTTGATTAAGTGCCTACACAACACTGTGCATCATGAGTAAGTTGCTAGAATCTGTGTTAAATAGAGAAATAGTCAACCACCTCAGCAAAGATAACCTCCTCAATGACATGCAATATGGTTTCCATTTTGCTAGATCTGCAGCAGATGTGCTAATAATTATATCTCATAGGATTAGCAAATCTCTCGATGGAAACTTCCTTTCTATGACAATTGCTCTTGACATATAAAAGGCCTTTGATAGAGTATGGCATAAAGGTCTACTTCACAAAATCTCCAGCTATGATATAGCTGGAAATGTATTTTCAATTATTAAATCATTTCTCTATGATAGGTTCATAAGAATAGTGGTTGATGTGCAGAAATCGGAAGAATATTAATGCTGGAGTTCCTCATGGGTCAATCCTGGGCCCAACTCTCTTCCTGATCTACATCAATGATCTCCCAAATCACATCCTAAGATCATTTGTAGAATTTATGCTGATGACACTACCATCTGTGGCAATGCTTCAAAGGCTATAAATGACCAAGTTTTTTTCTGATTTTCTTTTCTCTGATCTTGATCATGTGGTGCAATGGGGAAAGAGGTGGCTGTTTACTTTTAATGCATCTAAGGGCAAGCTTCTATCTTTCTATTATCAACGCTCTAATCCATGTCTGACATCAATCGAAATGAATGACTCTTGTTTTGGGGAGACTCCATGTTTTGACAAACTTCTACGGTCTCCTGATGAGATGGAACATGTACATCAAATCTGTTGTCAAGGCTGCTGGAAAAATGGTGGGATCATTCTACTGCTCTAGTAGCTATCTCACTGCTGATGCAATCTCTACTTGTATTAGAGCCGAGTACGTCCAAGGATAGAGTACTGTTGCCACATTTCGGCAGGAGCTGCTAGAAAGACCTTATCCTGCCTTGATAGAGTTCGAGGTGGATTTCATAGTCAAGTGAGGGATGCCCTTTTCTCTTCCCTGCAACCTCTTTCCCACAGAAGAGATGTTGTGAGCCTGTCTCTGCTGTATCATTATCTTCATGGCAAGTGCTCATCTGTGCTTCAATCTATGGTTCCCCACTGTAGTGACTTTCATGAGAAACACTCATCTAGCTGAAAACACTATCAATAATTTCCCCCACTCTTTATCTGTGCCTAAACCTTAACGTAGATTTCATGAACAAAGCTTTTTGCTTAGAACTGCACACGTGGAACTCTCTTCCATCTGCTTGCTTTCCTGCTGATTATAATATGGTTGTCTTCAGGTCCAACAGGATTTTGTTCCTGTTGGACCTGAAGACAACCATATTATAATCAGCAGGAAAGCAGGCAGATATATATATATATATATATATATATATATATATATATATATATATATATATAGTAGCAATCACAAACAAAATCAATCTAATGTATCAGCGATTTGAAAACAGAAAAAAAAACAAAAAAACTGAAAACTACCCAAAACATGATTGAAATAAAGATAATTTCGTCTTTTATTAAGAGTAAATCTCACAAAAATACATCCTGAATTTGGAAGAAATTTTTAGTCAAAGTCGAAAAAAAGAAACAGATTTTACCAAACATGAAAATGGAATTGAAGAAAATGTGTGTTTCTGTCAATTTTATAATTAAAATTTCACTTTTCTGGCTTTTTCTGTAGAAAACTGCTGTATTAAATTCTTCGTGTCAGTGTCTTATTCAATGCTTGTAACAAACAAGCCAGGCAGTCTTTCCTGAGACACGAAGTGTTGAAGAAAGGTTTTAGTTATTTTCAATTTAGAGAAACTCCTTTTGCCAAAGCAGCATGTGACACACTATAACTCATACTTTGATTTAAAATCATTCATGTTTTCAAATTGTTCCCAAAAACTTTGTGAAATTGTATTCATGAGTGGATAGAAAAATTCTCGGTGAAATGTTTCTTCGCCATTCTGATGATCTGACTCATCTGCCGATTTGTATGTGAAGAGACATTTTTGCTCTTTTCTCCTTGGCTGTGTAGTGTGTATAGGTGTTGCAAGTTGTATTTCAGTGAAAAGAGAAAAGCAACTGGAACAAAGATTTGAAGGAGGACACGAACACACATGTGATGGGTATAAAGAGAAGTATATTTTTTTTTTAGGACAGGAAGAGGAAGCGGGGAGTAAAAAAGGATTATGGAATTACAACGTAAAAGGGAGATAATCATAAAAGGGTCCATGATAAGAGTTATCGTACTTACTTTCAATAATAGACACGATTTACCTCAAACTTATCAGCTAATTCTTTTGATTTAACTTCGATTACTTCTAGCCTGTATTGTGAAACAGATGATATGCCAGCCTTGATGTAAGAAATTTGGTCATCGAGGCATATTTAAAGATTCTGTAATGCTTTACTTATAATGCTTATTTGAAATAGCAAGTCCTACCAGGTAAGCAAACAAATAAGGAAATGCCAGCTCTTGACATTCTGTGCTGATAAATCTATCTTAATTCCTTGATCGCTTCCACAACTTTTGTTATGTAATATTAACTGAACAGCTTGTGTCCAGAAAACTTTTTGCTGACCGTATACTGGCGTGCACCTTCTTGTCTGGGCTCCCGGAAAGTGCCAGTCGACTGCTGCGGGCGTCATCGAGGCTCAATGAGCTTGGATTAGAGGAGCTATTGGCTAGAGCCCAAAACATCATGAAGGACGACGAGAAGTCAGTCTCGGCGGCAGTTGAGGCATTGGAATCGCCTGTAGAGGGCCGACAATGCTATAAATGTGGCGGCCCCAACCACTTCGCCAGGGATTGTAGAAGTGACGCGAAGCGCGCTCCGGATTATGGAGCACGGAAGTGTGTGCGTTGTTACCATTGCGGCAAGCCAGGCCATTTAGCTCGGGCGTGTCCAGGAAACGAGCAGGGGGGAGGAAGCCGCGGTGCCAGCACCCTCCCCAAAGCGGCTGTGAACAAGGTGCTCCCTGAAGTAATCGTGAATGTTGACGGGCGCAAACGCTCAGTGCTGATTGATACCGGATGCACCCAAACCCTGATACGCAAGGGATGTTGCACCGCGTGGAAGGAGCGGAAGGTCCCGGTACTAACCGTTGGCAGAGGTTTGCTGATGTGTAGTGGGGTGAGCGAGGTCTACGTAAGCATTGGCAGTGGCCCCCCGGTGGCTGTGAAGGCGTTGGTGGTCGACGGGGAACTACTGGGGTACGACCTTCTTGGAATAGATTCCATTACACGGCTGGGCAGAATTACCATAAACAGCACCGGTGATGTAAGGTTCTCCCAACTTGAGACACCGGTCTGCGCAGCCATCACTCTTGATGAACCCGACTTCCACGTAAAGTACGACAGGGACACGAACGCCTGGATCATGTCCTGGAAGTGGTCGAGTGACCAGCCACCAGTGTCCCGGCGGAATCAGCTGGCGGAGTATCCCCCTCCCGCACATCTTAGGGGGCAGTACGAGGCAGAACTCCAGGTTTGGAAGGACAATGGCTGGCTGGTCCCGTACCCGGAAGACGAACTTGGGCCCCCAAAGGGGTTGATTCTCCTGATGGCTATCAGACCTATCAGGCAGGAGAACAAACAAAAAGTCCGACCTGTCATGGACTACTGGGAACTCTACGAGCACGTTGACCCGCACACGGCGGGTGCAGACGTCTGTGCACACAAACTGAGAGAGCGGCGGCAAAAAGGGGCGGATGCAGCAATATTGGATTTGCGAAGAGCTTACTTACAGATATGCGTTGAAAAATGGCTGTGGCCGTACCAGACGGTCAAGATTAAAGGGACATGTTATTGCTTGACGAGGCTAGGGTTCGGCCTGAACGTGGCCCCAAACATCATGACGGCAATCATGCAGGCGATACGCCGTCAGGACGAAGCCGTGCAACAAGCAACATCGTCATATATTGATGACATCTACGTGAATGAGAGCCTCATGTCGGCACAGAAGGTTAAAGAACACTTCGAAAGCTTCGGGCTAACGTGCAAGGAGCCGGAGCGACTGCAAGATGGAACGAAGGTGCTTGGCCTGCGCGTGAGCGGCAGCACAAACAGACTCCACTGGGGAAGAGGTGGTGACATCCCGGAAGTCCCAACAAGCATCAGGCGTCGGTGCGTCTTCTCCATCTGTGGGAAACTGGTGGGCCACTTCCCCATGTGTGGGTGGCTCCGGGTGGCAGTGGCGGTCATAAAGCGACGAGCAACTTCCATGTCAACTAGGTGGGATGATGAGCTGTGCGACCCCGCCCTGCGGAAAATGCTAGAGGAGACTTTGGCCAGAGTCTCCAAGGACGATCTGGTGTGAGGGAAATGGTGCGTCGACGAGAGCGAGTTTATGGTTTGGGTGGACGCCAGCTTGCTCGCCCTTGGTGTTGCTCTGGCGGTCAACGGATCTATCGTGGAAGATGCCTGCTGGTTTCGGCCAGAAAATGACGCCAGGCACATCAACCTGGCTGAACTCGATGCCACAGTGAAGAGGGTCAACCTGGCGCTACAGTGGAAGGCCAGAGTCCTGCACATCGTTACAGACTCCACATGTGTGTATCGGTGGATGACCGATGCCTTGAGTGGAAAGGCACGATTGGCGACGAAGGTATCAGGCGAAATGCTCATGCGGAGGGGGCTTGCTACCCTAACCGAAACCATCAAGGAATACAACCTGGTCGTGGATGTGACGCTAGTACAGTCCTGTCAGAATCGCATGGATCGGCTGACCAGAGTGCCGCGCCGTTGGCTGGACCTGCTGAAAGAAATGGAAGAACCGGCACCTGTGAACTGCACCGCGGTGGGGCATCGATTCAAACCAGACCATGTTGCTGACGTCCATTGCCAGAGTAGGCACCCTGGTGTAAACCGAGCTCTCTACTTCGCTAGATTGGTCGACCCCTCTGTGTCAAGGAAGGAGGTAGAATCAGTGGTGAGGAGTTGTGAAACCTGCAAGTCGATCGATCCGGCTCCTGCCCGGTGGAAGAAGGGAAAACTGAGTGTAAAGAACAATTGGGACAGGCTCGCGGTGGACGTGACCCACCACAACAGCGGGGATTTTTTTATGATGATTGACTGTAGACCATCTAGGTTTGCGTTGTGGCGGCCACTTCGCCAACAGGATGCGGCCGCCATTGTCCGGGAACTGGAAAGTGTCTTCCTTCAGCGTGGCCCTCCTTCCGAAATACTGACCGACAACGGCAGTTCAAGCAGTTCACAGACGGCTGGGGTGTACGACTACGATTTTGGTGCGCCCATGTGCCTAGCGGGAATGGGATCGTGGAACGGAACCACCGGGTCATCAAGACCATTGCAGCTAGGAAGGGGTGTACAGTGTCTGAAGCGCTATACTGGTACAACGTCACCCCCTAAGGATGATGTCTCGCCCTCTACCGCGCTGGCTGAGGCGCTGCATCGGTACCATGTCAAGGTGAAAGGGTTAGAGGCCAGCCTCTACCCCAGCCAGAGGCGACACAAGATAGTATCAAAGTGGGAGACGTCGTCTGGCTTAAGAACCCCCGCGGCAAATGCACCACGCGCTATGAAACCGGGCATGTTACCGAGGTGATCAGCCCGCAAGCCATGCAGATTGATGGGGTGCCCCGACACGTCAGGGACCTGCGATCGGCATCACAGGCGCAGCCACCGCTCGGTGACGAAAGTGAAACGAGTTCCATGACCAGTGAACCATCATTCTGGTATACGCCAGCTTCATCGGACGACGACAGCTCCGGTTCACTGATCCCCAGACTGCAGACGGCATCTCAACTGAGGACGAGGCTCCCTGTCTCCCCCTCCATAGAAGCACCCAAAGAAGGAGGTCGCCGCCTCCCTGCCCCCTCTGTGATAATGATATCAGGGGGGAGTGTGGCAAAAGCTGTGAAAATGAGGGCTTACCGTTCAAACGACCTAGGTGTGCGTGTGTGCTTTGTCATCGGTGCGAAGCTAGGATAAGAAAAGAATTCCAAGATGGCGCCGATGGCGTTTTGTAATGGCATGACCTCGGAAACTCTCGCAAAATCTTGTGTATGTATGCAAATCAGTTGGTCTTCGACAACTATAAATTCAGGTCGTTTTGGAAGGCA
Source organism: Euprymna scolopes (assembly GCF_053919585.1). NCBI lineage: Eukaryota > Metazoa > Mollusca > Cephalopoda > Sepiida > Sepiolidae > Euprymna > Euprymna scolopes. The sequence goes on along the minus strand of NC_136500.1, from coordinate 104,250,359 downwards.
AGGCGAGAGGAAAGAACGGCTGGTTGGTAATTGTGTACGTGGCGTGTCACCGTGTCTGCGTGTGTACTGATCGAACCGCTTTCCTGTCCCTTGTACATTGGACTTTGAATTGGTTTACATTGGACTTGCACTTTGGACTTTGAATTGGTTTACACTGGGCTTGCACTTTGGACTTTTAATTTGTGTAGATTGGACTTCAACTTCACTTAAAATCACTTAAATCAACCATTTAAAAAATACTTTTCTCTTTTAAATTTTGTGAATATATTTTCTGGACTAGGCATGGGGTAATACATGGTTTAATCTTGTGAAGAAGTTTACACAAACACGGATCTCTTTTACTTTTTCCTTATAATGACTCTATGTGAAGCTCACTCACTGTACTCTACTCTCGATAATACTCCCATTTTTTCATCGATTTCATTCTTGATCATTCTAATTTGATAACGTGAATGGAACATTTCTTTTTAAATATTTGGTTTCAATTCAAACTTGACATGCTTTTACATTTTCTCAGCTCACAAGGAAAAAACTTTCGAAAAAGCTTCTTTCATTTGTTTCGTCTCTCTTTAAAATTTCAACATTTTAACAGGAGTTTATGTACAAATTCCATAAATAAAATTTATTTATGCAGTCCAGGTTGTTTCAGTTGATCATTACAAACATTTTTTTTAATGGCAAAGTCTTTTTAATGTAACGTTAGTGATTACTAGGGCTATGACAACAGCATATTCTTGTCATTGTTTTGACCCCCGAGTGTGTATCTGTTGATATCTTATATGCTTTTACATAGAGTGATGTGGTTCTCGGTTGATTAACTGTGTCGGATATATACTCGAGAGTCAAAGCAATGAAAAGAATATGCTGTTGTCATAGCTCTAGTGATTACTTCACTCTCAAAATTTTGTTAACTATTATTTTATTTTCATCAAATTTCGTTTTCTAATGTTTTTCCATGTTTGAAAATATATTATTGATAGATCAAAGCGGGAATAAAATTGTAATTTAAGATTTTTATTGAATACTTTTATTTGCACAAGCGTCCTGATATTTTCAACAGCAATTTTAATAAAGCTTTTTTAAAACTTTTAACAATGTTCCTAAGATGCTTTAACATATTAGTATTTGAATTAAGGTGAAGCTCAAATGATTCAAACTCGAGATAGATAATGCCAAAAAACATCCCCACATAAATATGGGAGAGGAGATTATTTTCAAAGACCATCCTAAATTGATAATTTAGCACCGGACTTGTACTAATTAGATATTAATATGTCCCTCATTCCCATTCCGTTTTTTTTTTTTTTTTTTTTTTTTTTTTAATGGCGAGTAGATAATGTGGTGGATGTGTTATCGGCAGCTCCAGTAACTCTGGCTTCTCCTTTTTTTGTCCCTCAGTCCTCATTCAAATGAGTGATTTTTCTGACAAAGGCTGAAGAAAAAGCTACTTCCAGGTGGGTAGTACTTGGTGAACAGTAGTCTGAGATGTCGGAAATTTTTCTGTCTCTATATCTATCCTTGTGGCCATGTCACTAGTAAGAGTGCTGGAGGTAAACGTTTGTCTGGGCTGACGTTATCCGCCTGATAGTCAGGGACCCGAACCTTGGATTAACCACTAAGGAGGCAGTCCTGTCAGCAGGTGCAAAGTACTGGGGCTGCTGTATTGCCATTTGGTGAATGGATTCTGGACCTTGCAGTAGTCTCTGGTGGGGCCTCTCGATGCCATACTAGTGGGTAATTGTTATGGCTTTACCTTTTCATGTGCTACAAAAAAAAAAAAAAAAATTCCTATCCTTTTCTCTCTGTCGTTCCCTCTCATTCTTGCTCAAACCAAATATGCTGACCTGTTCCACAAACCCCAAAACCTCAACATGAAACATCTCAAAAACAAATACTCGAATAAACCTAGAACCCCATCTTCCAACGTAGACCCCTACTACCTTGTCTCCTTCTCCAACATCAGGGGTCTACGTTACAACCTTCCAGAGGTTGAAACCCAATTACAGGAGACGAAATCGGACATATTCTTTCTAAGCGAAACTGGAATAGGCCAACCACTTCCCTAGATGAATTCATAATTAACGGATACTCTAACTTAACATCGAAATCTGACCACCAAGATCGCCATGGGCATGGAATATGTGCCTATATTAAAGATGGCTTCCCGTGTGGCAGGGATATCTCCAGAGAAGACCCTAATTTACCTTATATGTGCTTCCGGGTTGTACTAGCTTACACCACTGCATTTATATTTGCCCGCTATCGCCCCCACAACAGCGGAGTTACTATCTTTAAAAGTATATCTGACAAAATAGACCACATCCTGTCTGCACATCCCTCGGCTAACATTCACATCTGTGGTGACTTCAATGTCCATAACGTGGAATGGCTGACCCATTCAAATAAGACAGATGACGAGGGGAGGTTCTGTCATGACTTTGCCATTGCCTATGACCTCACTCAGATTGTTTGCGAGCCCACCCGTGTGCCCGATACTACCGGTCAGTTTGCAAGCCTTCTAAACCTTTTTCTCTCAACTTCCCCTGAGCTATGTTCATGCACTGTTCTTTCTCCTCTAGGATCCTCCGACCACTCCGTCGTATCAGTTAAGATAAAAATGAAATGTAATAAGCCCCCAGATGTACCGCTCCACAGTACTGTATACCAATACGCCATGGCTGACTGGGATAGCTTCCGTACATTCATATCTGATCTAGCGCTGCATTCCATGTTTAAAAAGGATGTGTCCTCCAGAGTATCAGACCTAACTGAATGGTTAATTGTAGGCATAGACCGATTCATATCATCTAAAAAATTCCAACAAAAACCTAACAGCCAGCCATGGTTTTCCCCAGAATGTGCTGCTGCCATTGTGCATAGAAATCACTTTTTCCATAACTACCAACACAATAGATGCACTGAGACTAAAGCTGCTTTCAGGAACGCCAGCAACCACTGTAAAAGAGTAATAAAAAATGCAAGAGAGCTATATGCCCAGTCTGTTAAATCCAAAGTAGCTGATCAGCGGCTTGGTTCCCACCAGTTTTGGCAAATACCAAATAGGATCCTGAACAGAAGTGTGCGTTCTATCCCAACCATTATCAATGGACCAGAGGTCATCTCGTCAGCATCAGACAAGGCCAAACTATTTGCAAAGAACTTTGCAGCTAATTCTACCCTATGCGACGAAGGCCATCAACTCCCCATATTTCCTCCTATAACACAAAACATGCTAGGTAATATACAAATATCTGTGCGTGAGGTCGCCAAGCTAATCAAGAACCTTGATTCCAGTAAAGCAACTGGCCCTGATCGCATCCCAATTATAGTGTTAAAAAAGCTTCAACCTGAACTTGCTCCCATACTTACGAAACTGTTTAAGCGTTGCCTTAAGGAGAAGTGCTTTCCAATACCCTGGAAAACCTCATCCGTATGCCCTGTATTTAAGAATTCAGGTGATAAGTCATCTCCCTCTCAGTACAGACCTATAAGTCTCCTGTGTGTCATGAGTAAGTTGCTGGAATCCATATTAAATAGAGAAATAGTCAACCACCTCAGCAGAAATAACCTCCTTAGTGACACGCAATATGGTTTCCGTTCTGCAAGATCTACCGCAGATGTGCTAACGGTTATATCTTATAGGATTAGTGAATCTCTTGACAAAGGCTACATTTCTAGGGCAATTGCTCTTGACATATCAAAGGCCTTCGACAAGGTATGGCATAAAGGCCTACTTCACAACATTTCCAGCTACGGTATAACTGGAAATGTTTTCTCAATCATTAAATCATTTCTCTCCGATAGGCTCATAAGAGTAGTGGTCGATGGACAAAAATCAGAGGCCTGCAGTATTAATGCTGGAGTCCCTCAGGGGTCCATCCTGGGCCCAACTCTCTTCCTGATCTACATCAATGATCTCCCTAAACACATACTTAAATCATTCGTTGAGATCTATGCTGATGACACAACCATCTACGGCAACACATCAAAGGCTGTAAATGATAAAGTTCTCTCTGATTCTCTCTCCTCTGATCTCGAGCGTGTAGTTCAGTGGGGGGAAGACGTGGCTGGTTACCTTTAATGCATCTAAAACCAAACTCCTATCTTTACACCATCAACGCTCTGATCCCCATCTGGCATCAATTGTAATGGATGGCTCTCGCCTAGGAGAAGCTCAATGTTTTGACAAGCTTCTGGGCTTGACCTTTACTCCTGATATGAAATGGAACACGTACATCAAGCCTGTTGCCAGGGTCGCTGCAAGGATGGTGGGATCCTTCTACCACTCCGGAAGATATCTCACTACTGATGCAATTCTCTATCTATATAAAAGCCAAGTACGTCCAAGGATGGAATACTGCTGCCATATCTGGGCAGGAGCTGCTAAAAACAGCCTATCCTGCCTTGACAGAGTACAAAATAGACTTCGTGGCTTAGTGGGGGATGCCCTTTTCTCTTCCCTGCAACCTCTCTCCCACAGAAGAGACGTTGCGAGCCTGTCTTTGTTTTACCATTATTTCCATGGCAAGTGCTCGTCTGAGCGCAAATCTCTAGTCCCCCCTCGCCAATCTTTTACGAAAAACACCCGTCTAGCTGAAGCCACTGTCAAAAATTTTCCCCACTCTGTGCCTAAATCAAAACGTACATGAACAAAGCTTCTTTCTTAGAGCAGCACGCCTGTGGAACTCTGTTCCATCTGCCTGTTTCCCACCTGACTACAACTTGGATATCTTCAAGTCCAACGTAAACAAATTCCTGATGAACCGCCCCCTTAAGTAGACACTTTATGAAATCTCAACACTAACGTACAACGTACTGTACATGCAATAACCCTTATCCCTGAGTGGCTTCCGGGCCTTGATAAGTGATGACCTCCTTGTAAAAAAAAAAAAAAAATTAGTCATTGTAAAAGCTTTTAATGATTTACCTTTGATATAATAGATTGACATAATCTGTATTCTTATTCTTGGGATTTACAGCAAAATACTTCCAGGAGAAACTGGTTGCCATAATGGTTGAAGATTGTTGTTTTCAATATTTAGTTAATTTTTTACGTATTTAAATTACTTGTGTCTGTAATTTATCTCAATAAAATATATATTATCTAAGCCAGAAAAATAAAAATATATATGTAATGGTAGTAAGAGTCCAAAAATGAGGAACAAGAGTTTAACAAACTTTACTGTACAATTCCTCAACATGAAAACTGAAAGATGAAGCAATAATTTTCTTCGATAAAAAAAAAAAAAATCTTAATTTGATAGAAAGAAAGAGAACTGAAATTTTCCAAATGGCATTTTCAGTGCAGTTGTAAAAGTTTACCTGTTAAAAGCGCAACATGCTTGTTATTTGATAATATGGTGTTGATGTAACTTCGATAAATTTTCACTGGCGAGCAAATTTTTTTTTTTTTACAATATCATTTATATTAGTATCATATGTTATAACAACAACATTTGCTGATAAATCGGCATCAGAAAACCTATTAATCGGCCAATTAATTGGTGATCGGCCGATTATCAAATGCCGATTAATCTGTAATCGGTAATTAGATAATCGGTACATCCCTACTTTCAATTATGCTGAATTAGATCTTTTTATTCACGTTTGGAAAGATTTGAAAGAAAGATGGTAAACGATATTGGTCTGTGGAATTACAAAAAGGGAAAACATGCAGATTGCAGCTTCTACCTCAAAACCGACGATCACTTCAATTTGTTAATCACAAAAGCACCAAAATTTATTGAACTGTAGACACCAGTTGTTTCTACATCGCCTACATAAAAGCAAATCCCAATGACAGCACCACAAACTCAACTGAGTAGGCGAACAGTGATAGGGACTAATCCACATGATGATTGACAGGGCCTTGAGCTTTGATAGCAGTGTCTCACCAAGTAGGACTCTACAAGCAAAACCATCCATTCAAGAGACAACTCCATTCTCTCGATGTACGTTGAACATGTCAAGACAACCTTGCCGAGTCAAGCATGTACCTAAATGACTTGAAGATTACATCATGACGGTTCGAACACCATATAACTTTTAACTCAGCATCCCTATCCAATAAATACAGTGCATCCTCTGACAATTTAACCCTAACCTGCAACCATCATTCTTCAGTATTCCTTAATTTTGTTATTCTGTCTCTTTACATGCCTCATATCCGCAGAAAACTCTTTGCATCATTCCTTGGGCATGTCCCGCCCAGAGTTATGGTTATACACATGCAAAGACTTAGTGGCAAATAAAAAAAGTACCTGTTGGGATACTAAGTATTTTTTTTTTAATGAATTTTATAATTATTAAGGGAGCTATTGTTAGAATTTTTAGTTTGTCCAACATATGTGTATTTCTCAAATAGCATTAACACTTTCAAATTTTGCATTGATATATATATATATATATATATATATATATATATATATATATATGTGTGTGTGTGTGGGGGGTATCATTAAGAAAGGTGGTGGAACTTTTACCCTTTTTAATTCCAACATAGCAAAACTATTTTCACTTGTTTAGCTATTAATAATTAAGAATAGTTTTATGTTTTACAAAATTATATGTTTGTTTTCTACATTTTAACAAAACTTTCACATGTAGTAAAGTTGTGAAAAGAAATGTAATTGTACTTATTTATATTTAAGCAAAATTGTAGTTTCACATTTGTACATAGTTATATGGGATCGATTGATTTTGATAAATTAAATACATTTTTGACTGAATGAGTATTATTCTTAATCATTGTTGCTTATCACTTACAGTTGATGTACACATTATATTTAAGCATTTCATCTGATCCAACCGTAGAAAAGTCTACCTAGTCCTAGTTTAATAAAATAAATGAACCGTTTGCCTAGCCTCACCCTACAGAAAAAAAAATGTTCATGAAAAAAAAAATAACAAAACAAATTTACTTTACATTAGTTACAAAAGTAAAGAAAAAAGAAAAAAAATACAGGAAAATTTTTATAAAGTGCTTTTTTTAAAACTTTTATTCAGAAAAAATATGGAAAACACAAAAAATTGGGTATCTTATTTAATTTTGTTCAATTTTGTTTAACAAAATAAAAAATGGTTGAAAAAATACAACTTATTTATTTTTCTTCACTTGAAAAAATTTGTTACATGAATAAAACGGAAATTGTTACGGTCGGTCATTGTTTCTTGTTTTTTTTTGTTTTTTTTTTCTGGTGAATTTATTATGTTCCTATTTACAATGCCTCCCCACGGGACAGAGTTAGACACTAGGGTCATTTTTTAACGTGGAGAAAAGGAACAAAAATAAAAATTGTCTCAGTCGTGAAGGATTTCTCCTCCACTGACAGAGAACAAGAAACTGAAGTGTAGTATCTGAAGAACAGATACTACACTTTGATCTTCTCCCGAAGGTTGACGTTATGTTAGCAAAGCCAAACGGCCAGTTTGTTATGCCTGGCTCAAATTCAGCACAAGTACCAATTTTTGTTGTGTCGTTTTTGCCAAAAACTACACCAACTATTAATATGAATTAATATTAGGTTATATTGAAGGAAGAATACGAAGGATATATATATATATATATATATATATATATATATATATATATATATATATATATATATATATATATATATATATATATATATATATATATATATTTATATAAAATGGGTTAATAAATTCCAACGAAAGAAAGATGTATATTTAAATAAGGGAGTAGTCACCAACAATGTGTATTTTTTAACATTATTTTATTATTCCGTGTCTTGGTTTTTCATTGAGAATTATGTTTGGATCATTGTAATAATGTTTTTAAGTCATTGAAATCGTTTACGTACGTTTCAGACGGTCTGATGCGTCCTCATCAGAAATTATTTTCAAATGTGTAAAAATGGCAATTTTCGTTAGTTTGAAGTTTTTCCAAGGGGTGGAGGCTTGTAAGTGTTTATTATACATTGGTATGCTGAATTTTTATTGCTTTTTTTATGGCTTTTTTATTTGGTTTGTCCAGGGAGATTTTGACCAGTCAGTCGCTATGTCTTTCTGCTAATGTGTTTTTCTTTTCCTTTAGGGTGGGGTAGGGTGTGTGTGTGTGTGTGTGTGTGTGTGTGTGTGTGTGTGTGTGTGTGTGTGTGTGTGTGTTTATGTGTGTGTGTGTGTGCGCGTGTGTGTGCGTGTGTGTGTTTGCTTTTATTGGTTTGGGAATGTGTATATTGTTTTATAGTATTTTGGGGTTATTTGCTTTCTTAGGAAGGCGGCTGTGGTCCGAGGTCGTTACTAATGTGTATGTGTGGGGAGGGGGGACTGGCTCTTCTGAAGTAAGGGTAGGGGTGCTTTCATTCTATTTTGATATTTATTTTTTGGATTCTTGGATTTTAGTATTGTGATTTTTCATTTTAGTCTTATATTATGTTTGTTTAGAAAGAGGGGTGTATTTAAAATAGGGGATTTTTTAATGTTTCTATTTATTTGTCTCCCCATGTGGGTATGGCCAGACCCAGGATCGGTTCCTAGTGTGGGGAAGATTTTGTTCCCCAGAGGGGGGGGGCATTGGGGGGTGTAGGTATGGGAGGGGGATGATAGAAAGGAAGATAGTCGTTTCAGTCATGAGGGGGTTCTCCTTCCCTGACTGAGGAGGGAGCGAGGTGTTGGAACAGATATTATACTATGGTTCTAGGTGTCTCCTAGTGTTGTTGGTTTCGAGGTTAAGTAGGGTTGGTATTGTTCAGTGTGTTGTATTAGAGATAGGGGTGTTATGTCTGTGTGTGGTTGTATGCGCGCACGTGCGTGTGTTTTAATGTGTCGGTTCTGATTTATGTGTGAGTGTGTGTATGTGTATGTGTATGGGTGTGCATGCGAGTGTACCTTGCATTTCATGTTTTTGCGCGATGGTATTAGGTTCTGTTCAGTTCAGGAGTGAATTTGGTGATGAAGTTTTTTTCCTGTGTAATAAATAAAAATAATTGTCTGTTTGGAAGATTGGCATTATTTTGAAGCTGTTTCCACTGCATGTGTGCACGTGTTTTGAAACATAGAGGTGTCTGTTATCTGCAATTTTGATGTTGCTCTTATGTAAGGCCACTCTATTGCTGAAATTTTTGGTGGCGCCTATGTAGGATTTGTTGCATGTTGTGCATCTTAGTGCATATACTACATTTCTGGAGGTGCAATTTAGATCCTTTTTTATTTTGAATGATTGTGCTAGGTTTTTGAATGTGTATGTGTTACCTTCTATTATTATGTCACATACTCCACATCGCGGTTTGTTGCATTTTGTAACTCCTTTTGTAGTGTGTGGGACGAGTTTTGAGGAAGTTAGGATGTGTTTTAAGTTTTTGGGTTGGCGTTTGCTTTTTATTATTTTTGTTGTTTTAAGTATGTTGTTTAGTTTGTCGTTCTGATTGAGGAAGATAAGGTTTTTTGTTATCTGTGTGAATAGTTCTGGGTTGTTTGTGTTGTGTGTAGAGACGTATGCTAGAATTTGTTCTTTGTTGTGTTCTTTTGGGGTTCTTAGTTGGTCTATTGGAATTTTTTCAGCCAGTTCAATACCTTTCTGTATTAGTGGTAGTGGGTATCCTCTTTTCCGCAGTGTTATTTTTAGTTCGTTCAGTCTAGTTGAACGGAGGTGTCTGTCTGTTACTATGGTGCAGACTCTACGTGCTAGGGAGTAGGGTATTGATTTTAGACAGTTTTTAGGATGGTGGCTTTTGAAGTGGAGGGATTGCTGAGTGTCTGTGGGTTTGTGGTAGATGTCTGTGATTATGTTGTTGTTTTTTATTGTTACTAGGATGTCTAGGAAAGGTAGTTCTGTGGGGCTTTGTTCTAGTGTGAAGTTTATTTTTGGGTGTAGATTTTGTAGTAAAGTGTGGAGTTCTTTGATATCCCCCCATGAGGTTCTCCAGAGGATAAAGCAGTCGTCTAGGTATCTTTTCCAAGATTTTATGAAGAGTGTTTTTATATTGTGCCCGTACTTTTGCTCTATCCTTTCATAAAGGGTCTCTTCTAGGAAAGCGAGTGTAAGGGTGGCATATGTCGGTGCCATTTTGGTACCCATCGCTGTGCCTAGTATTTGGATGTAGTTGTCTTTATTGAATTGGAAGGAGTTGTTATTGAGGATTATGTCGATGCTATCAATCACGAATTGTTTATTGAATCTGGGGTGTAAAGTCTGTGTATGTTTGTCAATCCAATATGCGATAGCTTCTTTTCCTAGATTGTGTTGGATATTGCTATATAGGCTGCTAACGTCGAATGTGGCTAGTATAGTCCCATGGTCTACTGTTTGTGGTAGGGAGCTAAGGAAGTGTGTGTTATCTCTTACAAAACTTCTGACTAGATTGGTGAAGGGCTGTAATAGTATATCTATTAGGTTGCTAAGTCTGCTTGTTGGGCATGATGGTCCTGCTACTATGGGTCTGAATGTGAGGTCGTTGGGGTTTGGGGTGCTTATGTATTCTGACTTTTCTATGTTGATGGCATGTCTTACTTGGTTAGATTTGTGTATTTTGGGTAGCCCATAGAAGATGTTTGTTTTTGTTGTGAAGTTTGTAAGGAAGTCTTTTTTCTTTTTTAGTTAATGTACTATTGTATGTTGTGCAGAGTTTTGTTATTTTAGATATGGTTGTGTCGTCTATGTTGGAGCTAATTGGTTTGTAATAATTTTCGTTCCCTAGTGATTCTGAAATTTTTGTTTTATAGAAGTTCTTATTCATTATAACTACTGCACTACCTTTGTCTGCTTCCTTTATAACTAAGTTGTTATTGTGTTGGATTTTTTTAAGTGCTTGATTTTGTTTTCATGTTAGATTACTGGTGGGGTTTTCTTTTTGTTGGGGGTTGAGGCTCCAGAGTGTTTCAAAGAAGGTATTTAGTTCTTTTGTGTTGTTATGTTTGTTGGGGAAGTATGTTGATTTGTTCTTCACTAGAGAGTCGTCTGTTGTGTTATCACTATCGTTAAGTATATCTATGAGTCTAAATTTGTGTTCAAATTCTTTGAGGTCTTTCTTTAACTCTGCTATGTTACTTCTGGGAGTTGGGCAGAATTTGAGGCCTAGTTTTAGTACTTCAATTTCGTCCTTTGTAAGCGTCTCTGTAGATAGGTTGATGACTTTGGGTTTTTTGTTGTCTAGTCTGGTGTTGTCATTTTGTGAGGGATTCCTAAAAAATGATTGTGAGGGTCGTTAGTTTTGTTGATTTGGTTGGGAGGTTGGTTGTGTCGTTTTGTGGGGATGTATGGGTTATGATGGTACCTGGGGTATTCGGATTGGTTGTGTTTGTGTGGGGTATTGGGGATGGGTGTTGTAAAGATTGTTTTGTATTGGGTGGTATCTATAGGGATGGTTTAGTTCCATTGGGTTGTTACGGTGGGGATTGATAAGTAGGGGGATTTTTTGGTGGTTTGTATGGGTGGGGTGGGGTAAGAGATAGTGAGTTCTTGGCTGAGTTGGGTGACGTGGTTGGTAGTAACTATTTTCGTATTGTTGTGGGAGGTTGTATCTTTTACTGTTGTCATGTGGTAGTGGGTTGTCAGTTGTTGATATGTTGTTTTTTGGAGCATTTTGGTAGTAGTATTTGTGTTTGTATGATGTCTGTGTTCTTGTGTGGATGTGTGGTGTTCTATATGGGAGTTTTGGTTGAGTTTTTTGGTGGGGATGGGTGTATGGTATGGATGTGTTCCGGTCGTTTCGTTGTGTGTGTTTGGGTCTGTTGTGTGGGTATGTTTGAGAGTGATGTGTGTCTCGTTTCTTACCTTTGTTTTGGAATCTCTCCAGCTGTTGAAATCGGGTATGTTTCGGTTTTTGGTAGGTTTGACTGGTCATGTTCGGTACTTGTTCGTTTTTTTCTTTTTCTGGAAGATTCTTTAGCCAGGTTATCTTCCTTTCGATAATTCTTTTGGATTTTTCCTCCTCCTCTCTGCATTCAGACTCCAAAAGTCCAATAAGGAATTGGTGGGTCTCCTTGGGGCATAGTTTTCTGCTGTCGGTGAGTATTTTATTGTCGATTTTGGTGTATTCCTCTGTGAGGTTTATCTTTCTGTCCTCCTGTATTTCGATTTCAGCTTGTAGCTTTGATATGTTTAGGGCTTTTTTAATTTTTTTCTGCTCCTCTGTGTCTTGTGGTGTGACTTTTTCTCGGAATTTGTTTGGGATAAACTGCTCCTCCATGGTTAAAAATGTCCTGTAGGTTAGGGCGGTGTCGCTGCATTTGACTGCACGGTAGTAGGCCAGTTTCTCTTTTTAATAAGAGTTTTCCATGTTTGGAGGTTTTTTTCTTTTGTTTTCAGCGCTTCACTCCGGATATGTGGTTCCTTTAGATGTTCTAAATGTTCTTGTTGTTTTTTTAGGAGAACTATAATTTCGTCGATGTTGGTTAGTATCTTATCCTGTTGGTGGTATATCATGAGGATTATCCTGTCCATTTTTTTATTCAGTTTTAGAATTTCATCCTCGAGATGTTTGTTTTCCATGTTGAGTGTTGTTTGGGATTCTGGTGTATCCTCTACAGGTTTTTTGCGTGTTGGTGGCATTCTGTCGTTGTAGTTAGATATATTTATATAAAATGGGTTAATAAATTCCAACGATAGAAAGATGTATATTTAAATAAGACATTTTTAACCATGGAGGAGCAGTTTATCCCAAACAAATTCCGAGAAAAAGTCACACCACAAGACACAGAGGAGCAGAAAAAAATTTAAAAAGCCCTAAAAATATCAAAACTACAAGCTGAAATCGAAATACAGGAGGACAGAAAGATAAACCTCACAGAGGAATACACCAAAATCGACGATAAAATACTCACCGACAGCAGAAAACTATGCCCCAAGGAGACCCACCAATTCCTTATTGGACTTTGGGAGTCTGAATGCAGAGAGGAGGAGGAAAAATCCAAAAGAATTATCGAAAGGAAGATAACCTGGCTAAAGAATCTTCCAGAAAAAGAAAAAAACGAACAAGTACCGAACATGACCAGTCAAACCTACCAAAAACCGAAACATACCCGATTCCAACAGCTAGAGAGATTCCAAAACAAAGGTAAGAAACGAGACACACATCACTCTCAAACATACCCACACAACAGACCCAAACAAAAACAACGAAACGACCGGAACACATCCATACCATACACCCATCCCCACCAACAAACTCAACCAAAACTCCCATATAGAACACCACACATCCACACAAGAACACAGACATCATACAAACACAAATACTACTACCAAAATGCTCCAAAAAACAACATATCAACAACCGACAACCCACTACCACATGACAACAGTAAAAGATACAACCTCCCACAACAATACGAAAATAGTTACTACCAACCACATCACCCAACTCAGCCAAGAACCCACTATCTCTTACCCCACCCCACCCACACAAACCACCAAAAAATCCCCCTACTTATCAATCCCCACCGTAACAACCCAATGGAACTAAACCATCCCTATAGATACCACCCAATACAAAACAATCTTTACAACACCCATCCCCAATACCCCACAGTACAAAACCGACCCCAAAAATACCCCCCACACAAACACAACCAATCCGAATACCCCAGGTACCATCATAACCCATACACCCCCACAAAAACGACACAACCAACCTCCCAACCAAATCAACGAAACTAACGATCCTCACAATCATTTTTTAGGAATCCCTCACAAAATGACAACACCAGACTAGACAACAAAAAACCCAAAGTCATCAACCTATCTACAGAGACGCTTACAAAGGACGAAATTGAAGTACTAAAACTAGGCCTCAAATTCTGCCCAACTCCCAGAAGTAACATAGCAGAGTTAAAGAAAGACCTCAAAGAATTTGAACACAAATTTAGACTCATAGATATACTTAACGATAGTGATAACACAACAGACGACTCTCTAGTGAAGAACAAATCAACATACTTCCCCAACAAACATAACAACACAAAAGAACTAAATACCTTCTTTGAAACACTCTGGAGCCTCAACCCCCAACAAAAAGAAAACCCCACCAGTAATCTAACATGAAAACAAAATCAAGCACTTAAAAAAATCCAACACAATAACAACTTAGTTATAAAGGAAGCAGACAAAGGTAGTGCAGTAGTTATAATGAATAAGAACTTCTATAAAACAAAAATTTCAGAATCACTAGGGAACGAAAATTATTACAAACCAATTAACTCCAACATAGACGACACAACCATATCTAAAATAACAAAACTCTGCACAACATACAATAGTACATTAACTAAAAAAGAAAAAAGACTTCCTTACAAACTTCACAACAAAAACAAACATCTTCTATGGGCTACCCAAAATACACAAATCTAACCAAGTAAGACATGCCATCAACATAGAAAAGTCAGAATACATAAGCACCCCAAACCCCAACGACCTCACATTCAGACCCATAGTAGCAGGACCATCATGCCCAACAAGCAGACTTAGCAACCTAATAGATATACTATTACAGCCCTTCACCAATCTAGTCAGAAGTTTTGTAAGAGATAACACACACTTCCTTAGCTCCCTACCACAAACAGTAGACCATGGGACTATACTAGCCACATTCGACGTTAGCAGCCTATATAGCAATATCCAACACAATCTAGGAAAAGAAGCTATCGCATATTGGATTGACAAACATACACAGACTTTACACCCCAGATTCAATAAACAATTCGTGATTGATAGCATCGACATAATCCTCAATAACAACTCCTTCCAATTCAATAAAGACAACTACATCCAAATACTAGGCACAGCGATGGGTACCAAAATGGCACCGACATATGCCACCCTTACACTCGCTTTCCTAGAAGAGACCCTTTATGAAAGGATAGAGCAAAAGTACGGGCACAATATAAAAACACTCTTCATAAAATCTTGGAAAAGATACCTAGACGACTGCTTTATCCTCTGGAGAACCTCATGGGGGGATATCAAAGAACTCCACACTTTACTACAAAATCTACACCCAAAAATAAACTTCACACTAGAACAAAGCCCCACAGAACTACCTTTCCTAGACATCCTAGTAACAATAAAAAACAACAACATAATCACAGACATCTACCACAAACCCACAGACACTCAGCAATCCCTCCACTTCAAAAGCCACCATCCTAAAAACTGTCTAAAATCAATACCCTACTCCCTAGCACGTAGAGTCTGCACCATAGTAACAGACAGACACCTCCGTTCAACTAGACTGAACGAACTAAAAATAACACTGCGGAAAAGAGGATACCCACTACCACTAATACAGAAAGGTATTGAACTGGCTGAAAAAATTCCAATAGACCAACTAAGAACCCCAAAAGAACACAACAAAGAACAAATTCTAGCATACGTCTCTACACACAACACAAACAACCCAGAACTATTCACACAGATAACAAAAAACCTTATCTTCCTCAATCAGAACGACAAACTAAACAACATACTTAAAACAACAAAAATAATAAAAAGCAAACGCCAACCCAAAAACTTAAAACACATCCTAACTTCCTCAAAACTCGTCCCACACACTACAAAAGGAGTTACAAAATGCAACAAACCGCGATGTGGAGTATGTGACATAATAATAGAAGGTAACACATACACATTCAAAAACCCAGCACAAACATTGAAAATAAAAAAGGATCTAAATTGCACCTCCAGAAATGTAGTATATGCACTAAGATGCACAACATGCAACAAATCCTACATAGGCGCCACCAAAAATTTCAGCAATAGAGTGGCCTTACATAAGAGCAACATCAAAATTGCAGATAACAGACACCTCTATGTTTCACAACACGTGCACACATGCAGTGGAAACAGCTTCAAAATAATGCCAATCTTCCAAACAGACAATTATTTTTATTTACTTACACAGGAAAAAAACTTCATCACCATATTCACTCCTGAACTGAACAGAACCTAATACCATCACACAAAAATATGAAATGCAAGGTACACTCGCATGCACACCCATACACATACACATACACACACCCACACATAAATCAGAACCGACACATTAAAACACACGCACGTGCGCGCATACAACCACACACAGACATAACACCCCTATCTCTAATACAACACACTGAACAATACCAACCCTACTTAACCTCGAAACCAACAACACTAGGAGACACCTAGAACCATAGTATAATATCTGTTCCAACACCTCGCTCCCTCCTCAGTCAGGGGAGGAGAACCCCCTCATGACTGAAACGACTATCTTCCTTTCTATCATCCCCCTCCCATACCTACACCCCCCAATGCCCCCCCCTCTGGGGAACAAAATCTTCCCCACACTAGGAACCGATCCTGGGTCTGGCCATACCCACATGGGGAGACAAATAAATAGAAACATTAAAAAATCCCCTATTTTAAATACACCCCTCTTTCTAAACAAACATAATATAAGACTAAAATGAAAAATCACAATACTAAAATCCAAGAATCCAAAAAATAAATATCAAAATAGAATGAAAGCACCCCTACCCTTACTTCAGAAGAGCCAGTCCCCCCTCCCCACACATACACATTAGTAACGACCTCGGACCACAGCCGCCTTCCTAAGAAAGCAAATAACCCCAAAATACTATAAAACAATATACACATTCCCAAACCAATAAAAGCAAACACACACACGCACACACACGCGCACACACACGCACGCACACACACACACACACACACACACACACACACACACACACACACACACACACACACACACCCTACCCCACCCTAAAGGAAAAGAAAAACACATTAGCAGAAAGACATAGCGACTGACTACAGCCAGGTCAAAATCTCCCTGGACAAACCAAATAAAAAAGCCATTAAAAAAAAGCAATAAAAATTCAGCATACCAATGTATAATAAACACTAACAAGCCTCCACCCCTTGGAAAAACTTCAAACTAACGAAAATCGCCATTTTTACACATTTGAAAATAATTTCTGACGAGGACGCATCAGACCGTCTGAAACGTACGTAAACGATTTCAATGACTTAAAAACATTATTACAATGATCCAAACATAATTCTCAATGAAAAACCAAGACACAGAATAATAAAATAATGTTAAAAAAATACACATTGTTGGTGACTACTCCCTTATTTAAATAAATATATATATATATATATATATATATATATATATATATATATATATATATATATATATATATACTAGCAGAAGTACCCGTCGTTGACTGGGTTCAAAAACAGCCTACAGAAAATGGACAGTGATTGATGAAAGTATGATAGGTTATAAAAAGGAGGGGGTTGTAAAGAGATAGGTTTTCATACTAAAATTTTTTTACCCTAAACAAAATATGATGAAAGTAAAGATAATTTTCGCGAAAATAATTTTTTTATATCAACTTTGTTTCCATTCGTAGCCAAGAGTGACCAACAAAATGATGTTTCCTTACAAAGAGAAAATGTTAATAAGATAAATATACAAGAAATAAATGTCACCATAGTCAATAAAAGTTACTTTTATGGTAGAAAAGTTCATTGATTTGTATTTTTAAGTAGTTTGTAAAAAAAAATTTTTTTTAGGATTCACGAACCGGTTTAAAAAAAAAAAAATTAAAATGGCAGCGATTTTTAAATGGAGAGCCCCGTTTTCAATTCGAAGGAGGGGCACCTGAGCATTCTGTGTTAACAATTTAAGAGAGTTCCGTCAACGTAAGGAATATTTATAAACATATTTTAATGTTTTCTGTTATTTTGTGCTTGAGGAATATTCGATTATGGCATTTGTAGTTTATATAAAAATTCATTTAAGTAGTTATCGACTCAAATTTCGTTTTAATTTCAGTTTGCTGAAATTATTTCAAGTAAAGAGCATTAAAAACTTTTTCAAAACAAACAAACAAAAAAAAACATGAACTGAACTTTTATTGACTACGGTAACATTTATTTCTTGTATATTTATTTTTTCAGGTAGTCGTTTGTTAGCTTTTCTGCTAAACACTCTTACTAAATAATATCGACGAAATATCGAAAAACGAAATATCGAAAAACAAAGAAACAAAAACAGTTTGGAAAATAATGAAGCTTTACTTACTTTAGTAAAATAATCCGAAACAGCAAAATGGGATATTAAAAAAGTAAACACGTAATTACTTTAGATTTTTAAAGCAAAGAATCGATATAAATATGAATAAGAAGAAAATGGCGTCCTTTTCAAGCAGAACAGTTTCGTTTCAGGCTTACAATATTGAACGGTGTAGTATTGCGCCGTCAGATTCAGGGTTGTACTATTGTAATGTAAAAAACATGCAAAAAGGGTTGTAATCAACTGAATTCCTTCTAGTACACTGACGAAAAAAAAAAAGCTTAAACAGACATATAAATAAAAATAAAAAGGTTATGTAAATGTTTTTAAAAAGACACATAATCACGTGAGAAGGATTTTTTCCTTCTTTTGACATGATAACAAGTAACGTTCTTATTTTTTTAATTATTTATTTATTTATCTATTTTCGAAAGAGTGCCACGTGCAGGTGGAGAAGGAAAAAACAGTTATGCAAAATTTGTGTCGAGAATTGTCTAAAGTTCCGACTTCTTTTTTTTTTTTTGTTTTCACTTTAATAAGAACGTGAATTTATGAGGTGAATTTATTCGACACAATATGATTCAACTCAAAAAAGTAAATAAAAGCTAACGTGAATTAAGATTAAAGTTAAGGTGTTATTGTGGACCCTCACCCCTTTTAAAAAACCTTGTTAAACTTTGTGACATATTTACATACTATAGAGGTCAGGCGTCAACGAACACCCAATAATTTTATTATACCATATTTCTTAAAACTGAAACATAATTATCAAGGTATACTTACGCAAATAGATATGAAAAGTCTTTAAGGTTTATGCCATATTTCCATGGAGTAGATGCGCGAACACAGACCTCACAATTTTATTATATCATCCCTATTTAAGTTAAAACATACTTATCAAAGTATCCTTATGTACATCTATATCAAAAGCCCTTGTAAAGGTTTTTTTTTTTTCATTTCCATACTTTGGGGACGAGGCGCGAACGCAGACCCCACAATTTTAATGAACCACCGTTCTGCAGGATCAAGCATACTCATTCCTGATCTTCGATACATCTTCTATCATTATATGTAATCAGTTTTTTAAAATAGTCAACCATATAGGAGACTATTCGTGACCAGACACACACACAAGGCATTAAAATAGGAATGGAAATAAACAAAACATTGACAGAACAGAAAGGTCACTAAAATGCAAATTCATGTTTTGGTAAAGAAAGTTGAATAGTCACAAGTCAAAATGTTCGCAGTGTGAATACTATGTGTATGCAACTAATATATGCTTGTGAGTATTTGACGGTGTGCTGTTGTGTATATGTGTTGGTTTGCCTTGTTCTTTTTAGCACATATAATGTTAGTAGCAATTCGTTTTTATTCGCCTAACTTTTGCTAGTGTATAAGAATGTGTATGCGGGATAAAGAAGGCTTGTATGTGAGTCATTGAAGTGTTCCTTTCCGCCTGCTCGAGGTGGGGTGGGAGTAATAAGTTCTTGGGTTCTTCCGTACAGCCCACTGATGAAATCGCACTCTAGATTTTGGCTGTTTATTTCATAGGAGTTTCTAAGTTTGCTTCAGACCTGTTGCTTTTGGCGTTTGAAACAATTTTCATTGGTTTAAAATACTTTGAGTTAACGCATTCCTGTGAAAACTAACTTGTCTTTAGAAGTGAAGAAGAAAACGGAGCAGAGAAAGATAGGGTAAACTAGTCATTTGGCCCATTTGCTTTTTAGCGTTCATTGGAGTCACTTCGCTGATTCAATTGCTACAATGTCTAATTATTCTCCCCCCCCCCCATATTATTTTATTTGAAAGGATTTACTAAGTATAAAAATTAAGACAAAACAGAAAACAATTCAAGAATAATGATCGATGTGTTGAGGGAATTTCATTGTTTTTTTTTGTTTTTTTTTAAATACAAGCCGTTCTTCTTCCTGCTGACTAGCAGTAAAACTAGGTCATTTTATTAATTAAAACATATCCTCTTCCGGTCTATATAACGTTTATACCATTAGTATGTACACAATAAAGTAAGGGTATAGAAGATTATGATGGTACTTGGCACTAGATGGCGTAACGGAAAAGGGGAGGGGGGCTGAAAAAAAGCGTTGATATTCAGTACAAAGCAGAATATCAAGGTCTAAGGGGAATAATTCAGAATTTTTGCTACACTTAATTATCTCCCTTAAGATTTCCAAATTTCCGCAATTTTAGGATACCATTACTCGTTATCAGCAATACTTAACTGCTAAAATAGATTCACCTATTTTTTTTTTTTTTTAAATAATTTTTTTAACGTGTCTACAACTAAATTGTTTGTTCTTACCGTCTTCTTGTCACTCGTACTGTAGTATCGTATATAACTCAAGCAGAAAACAAAACACAAGCGAATGTCAACAGTAGAAGTCGACTGGTGCGTGCGGTCTGCGGTACTGACTGCGGTGGACGTTTAAGAAATTGACCTCACCTCTAAATTCCATAACTTATACTTTTTTTTCTTTTTTTCACGTTAATCTCATCGATTACAAACTTAATTTTCAGATTTAAAAAAAATTGAAGGAAAAAATTTCTTAAGACTTTTATCATCGGGGATCAGTTTCCAATTTGAACACTAGGGTCTGCCAAACGATTGTGAAAAATGGACCGCATGTTACCGTGACGTCAGATTTGAGATAACTATGCGAACTATGGAAAAGCAGAAGCGACTTAATGATTTTTTAAAACCTTTATTTATCTTTTTCAAACTGCAATTAATAATTAATCTTTGTTATAATTTTGTTAGGTTTTAAGATTTACACAGTTTAATGATCAATAATATTATAAACATTTGTATATTAAATATGAAATACGGTTTTACTGAATGAACAGGTATGTTTTCACGTCCGAAATGTTTACTACGTGGGAAGGTTATTTTAAAGCGCCACTTATGTACACACGATTTTCGTCTCGCAATTTCATTATTTTCGTACCATGAAAAAAATTCTTTTTAAATTATTACTAGTTTATTTTGCCCTTCTTTTAAATGGTACAAAAGTTATATTGATAATATTAATTTATAATAAAGTTACATCGTGTTACATATAGGGTGGGGTAATTCTGTGGTGAATTTTGGTAGTGCCTATTGAACACATACTTTGTGGTCATCATCAAGAAAAATATTGCGATTCTCACATGACCGGTGATTATTCATGTTTAAAAAACGGGTTAAGGTTAAAAAAAAAAAAAAAAAAAAAAAAAAAAAAAAAAAAAACGCACACATTTTTGGGGAGTTATGAGTAAACACATTTGACAATTCAACAGGTTTAACTGTTAGAATTTGATACAAGTAATATTTCTGTGTAGTTTAAATACGTTATTTTGGTAAAAGTTGTAAGATATTTTATCTCATCTGCTTTTTGCTCCATTTAATACAAGAAAATTCCTACCTTAAAATTCAATACAAATTTTATTAGTCCTCAGTCGCAAAAAGGAACGCTTGTTTTGCCTTTGTAAAAAGAGCTGTTAACAACCTCGAAAGGTTTTTTTTTTTTTTTTTTTTTTTTTTTTTTTTTTTTTTTTTACAAAGGCATCACCACATTATCAAGGCCCAGAGGCCACTCAAGGATAAGGGTTAAAGAGTGTACAGTAGAAGTTGGTCAATATAGTAATCATTAGTAATGAAAATTTGGTAAATTTAATAACTTATATGGAACGGCTCATCAAGAACTTATTTACTTTAGACTTGAACACAACCATATTGTAGTCAGCCGGAAAGCAGGAAAACGGAAGACAATTCCACAGGCGTGCAGTTCTAATAAAAAAGCTTTGTTCATGGAATCTACGTTTAGGTTTAGGCACAGATAAAGAGTGGGGGAAATTATTGATAGTGTTTACAGCTAGACGAGTGTTTCTTGTGAAAGTTTGGCGAGGGGGGACCATAGATTGAAGCTCAGTTGAACACTTTCCATGAAAATAACGATACATCAGAGACAAACTCGCAACATCTCTTCTGTGAGATAGAGGTTGCAAGGAAGAGAAAAGGACATCTCCTACGAGGCTACGAAGTCTATTTTGAACTCTATCAAGGCAGGACAAGTCCTTTCTAGCAGCTCCTGCCCAGATGTGGCAACAGTATTCCATCCTTGGACGTACCTGGCTCTTATATAAATAGAGAATAGCATCAGCAGTGAGATATCTACTGGATCGATAGAAAGACCCCACCATTTTTCCAGCGGTCTTGGCAACAGATTTGATATACGTGTTCCATTTAAGATCAGGAGTAATGGTCAAGCCCAGAAGCTTGTCAAAAGTGATAGTTTTTCATCTTCAACAAGAACTGGGTGCATTTGGAGGGAGTTGATATGATGCCTTCTGAGGAAAAGATTCAATTCTCGCATTGAAACAATATTACAAAAGTTCATAATTAATGTTCATGGAAGGAAAGGTCCTTCATAATGGGTTGACAATTTAGACCTAAAAGTCTCAGGGAGACTCAAATAATAATTATTGAGCTTAATTATTTAGGCTTAAAATAAAAGTCTCAAAAAGACGAACAGGAAGAGGTGTGCAATGTTCCTTATTCAGACAGTTTGATTTCCGGTCCTTCTCCAACAGCTATATCCATGGAACTGAAAAAGAAAGGCAGGCATGCAAAAAGTCAGCCAAGGCGAACTCCACAGCAAATACAATAGACTAATCTGATTGGTCCAAAACAAATACGATGGGAGGCATGAAGTAATTATCAAATTTCTAACCCACTGCCAAGAAAAGGAGGGAAAAGCAATGATTATTCGTTACTTTTTTTATTAGAATATGCAGTAATTTAAAGCTGCCATTAAGACAGGTAACAAGGATTGTCCCAAGGGATTTAGCTTTAATATAGTTTATTTTTTATTAGTGAATTCAAATAAGTGTGTGCCACTGAATGAATTTATACAAAAAAAAATCTAGATTTTCTAGATCAGTTATTAACAACAAGAAAGAAAGTCTTAAATCAATTAACTTCAATACTGATTTTAAGATTCAGTGAGATACTTCATTCAGACAATATTAATCTCAATATTATCAGTGAAAAAAAAATTTTGTTAAAGAGGCCGGAGCTCTTTTCCTAATTGATAATCGCAATGTGTATTTTAGCTACTTTACTTACAAAGAAAAGGAATAAAGGAATGAGAAATATTGATACAAGAGAAACCCAAATTGATTTGCAAGAACCTATTTCCCATTTTAAATTATCTCCCTTTATTATTTTTTTTAAATTGAGCAGGCTACCATTTTAGCAAGAAACACTAATAAACACGAGTGTCAACAGCTCGGAAATTAGAAATAAAACAGTAGGAAATTTGAATTTTATTGTGACATCTAATCCACACAATCCTGGCAAACCCACTCCCTCATGGTGTCTTGCTTTAGTGTCATAACTTATCACCGAATTTCAAAACCTTCTCTTAGACATTAATCGCCTTAAATAATGTAGAAAAATCAAATATTTTTAAAAGAAAGGAGTTCTCGTCTGAATTGATTTCATCCGAGAACATGCAGGAAATGATTTTTCTGTTGTTGCCATTAAGGCAGGGTAAGGGAGAGACGGGCCAGTTGATGCTATCTTGCTTTAGTCAATCTGGTTCATATGCCCAGAAATTGAACACTTGTGCTAACTTAGAGGTAGTACTGCCTGTGGTTAAAAGATTTGCTGGATTATCCGGCAAAGGCACGTATTTGAATTTAGGAAGTACTCCAAATTTGAGATTAATCTCCTATAAAGATTTATTTACATCCGCAAAAATATATTTTTTTGAGGTATTCCCATTTAAAACTCATGACAGGGCTACTTGGGAATCAGACACAAGAAAAAGAGCCTGGATATTGATAGGCATTAAGGCCTGCAAGACCTGAAGAATAACTTCAAAGGCTAGGTATATGGCCATCAATTCCAAGGTAGAGACTGATTCCCCTTTGATGGGAGCCACTTCAGCTTTGGCGAATATCAAGGAACACTGAGTCCCTTGTTTGGCATATAAAGAAAATCCATAGGCATGATTAGATGCATCACAGAAATGATTTTAACTGAGGAGTGCACTTCTGAGGAACTCAAAGTCGCATTAATAATTTAATTCTTTGGCAGTTGGCACAAGGCAAGCAAACTTTCAGGGATTTGCTGATCCCAAGATAAATTGTTTTTCCACAATTGACTGACTAGAGATTCTTCCCCTGTGAGAAGCAACAACAATGGATCATATACTCGAAATCGGCGATAGTACCCCACATTTAGTTTTGACATTATCGTCTATAGCTGAGAGGTAATAGAACCATCTGCAAGTTCATGCAATTGGAATTGCAGGACCGAAGCTTGAAGTGAAGCAACTTAAGATGTCACGAATATTGCTATAAACTGAAAGCAAGGAATCACGGTCGCAACTAGTGGTGACCAAATTCTTAACATAAAACTTGTTGGAAATTGTATAAGAGGCCAAAGCAACCATATATTTTTCAGCATGGAATTTGAGAATGAAACTCTAAATAAAAAGACTGGCATTAAAGCCAAAAATAATAGTCTTGTATCTAAAGGTGTACAATTTATCGCCCCCCTTAAGAAAAACAAAAAAAATCTATTCTTATCTTGAATAGGTTTCAGACGAATCTGTAGAAAGGTCTTACGCAAATCGCCTAGAAGAACATGATTGTTTTTCCTGAAGGTTAGTAATAAGTCTAATAGTTAAGCTGTTAAATTGACACCAGAGTAAGTGGCATCATTGATTGAAGTACCCACTTTTTTGTTTGAACAAAAACAGTTGAAAACAGGGTGGATCTAGACTCTCTTTAATAACAGGTCTGTGAGCGATTCAAATATATCTCTCGTATGTTCAAGGTGGAATCGAGAAGAATTCAATTATTCTGCAGTCTTCATGTTCTCTGAAAATGTAAGAGTATCTTGTGTAGGAGACGGTGAGACTCGTCGTGGGCGACGAAGCGTTTCACTGAAGAACCACGGTAACACACAGCAAACCAACAAACAATGACAGCCACGGCGCGAAGGCAACTAACAAAGCTCAGCTGACTGCACGAATAGAAACGGAACCCAATGGTCACTGTACTGATCGCCACGAACGTCAGAACCCGACTGCCTCGCACCTCCAATGGACCGATTTTTATTACTCAAGATGGCCTAGCTAATTCCTGCGAGATTCCGTCTCTAATAAAAGCAGGCAGGCGCCATCTTGAAACTCTTTCTTCCGCTGCCTCGACCACAGGATCAGCCACCACCCCACACGCCAGGCACACACGGACCCTCTTGCGCCGAGGGCTATGGTTAGTCTCACACTCCCCCCTGGTCTTCAGATCACATACGTGACACGGCGGACGTGGCCGTTTGATTCGAGCACTCCTGCGGAGGGGTATTGCCGGGACTTCCTCATCGGAGCTCTCAGAAGTGGCATCGGAAGCATCAGCATCAGCATTAGAGCTCGCAGTTGAGTCATCAGGTCCATGGGGCACAGGTTGGATCCATCGCTCATCGTCGGATGACTCGCTCCTTCCACTGCTCGCAGTTGAGTCACCAGGTTCGTGGGGCACGGGTTGGATCCATCGCTCATCGTCGGATGACTCGCTACTTCCACTGCTTGCCGATTGGTCAGCGCTTAGAGCGGGCCGGACATCCCTTACGTGGCGCGGAGTATCATCGACTAGTATGGCCTGTTCACTGATGACGCCTGTGACCCGCCCCCTCCAAAAGCTGCTGGTGCACCAGCCGCCGGGTGGCTTCACCCAGACGGTGTCTCCCACTTGGTACGTCCCCTGGGGTTCTCGTTGGTCGGGTAGACACACTTCAACGTCCTTGACGCGCACGTGGTAGTGATGAATCGCATCAGCGGGCGCACTGCCGCCAGTCACGGTGTCCTTAGGCGTTGTGTTGTATCTGTAAACCGCCTCCGCGATCGTACACTTCTTCCTGGCCGCGATCCTCTTCACGGTTCGGTGGCATCGCTCCGCTATGCCGTTGCCGCTCGGCACATACGCGCATCGGTGTCAAAGGCGGATCCCCCAGTTGTCCATAAAATGCCTAAATTCCCTGCTGCAGAACGCCGTGTCGTTAACTCGGACCTGAATGACAGGGAGCGCCTTGTTTATTTTCTGTTCGGGGAAGAGGTCGGCACTGGCACCTTGTCCCCGTCCCTGTTTCCCGCACAGTCTCGGGCCATGTGCCCAGTCTTGTTACAGCGGTAGCAGCAAACAGCCGTCGACCGCCTTCTACAATTTCTTGCCATGTGGCCCCGCCCATTGCATCTGTAGCAGATGACATCACCTTGCGGGCTGGGTCCCTGAGACGGTCCTTAGCCACTTGGTGGGGCCTGTGCGATGGCGACTACCGGTTCCTGCACCGTCGAGTCATCCTTCATTATTGTCCTGGCTCTGTCCACTAGGTCACTCAGCGGTAGTGAGGACATGGTAGAGGTTGCTCGCAGGAGCTGCTTTGCTCCAGCGGGAAGTCCTGACAGGAATTTGTAGGCTAGGGCCCTCTCGGGAAGACCGCCGAACAACACCGTCAGCTTCTTAAGTTCGGCGAGATACACGTCCACAGTTTCGCCCAAGCGTATAGACCTCGTCTCAAACTGCTCCCATGCAGTGGCGGGGTCAGTGGCGAACGCCCTGTACAACGCCGCCTTGATACTCGAGTAGTCACACTTCTCCTCAGCGCTGAGTTGCTGATATACAGCAAAGGCCCCGCCGGTCAGCCGCAGAGGAATCACGCGCTCGACATTTTTCACGCCGGACAACTGACAATGTAACTCGACCTTCTCAACCCAGCTGAGTACCGGGTCGGATCCGTCGAATTCCGGTATCAACTTTAGATCGAACCTATCCGCCATTGAAGAAAAGAAAACCAAGTTCGGAGTGGGGGGGGGCCGAAATAGCTTGTAAGAGTATCTTGTGTAGGAGACGGTGAGACTCGTCGTGGGCGACGAAGCGTTTCACTGAAGAACCACGGCAACACACAGCAAACCAACAAACAATGACAGCCACGGCGCGAAGGCAACTAACAATGCTCAGCTTACTGCACGAATAGAAACGGAACCCAACGGTCACTGTACTGATCGCCACGACCGTCAGAACCCGACTGCCTCGCACCTCCAATGGACCGATTTTTATTACTCAAGATGGCCAAGCTAATTTGCGATCCTGCGAGATTCCGTCTCTAATAAAAGCAGGCAGGCGCCATCTTGAAACTCTTTCTTCCGCTGCCCCGACCACAGGATCAGCCACCACCCCACACGCCAGGCACACACAGACCCTCTTGCGCCGAGGGCTACGGTTAGTCTCACACTCCCCCCTGGTCTTCAGATCACATACGTGACACGGCGGACGTGGCCGTTTGATTCGAGCACTCCTGCGGAGGGGTATTGCCGGGACTTCCTCATCGGAGCTCTCAGAAGTGGCATCGGAAGCATCAGCATCAGCATTAGAGCTCGCAGTTGAGTCATCAGGTCCATGAGGCACAGGTTGGATCCATCGCTCATCGTCGGATGACTCGCTCCTTCCACTGCTCGCAGTTGAGTCACCAGGTTCGTGGGGCACGGGTTGGATCCATCGCTCATCGTCGGATGACTCGCTACTTCCACTGCTTGCCGATTGGTCAGCGCTTAGAGCGGGCCGGACATCCCTTACGTGGCGCGGAGTATCATCGACTAGTATGGCCTGTTCACTGATGACGCCTGTGACCCGCCCCCTCCAAAAGCTGCTGGTGCAACTAACAAAGCTCAGCTTACTGCACGAATAGAAACGTAACCCAACGGTCACTGTACTGATCGCCACGAACGTCAGAACCCGACTGCCTCGCACCTCCAATGGACCGATTTTTATTACTCAAGATGGCCTAGCTAATTTGCGATCCTGCGAGATTCCGTCTCTAATAAATGCAGGCAGGCGCCATCTTGAAACTCTTTCTTCCGCTGCCCCGACCACAGGATCAGCCACCACCTCACACGCCAGGCACACACGGACCCTCTTGCGCCGAGGGCTACGGTTAGTCTCACAGAAAACTTGTAGATAGTCATCATACACACCCTTATTATTTAAGGATTCTGCTAACGTCTGCATTATTTGCAGAGAGGGCACATAATTAGACACTACTTTAGGAAGTTTCTCAGAGTCCCACGGCAGCTCAATAAAATATTTTCCATCCTTGAGGACGATAGATTTTTTAAAATTATTTTCTCTTCATCATGGGGAGATAACTTATTTTATCTCATCAATTCCAATGAAATCTAGAGAGAGAAAAACTACGAAAGATTCATTAAAGAATGGCTGAAGTGCATCCGAAATAAGTAACAGTAACATGCTATCAATCAAATAAAAATTGCATGCAAGGAGAGCATTTAGCACCTTATCAAAAGCCGGTAATTCTTCCTTAATGTTAAGATTAAAATTAAAAAATTACTGAAAGGAATTACGTACTTGGAAATCTTCCAGCCATTACCTCCTAAACATTTGATTAAACAGAGGTTATTTATCCTTTGAATTAGATCCACATCTATTATTCCATGACTAACGGAGCCATTTAATTGAGTGTATAAAGACGGAAACCCTCATTAGTCAATTTTGACGTAATTTCATCAAACTTGTCCACATGAAATTTCAGTTTCAGATCGTTTGCAAATAAAGCAGAAAATGCAAAGAGTTTTTGAAAACTCAGTTTAAGGGAGACTTCAACTTTCCTGAAGTTTCAAAGAATTACACACAATAAGAGTGTTTACTGGCATCTGAACCGTCCCTGGATTTAATTGTTTTCTGGGATTTAATTGGTTTAAAACTGTTTGTGAAAAGAATGACCGTTGACTGCCCGTATCTAAAAGGCAGTACAAGTAGACAGGGTGGCCCTTTAACCTCATTTAGATTTTAATTACAGGAAAAATACAATTTCCCTGTTAAAGTGGTACATCCCTCAAAGGATTTGGGACTTTTCGAGCACATAATAGAATAGTGGTTCTTTAGTTCACAAACGGCGCAAGGATAAGGAAAACCTCGCAATTAATTTTAGAGTGCCCACCACTTGACACATAATTTTTATTCCTTCGACCTTTGACATTTAGCGTAAAAATTCTGATATTTGGGACAGTCCTTAACAGAGGGGTCAGTACCCTTGCATAATTTGCAAATTTTATTAGTTTCGCTATTGTTAGCGAGCGTTTGGAGGTATCCATACCCTTCTTAACATTAATGGATTTGAAGAAAAATTTGGTCGCCATATTGGACCTAACTTCCAATTAAAAAGAGGCCATTATTTTAGTTGGGCTATTTTTTTTACCTTGTGGCGCCTAATGGAGCTGCCATTAAAATTTCTAAAATGTTGAAACTATGTGACTTTATAGAGGAAAGCGAAGGAAAACATTCATTAGTTCTGTTCAGTATTTCTCTATGCACACTGGGAATTTCACAAGCAAAATATGTCCTATTATATATTATAGCTCCAGGCGTAGAATTCTCTAAAAAGAAGTCCATGCCAAATGACTTATCCATTTTGCATAAGTCAAGGATAACTCTACAGCCCTTCAACGAAATAATATGTTTTGGCTGAGGAATAATTTCCTAGAAAATTTTATTTTTAATCAAGGAAGAATTAAGGAATCTCGCCTTGAAACACGTCAATGCCTGATCATAATTTTCAGGGCTTATGTCAAGGTTGAAAACAAGGTCGAACACTTTGCCCAATAATTTAGATTTTTATAAAAGCAGCTTGTCTGCTTTACCCACGTTTGACGAACAAAATTTGAATCTCTTAAGAAAGCTGCGAAATTCAAATTTATTCGATGAGGGGAAACCATTGAAATTAGGACATTCCAATTCCATTCTCATCGGTAGAGCTGTAGATTGCGAGGAAAGGCGATTTTTCTTATTAAAATTCAACCAAGCCAGTTAAAACGGTAGAAGGTGTGTGTGGGGGGGACCTTCACATAAAACAGAATAAATTTTGATGCATGCTAAACCCTTCCCACTTAGAAAGAAAGAACAACGTTGAAGAGAAAAAGGAAACACAACTGTTATACTAATGGTGTAAGGGAAATAACTTTCCTAAAAAATACAATATATATATATATATATATATATATATATATAAAATATATTTTTAGTCATCGACATACAGATCTGTTTAGTTGTTTCACAACTCATCAGTGCCGCTAGACTAACACCTATCCCAAGCCGAGGATCGAACCTAGAACCATCGTGATGACAGTCGGCAGTTCTACCCCGTGACTACGGAAGCGGTGGCCGCAAATTAATCTGTCCGAATGTCTATTTAAATAAACATCCGCCCGCCGCTCGTAAAGGGCTCAAACGTTTGTTTGTAAACAAACCGCGAATATATATATATATATATATATATATATATATAGGAAAATACAGTTATATCGTAAAAAAAAAAAAATTTTTTTTTTACGATGTAACTCGAAACTGAGTTTTAAATTTTGCAATAACTACAGATTCATCGTTTTATTTATTTATTTTTTTTACTTAAATCAAATAGTAAGAAGCAATGAATGAATTAATTCAAATCTTCAAACATTAATTTTCAAGGTTAAGACTAAGAGTTACACTTGTTGCGGGCCGGTCGTACGGGGACAATCGACCCAACAACTAACAAGGTACAGGCAAAAGGTAAACAGCAAAAAGGCAAAGAAGAATGACAGACACAGGTTGTTTGGTTAAAGACGGGGTTTCACCTTTTATTTTTTGACGGAAGCAAAAAGATCGTTTGATCTGGATGCTGGTCGTCTGGAAGGTCGCACGCACGTCACTGGAGGTCAGGAACAGGTACCCCATACGTAGCGTCGTTCAGGATTGCTCGCTGGGTCTGGAACAATCAGCTGGACGTCTAGGCGGTCCGGAACGAACAACGGACACTGAGAACTCGAGGGGGTCAGTGTTAAGGAACGGACGGTGGACAATGAGAACTCGGTGGGGGGGGGGGTCAGTATTAAGGAACGGACGACACTGAGAACGGAGGGATCAGTGTTAAGGAATGTGCGACACGACACTGAGAATGGAGAGGTCAGTGTTAAGGAGCAGACGGTCAGTAGGGGGCCAGGTGTGAGCGAGGTTGCAGGCCGGAGTAGCGACGTGCAGGAAAGCTGCAGGAGGAAGCTGGAGGTACCAAGGGCTGGAAAGCTGCAGGAGTGAGCTGGGAGGCACCAAGGGCTGAAAATCTGTAGGAGTGAGCTGGAGCGAGCTGGAAGCGCTGGAGACTGGAAGTGGAGCTCACTGCTGGTGGGTCTCAGGAAGCAAGCAGTAGTGAATTGCATTTGTGAAATAAACTTATCAGCCCTGATAAAGGGCTGTTGAACTACTACTACTAATAATAATAATGCTAATAATTTGTCTAATAATGTGATAAATTCGTTCAATTAAAATATTTGTTGGAACAAATCAGATATCACCGTCTAGAAAACGGTGAAAATAATGCAAGAATGAAATGTATCAAGAAATTTGCCAGAATGCCGACTTCTTTTCCAAATCAAATCTTTAAAATAATTTCTCTTACAAATTCCTCTTTCAGGTGGTTGGTCCATGTACATATCGCATCTTGCATCATCTTCAGAATAAATGTGAATACCTCAGGCACTACCAAGCATGGAAATCTGGTTTGGATGAGTAAGAATTTGTTTGACATTGGATAAGATTGCAATGGAAAGCAGGCACATGACATTGCATAATTTTGACCACTCTGGAATCTGTGACACTCACAGCAGCTGAAATATTAAAACTGAGGATTGTTAGTAAATTTGTTCTTAATTTTAAGTTCTTTATTATCTGTTTTTTTTTATTCAATGTAAATTAATTTTCACATATGATTTTTTTTATTCAATGTAAAATTAATTTCCACATATGATTTTTTTTCATTCAATGTAAAATTAATTTCCACATACGATTTTTGTATTCAATGTAAAATTAATTTTCACATATGATTTTTTATTCAATGTAAAATTAATTTTCACATATGATTTTTTTATTCAATGTAAAATTAATTTCCACATATGATTTTTTTTCATTCAATGTAAAATTAATTTCCACATACGATTTTTGTATTCAATGTAAAATTAATTTCCACATATGATTTTTTTTTATTCAATGTAAAATTAATTTCCACATACGATTTTTGTATTCAATGTAAAATTAATTTTCACATATGATTTTTTATTCAATGTAAAATTGATTTCCACATATGAATTTATTATTCAATGTAAAATTAATTTCCACATATGAATTTATTATTCAATGTAAAATTGATTTCCACATATGAATTTATTATTCAATGTAAAATTAATTTCCACATATGAATTTATTATTCAATGTAAAATTAATTTCCACATATGAATTTATTATTCAATGTAAAATTAATTTCCACATATGAATTTATTATTCAATGTAAAATTAATTTCCACATATGAATTTATTATTCAATGTAAAATTAATTTCCACATATGAATTTATTATTCAATGTAAAATTAATTTCCACATATGAATTTATTATTGAATGTAAAATTAATTTCCACATATGAATTTATTTAGATTGCTGTTCAGTTTGTTTTTATTATTCATGTTTGCTTCCTAGTTTTTAGTATCCATTTTCAATAGAAAATTAAAATTCGAGTGTATGGCAGCAGAAATCATAAAAAATGCAAGAGAATGCTTTTTTAAAGCAAAAGAACATGGAGTGATAAAAGTAACAATAGAATTGAAAGGATAAAAACATTCAAGAATATTTGAATTAGTTGTTCATGTTTCCCATTTGCTCAGTGCAAAACTGATATTGTTGTCTTTTGTTGCTGTTTTGTGTTTTTGTGTTGATTTCAAATGTGCTGTGGCAGATTGTTGAGAACATGGTGCCTGTTTGTTGCATGCCCTATGGTGGAGCTGAATTCTCTCTTGTTGTGAAATACCAATAAACATCCCATTCTTAATCAATCCATCTGAATTTAACCAGGAAGAGTTTAGAGATCTCGGGCCAAAATTACAAGATTGTTTGGAGTTCAGAAAAGTCACCCGTGCTATCTCCTTCATTCAGAGGTTTATAGATTATAAACTAAATGCAAACTAAACTGTAGCCAATTGGTAAGTTTTAAAGGTGGTCGAGCCTTGAAACTTTATTATTCCTGATATTTATAAACGACCTCCCAGATAAAACTGTGTCCGAGATGAGTATATTTGCTGATAAAACAATGCTCTCAAATAGACATGACGGAAAAACGAGTGTACACATATCTAAGGCAAGGGCAGAAATTTTAGAAAACCTCTGGTCTGTTGTGGAATGGTGCCATAAATGGATGGTAAGATTTAATGCTTACAAAAAACCTTCTCAATCATTGATAACACCCTATCTAAGAGCTTATTCTTCAAACTTCTTGGCTTAACATTCATAGACAACATGAATTGGAACAAATGCTTTTAGAATAATGTCAACTCCAAAGAAGATGGGCTCCTTCTACTGTGCTAGAAAATTACTCACACCAGTCTCCTATACCTCTACAAAAATACCATTCGTCCATGCATGGAGTATTGTTGCCACATCTGGGCTGCTGCATCTACTATTAGTCTCTCACTCTTAGAGACAGGACCCAAAAAAGTCTCCAATCCCGCATTATCACTCAAACTCCCACCCCTGTCCCATCACTGCAATGTTGCATCCTTGTGCCTGTTTTACATGTACTTTAATGTGTTCTGATGAACATATTACACTTGAGATACATATCCCTGACAAACCTCCCTGGCATCAAAATCCCACCCCTTCACTAAAGAGGTCTCTAAATACCGGAAAGCCTCCTACTCTTAATATTTTCTTCCCTTGGTCTGCAAGATGTTGGAATTCCCTCCTTATTTCCTGCTCCATTGATTGTACTTACATGCAGAAGTTTAAAGTTTGAGAGGTTTAAAATTTTGAATTTCTCAGAAAACCACTGTGTTGCCAAGAGAATTGTTTTTCGTCCCATCCATACAAAAACATTTAAATACCTTAGTGAGTTAAAGTTATAACCCAAATTAAGTCTAGAAGCACAGAAGTATTTACCCATCGAATAGTTATTATAATACAAGTTTCACAAAAATGTATAGACTTTTTTATTTTTAATTAAGAATATTTGTTTGAGTTTGTTGGTCTGTTTTATTTTTTATGTACTTCTCGATGACTAATTCTCTAATCTAGTCCAAACGTCTTGATGACTAATTTTCTGATCTAGTCCAAACTTCTCGATGACCAATTCTCTGATCTAGTCCAAACTTCTTGATTGATTAACATAACCTGAGGAAGGTATGTCTCGGTAAACAGAAAGGATTTGACCTTGCCAGTCTGGTTTAAGGAAGTGAAAACTTCATCAATGTCCAGAGAATTCAGCCAAAAGTCAAGCAATGTCGCATAGTATACACAAACAAATTTTTTTAAAAGAATGTATAACGTATATTTTCAATTGTCATTGCAAGAGTAAATAATTGTCCATATCATTCTATCAAAGTGTGTGTAGGTGTGACGTGTAAACATATACAATACATATATTTGCACAAGGCAGTTCTTTCGAAAGGACTGCTAACTCCAGTACACAAAACATATCTATAATTAAAATGACACAACAGTACAACAGTAAACATTCAGCATCTTTAAACCACAATAAACTGTTCTCCTCATTCGCATTACACCTTAAAGTCATAACATCCCTTTTGGCTCTCCAGACATAAAAGAGCTGATGCCCTTTCCAAGCGAACAAAACTTCGTTGACTACATGATTGAAATGCCCCAACTCTCAGACTCTTCCTAATACAATTCCCGTTAACTATATATGTTTCTTTGTCCTGTAAACTGACCTCCCCCAAAGGACAATTGTGTCATCTTTGTTTCTTCCAAAAATGAGGCCAATATTTTTTGTTTATTCTTGTGAATTCGTGATCTGTTAAATATTTACTATATTTTTTCAAAACTATTTTATCCAAAATACCTCAAGTTTGAATGTGCAAACTTGCATATTGTTTTAGTAAACGTAATCAATTCTCTGTTACTGCAGGGCCTCAATCTGTTGCATTAACTTGCGATTTAATGAGTGGAGAAGTGAATGAGGCTTAATTATTGCGTTAAGGTGTAGAGAAGAAGCTTATACAATCATGGTGTGACTTCTGATTAAAAAAAATGCAAACTAAATATAGTTTCTCAAAATGACTACAATATTTATAATATATTTCCAATACCTGAATGGAAAAAAAAGAGAGAATATAAAATTACTAACAAATGTAAAGAAAAAAGGAAAAATAAAAATTATTTTTTTTATATTTTATTCTTTTTTACAAAATTTTCATGTTTTACATAAGACCATTATATTTTAAATTATTTTCCATTTTAATATTTTGTATTGATTTGGACAGTTTTATCTGTATAATCCAGACGGTAGCAATTAAAAAAATAACAAAAGAATTAAAAGCAAAAATATAATCAAAGTTATTTTGAAATGAGAAGATAAACACAAGCATCTTGAACATAATTTCTTGTTTTCAGTCGTGAAAGGATGGTGAGGGTGATAAAAATGTATAGACCCATTAAATTCGATTAAATTATCAGCTTTTATAGCTTGACCAACTATCAAGGAGATGTCATCACACAAAGATGATAGGGTTGCTTAGCATCAAATTCAATGCAGAGAGAGAGAGAGACCCAAAGTGCACCTAAAATTTATCATCTTACAAATAAATTTCTGATTTCTTATGTTTTTCAATTCCTCTTGCTCTAAAACTCATTTACAAATCTAATTTTATTAACTCATTTAACAAATGATATTTTGCAACATTATGCAAGAGTTATTTTTACCCAGTTTTTAAATACGTTTCCATTGCGAGAAAATTAAATTAATTAAATATTTAATAATATATACATATATATTTTATATATATATATATATATATATATATATATATATATATATATATATATATATATATATAATATATATATATATTAATTAAGTTCAAGTATATTAATAACATGAAATAAAAACCAATATTTGTTTTTAAAGTGCTCAGTACATGTGTAGAGCTTATAGATAAATAAAATTATATAAACATAGCATGAAGTCTATGTGGATCGATCAACTTTCAACATTTGCATGTCTCATCAGGACTCCAAGATTTATTTGGAGCCCTGACAAAACAGGGAAATGTTGAAATGTTGATTGATTCAAGTAGACTCCTTACAATGTTTATATATATATATATATATATATATATATATATATATATATATATATATATATATATATATATATATGTACACATACATACAAGGTGAGTCACGGAAAACGGATGCTTTTAGAATACTCCTTGCTTCTAAATATTCCAGAATGGCATAGTTTAGTAAATGTGTTTATGTACATTATAAATTTTTTGTTGAAATATTCAGTCTTGTTTTGCTTAAAAACATCCGTTTCCCGTGATTCACCCCGTATATATAATGTTTTTTTGCTAAAAATGATAAATTTCTTCCCATTTGAAAAAAAATACAACTTTTATACACTAGACATATTCCTGAGTCTTTTCTAATGTGAAAAAATTCACAAAGTAAGACTCATAAACGTATCTAACGTTAGTTATATATCTGTGTTTTTTTTTGTTTTGTTTTTTTACACCAAGAAAAACACTTTTTAATAAAGGACAGATAACTTTCCAAGATATATTAACATTTATAATTTACATGCATTTTTATGCTTTTCATAAATATAAATGTTTTTTTGGGTTTTTTTTTTTCGAATCTGAAGAAATTTATCTTTTTAACCGAGAAGCACATTTTAAATTATAAATTCTTATTTGGTTTTAACCCAGAATCCTAAAAGAATATTTTGGACCCAAGCAATAGAAGCTGCATCATCTGGAGTCAACAACAATTTGTCATTATAGTCTGATCTCTGACATTCTGTGAAATTAAGTATTAATCAATTTACATTTCTCCATTTATTCTGTTCGGTAATGAAAACTCTAAATTTATTGCAGCAGGTTGAATATTTTGTTTTCATACTTTTTTTTAACATTGCATATTTTAAGTTGCATAAAGCAAAACTGAACTAAAAATTGAAGAATCACATGTTTTTCATTCTTTTCAATAATTTGTAATATTAATTATTATTTATTTGTTCTAGAAATTTACTAGGAGAAAAAAAATTCATTGCAAAAAGAATGTATTCACTTTTAGGATTTTCATAAAAAGAAAAACACAAGAATTCTAAAAGATAAATAAAATATCTTGAAAGAGTTTCATATATATGATATCAGCTTATTTTATTAACATTTAAGAAATGCAAAATATAATAAAAATATCATCCATATATTTGTTTTTTCATAAGCAAAAAAGCACCGTTGACAATAAAACGTTTTTGTTGTGAAATGAGTTCTTTATTATATTGCTCACATATGCGAAATATCATCAAAAACGATTTGAAGGATTTTATATTCTATACACCCACAGTTTTTACCTAGTGTTGTATATTCAGCTATTATTTATCTTCATGTTATTTTGTTTCAGTATTATTTATAATAGAAAAGTTTACATTTTATAAAAGCCAGATTTTAGACTAAATATTAAGTTACAAAATTGTAGCAAATTCAACATTGTCTTGATGGGTTAGGGTTAGGGTTAATTCAATCATTTGTTAAAATCAAAAAAATACAAAATTTCATTAATTGCAATCTCTTTTATTGACTCAGATTTCACAACTTTATAAAAATTAATTTAAAAACAGGTTCTTATAATATATCATCTCTTTTAGACATTTTGGTTTTTAACATATCCCTTATTGGATTCTTAACTCAATAGAATTAATTTAATGAAATATTATTTTACACTTATATAATCCAAAATGTAATATATATTTTTAAAAATAATCTTTTTTAGAATTAATATTTCTGTATATTTTTCCAAATAAATTGTCCAGATATAAATATTCTCATGTATTTAAAAATATTTAACTTTCAATATTGTTCATGGTTCATTCCGAAAGGAATATTCAAAATGATTTGATAAAAGATGAAATAAAGCAAAATGTTACACTGATGGAAAAAATAAACTATAACAACAAACTTTACACATACATATACGTGTACACACACACAAACACACACACACACACACACACACACACACACACACACACACACACGCACAATCACACGCGCGCGCGCACACACACACTAATATATACAGGTGTTTGGAAAGTAATTGAGTTTTTCACTGTGAGACTGAATCTAGGTATAATCGGATGAAACTGCATCTCTAATTAGTTTACAAAGGTTGTTCTTTCTAGTCTATTTCAGAGCTGAACTGCATGGAGGTATAAGAACCTTAGAAATAAATAGATTTGTCTGTGATTACTTGATGCCGTTATGACGTTATTGCGAGAGA
This sequence comes from Euprymna scolopes, assembly GCF_053919585.1. NCBI lineage: Eukaryota > Metazoa > Mollusca > Cephalopoda > Sepiida > Sepiolidae > Euprymna > Euprymna scolopes. Next base: position 104,211,923 of record NC_136500.1, on the reverse strand, counting down.
GGCATTTAGAACATAGTTGATATATGAGTGCAGCAAATGCCTGTGCAATGTATTTGTACTTTAAACGTTTTAAAATGGTGCATATTGAAGAAGACACACTTTAAATGGAGAACATTTGAGAGAGAAAATTTAATTGGATGCAAACCGCTAGAG